>NC_139842.1:23628561-24033561 GCF_963691815.1 Echiichthys vipera
TTGGTTGTAAAATCCACAGTTGCTCCCAGAAAAAGCTTCTTCTCCTGTGAGCTCAAAAAGGAAACAGAAGTGTGTGACATTGATGACATCACCACAGCTCTTTTCCGATTGGTCAAATTGACGGTGTTATAACTAACCCTGGTGTTCCAACAGTCCCCAGTCTCCCCTAAACAAGTCTACCTTTACGTGTGCTGTGTGTTAACTGTTCAAACATAGGTGTGTTTTAAATTATGTCTTGATTTTCATTAGTGGAAATAATGTAACAAAGACGGTGCTTTGGAGTGATATTTCACAACGTTAGCATCACGTAAGCTAATAGCTTCAGTGTGTTTGGGTCTGTTGTGTCTTGTAAAAGTCTGATAAACTATAAAGTTAGATCAACTGAAAATTACCCTGTTGACTGAAACAGCATTTCTTTATTAGCATTGTGGAGAGTTCACTTTAATACAATAGGCTACATGCTGGGACATATGCTTACATTAGTTGATCAGATAGGATTTATCATTTATTAGTGATTAGTAAAGTCATGCACAGTCCTTTATTGCTGAGGTGCTGAGGCCCTAGACAAACGAGTCCATCATCTTCAACCTCTTGTCCCTATCGGGGTCGCGGGGGGCTGGAACAATCCGAGCTGATATTGGGCGTGAGGCGGGTACACAGGGCACATAGAGACAAACAGAGACGGACAACCATTCACAATCACACTCACACCTACGGGCAATTTGGTGTCATCAATGAACCTAACACCTGCAAGTCTTTGGACTGTGGGAGGAAGCTGGAGAACCCAGAGAACCCGCAGAGACACGGGGAGACACAGGGAGAACATGCAAACTCACACAGAAGGAACCCACCCGGGATTCAAACCAGGAAGCCTCTTGCTGTGAGGTGACGGGTCTAACCACCACTCTACCGTGCCACCACATTATTCAGAGTTTTTGTTCCACAAAGGCTCTACCAAACGGTCATTTACTGATAAAAGAAGTGATTCTAAGAAAATAAAGTTACATTTTTTACAAAATAAAAAACATACAAATATGCACTGTTGTTAATATCATATATTTAATGTTGTGTATTTGTGTTCAGAGTATAATGGTAAATATCTAGAATAAAACTACTAATTCCAGGCAACAGCATACACATATACACAAACATGTGTCTAGCATTATAACAGTAAATAATTTGTATTTTTTCATTTCTATTTTAGATTTAACATGAAGGTCATCTCAGCCGTTTGGTAGAGGCCTATACTTAAAGAGAAAGTAGAAAAATGCAAATATTCCATTGCTTTTTTTCCTAGTGAGGACATTGAAGGGGCGATGAGCATTTGTGGATAGAAACTAACAAACATACTGTTTCACTTTAACATTGAGGCAATAATTCAGGAGTCCCACAGCATGTAGGGAGTCTTACAACACACAACAGAAAGACCCACATCAAGACCAAATAATTCATTCAATTCAATTTTATTCATAGTGACAAATCATAACAAAAGTTATCTCAGGACACTTTGAGATCCTGATGTGTCGACATGCTGAATAATGTACTGATTATTCTGTGGCTAAAGTACTGAAGGAAACAGCCGCTAAGACGGAGGAGGAGAAACTTCTGTGTGAGGACACAGAATATTAATTTTACGATGTAATTATATTTAAACAACTGTGATGAGAAGCAATGAGTTCTCAAAGCTCCTACAGTACCTCTGGTAAATGTTGGGCTTTAGTGATTTAGACCAATTCAAAGAGTTCCTAAGGTTTTCCAATAGAGGGAGCCCTTACCCTAACAATAAGCTCCAACTTCTGTCATCCAAGGAAACTTTGAATTACTCCACTTCTAATTCAATTCAATTCAATTCAATTTTATTTTTAGTGCCAAATCATAACAAAAGTTATCCCAGGACACTTTACAAACTAGGTAAAGACCACACTCTATGACTTATTTATGATTTACATGGACCCAACAATTCCCCCGTAGAGTACGTTGGCACTTCTAACTTTAGAAACCAGGCTGACATCAGTCTTTTATACACACACTGGGTCCAGTTTTGCATGCAAATCATCTGGTGTTTTTCTCAGATACAGTCATGCTGACAAGTGAACCGAATACCATAAAAAGACACAGTAACACACTGCGCTTTGGTCAGAGTGCATCAGTGCTCTGCTGACCTCAGTGAGCATTTTTCGGTATGCTTTGAAACCGAAAAGTACTGAACCATGCCAAATGCCTGTGGAACGCACGGCAGAAATTTCCAACATTATCTTCTATTGGGACTGACAGCAGCGGTCTGTCTGCAGTGTCGTGTTCGCCCCGGAGCTGCTGTCAGATTGGGCTTTAGGATGGAAGGAATGCAGATGTTTTGTTTTAAAGCTCAGCACATAGCATGTTGACTGATGATCAGGGGTGAGGGCGCTGGCTTGAGGAACTGTGTACGCCCGGCAGCGAGCTAATAAACCACAGGGTGTAATGAGAAGCTACAGGAGTTGGAGACTGGCTTACAGGCCCTTGTGGTTGGCAGAGAGATAAGAGGACACAAACGCAGCGATGCAGATGTGTGTATGACACATTTTAGCTTTCTTCAAACCCTGTTTACTTCCTCCTACAGCCTCAAATGGGATGCTAATCTTCCACTGTCATCGTTTTGACTGGTATTGGTTTGACAGCAGGTCACAGCTTGTTCCAAGAAACAGAGGCATTTTACGGAGAAATGCATCTGAAAAACGCCTTTTTACATTTTTTTTTTAGTTTGTTTAAACAAGATTCTCCTGAGAAATAGGTAAGATCTAAGTCCCAGGGGTTCTGTAACGTGAGCGGGCAGATGATACTGACACTGAGTCTGGGCAATGACATTCAACGATCCAGTGTATAAACGCACCCATCTGGGATGCAGTCACACTCTCTTTCATGAGGCTTCCCAAAGTTAGGATGTGAATAATCTCAGAGGTCAGTTGGAACAGGTCACCTGGTTTTAGTGACAAACATTTGCTTATCCTGAACCTAAGTCACTTTGCACAGTTTTCCAAACAGCTGCAAGAAAGAGAGAAAAAAGAAAAAAGAAAGAATGTTTTCAGGTTAGAGCTTTAGCCACGTCATATTCTTTTAACTTACATATTGAGCCAGTTATTTACCCACACTCTATCTCTCCTGATGCGGAGGTGTAACATTTGTCAGAGCTGTTGGTGTGACATAAAAGCGCCGCAGTAAATTATGTCCTGACATCTGAAGCAAGTGTTTCAGTCACATGCTATGACCTCCCTGCTCTCTCGTGAACAGAGAGGGCCCACGAAGCAACTGGTCCCAGGACAACCTGGGGCCGCGACCCCTGGGTGCTCTGGTGTGTATTTAGAGGTCAGAATGCTACATTGAGAGCCTGTGTTCTCCTTACATGGGCCCCTTCGTAATTCATCACCACCCCTCTGACAGAGACACATGCACACTTGTGCACATGGGGACATGAAGAATGTGTTTTATTGGATTTTAGAAATAATCTAAGTTTTAATATAATATAATAATGGGAATATTAATGGAGTCTTTATGTTATGTTTTCTGTGGTTCATAAAAAACATACTTCATGTTTTTATTATAACCAACCTCCAAAAATACACACACTTACATATGCACACCCATACTGATGTGCTTGCTACAGGTATATAACGCAGAATGTGTGTATTTGGTAAAATTTGACACACAAACACACACAAACACACACATACACACGCAAATACACACATGCACCCACACACACACACACACACACACACACACAGAGTCCGGCTCTGCCAACTGATCCTGACACCTTCAGCTGTGATGCTAACACATTCCTTGTCCGGTGATTCCCACCAGACAAGTTCAACGCTGACAGATGCATTCCTCTGCTGGCACGCCATCAGGAAACCCACCTGGTCTCTCTGTCAGTTTCCACATGTTTTGGAGGCCCACTGTCCCAAACATGGCTGCCAGCCCATGACCCTTCTGACATCCTCGGACAGCAGCAGCACAGTCTTTGAAGTGAGTTCGCATGTACATGACTATTTTTAAAAATAGGGCTTTTCCATCTTTCTACGCAAGTACTGTTAAAAAAAACTCCATCCATATGAAACCACAATTAAAATGCTGTCAAGAGGAAACCAATTGCTGGCGATATAATCTCAAACCCACAGCCCTTGGCCAATCGTGCAAAAAAGGAGGAGAAGAAGAAGAAGAAGACGAAGAAGAAGAAGAAGAAGAAGAAGAAGAAGAAGAAGAAGAAGAAGAAGAAGAAGAAGAAGAAGAAGAAGAAGAAGAAGAAGAAGAAGACCAATCATAAGCCTGAAAAAAGCTATTATCGGGAGGTTGCCTAACTACAATGGCACATTATCGCTCTGTAGTGCATTCTAATCCCTCTGATTCTCGATGTAGTGGTATATTTACATGTAAGCATGTAAAAAGTCCTGTTAGATGAAAGAACCTGCAGTATTTTTGCCATGTCCGCCAATTTTGTGAAACGTTGCTTTCTTTGTGACATCTCAGAAAAGAGATACTGGCGCCCATTTTGACACTACAAGCCAAAAACATGTCTACACGCCAATACCGTAAATGGAGTTTCTGGACATCTTCACCCTGCCAAGGAAATTTCCAAATAATTTGTTTCTCATTGACCTAAAAAGTCTGCATGGACAAAAGGCCAAAACACACAGAAAAACATGACTAGACCTTAGATACAGAATACTTTGTACGTGTTTCATGCGGTTGACATTTTGCCCACTCTACTGGTTTTTCACAACCAATGTCTTGAGCATGTATTTTTGTTGGATTGAGACTGTTTGCTCTGGAAATGGGTAGGCAGGATGACAGATGACAGTTGGTCTGAGCTTTTCCCATATGTACAGTGCTGCGCCATGTCCCATGCAGGAGGTGCACATTACATGGACAATGTAAGATGTTACTCATGCAGACCAGCCCACAGTGCTCCAGATCTGCTGTTGAGCCTAATGGCTTCTTGTTGAAAGACTGATGTACAGTGTAGTGTGCTCACAGAGGGGAAGCAGATTTCCTCACTTGGATTCAAAAGCAAATTATTCAATCAAAGTCACTCAAACATTTAACATGTGAAATCAGCACCACCAAACCTTACATTATGGATTACGCATATGATGTTTGTCAATTTAAAAGATCATTTTGCAAGTCATTTAAAGACTGTGCCATTAATAACATTGTGTGTACGTGTGTTTGTGTGTGTGTGTGTGTGTGTGTGTGTGCGTGTGTGTGTGTGTGTGTGTGTGTGTGTGTGTGTGTGTGTGTGTGTGTGTGTGTGTGTGTGTGTGTGTGTGTGTGTGTGTGTGTGTGTGTGTGTGTGTGTGTGTGTCTTACCAAGATGTAAGGTTACTCACATGAGCAACGGGTCTTGCTTGTTCTTTCGCCTTCTGGTTGATAAAAAGGATTGCTGGATAAAACACATAAGGTAAGATAATGTTTCAGGTGTTGTGGAACATAGCTAAGTTAGCTAGTGAGCAAGGTGAGGTAGCTTGTACTGTATTGTGTGAGATGGAAGAGGTAGTTTACTGTGCGATTTCACACCAAACTTAATGGCACTACGACAAACTATGACTTTCTTAACTTGCAAAATTGTCTTTTAAATTGATTGCAGCAGTGCAGGCAGCATTTATGATCTCTGATTTAAACTGATATCCAACACAGCACCATGCTCATAGACTGTAAAACAACGACCCTCACAGCCCGAATCCTCCGAATGCTCCAGATTAGCATCTAGGGTATGTGTCATAGATAGCAGGCTGTACTGCAAGTCATGGTGCAAGTGTAGCTATTTAATTAGCATAACAGAGCTAACATTAACATGGTATACTCTTAAACCATCTGTTTGTACAGTTGATCTTGTCACCTATAGTAACACCACCACATGAATGACCACAGTCCAGGTCGAGATGATGGAGTTAGCATGCTAATGATGCTAATCCTGACAACTAGCCTCCAAAGTGAACTGTCACTCAAGCGACCAGGCCCCTAATTATTCATAAACTTTAACCTCCAATACAATTAAAACTAGCATGGTACAAAATACTTCACCCCCCTCACTGTTGTCATGGAGATATGACCTTAACATTCAGAGTATAATGTCAGGGTTAGGGTATACATCGACCTATTTGCACTGATTGTGGACAAAAACCACAGACCCGGAAACATCGGACCCTTACTTTTTAAAAAAGGGTCCAATGTTCCTATGTCCCTCTATTGCACAGCATTTTAGATAACACATTAACTTAAAACATCATAGGCCTATACAACGCAAAATTCATAGGCTACATTAAACTGATCCACATATCACATATGTACAACAAATGCTATAAAACATAAACGTAAAAGCATAAAAGCGCGTATTAACCCTCAGTCTAAACTTATAACGAAACTTTCCATTAAAAGACCAGACAAGAAAAATGATTAATCTACTCAGGCATCATCTGCCTACTGTGCCGAGATATGGTTGATCATCACTGCTGGGTATGCTGACACGACACTGTCATTGTTTTCTTAATCTGCGAGAGCATGTGAATTGAGGGACATTATTCTGACGAAGGGAAAACTGCTCTCTGCAAATAGCATGTGAACTTTCACCACAGGTGTCCGGAGCAGTGTGTTTGCCAACAAATCATTGGATGTGTGCTGGGGTTGGTTACAGTGTGTCACTGCACTGATGATCAGTGATGGTGATATATGTCGACTGACTCACAGCAGCTTTCCTTTCTCCTTCCTGGGGATGAGTGTCCTATGATGGGAAATCCAGGTCACCTGCCCACTCAGCCCCCTATGCAAACCTACATGTAAGCATGTATTCCCTCACGTCGACACACATAAACCCATCCATCTGCACAAACAGCTGACAGCTGTAACTGCTGGACTAATGAGAATGTAAGGACTTATAAACTTGGCTTGACACCAGTAGGTGTATCCACCCATCATTGTGCACTGACACATCTCAATATGTTACTGTGACGAAGGGCACGCAGGTTCTGACAAGCCCTGCATGTTGTTGGCATATGATGTAATATTTTTTCCAGGATACCTCAGGAACATTTCCAACTGTCTTCAGCTGGAGAGAAGACAATTTATCACCAGCCATCACAACTTATTGACTGTGGACTTTAGAGATGGAATGCTTTTCGTTTGAGTGTGGGAAAAAGGGTGAACTTGGCTACGAACATGACCAGAGATATGCCAATTATGAAAAGAGCATTTCCTGATGGCTCCAGTGTCTAAACTTATTGTTGCCTGTCCAACTGACAGACGAGCCAAGAAAAACAGGAATGAAAGGGAAGAACGCTTATCTCTTATGTCTTTGCCCTCCAAGCTATGATACAATCTGGCAGTTCAACAGATTTCTCTTTTATTAAAGGATGAAATCTTTATTTCTCTTGGCTTTGTTCGACGGCATCACACTAGAGAATCAGGAAGAATTTGGGAGAGAGCCGGTGACATGAAATGAAGGATTTTCACACCAATATATAAAGCTATGTATAGGGGAGACCGGGGAAAGTTTTAACTTGGTACAGTTGGACCATTTGTATTATTATATAGCTTGTCATTTTTAAAAAGAACCTAAATGTCTATATGAACTAGATTACATGCAAAGTTAAACTTGTTTGCTGATATGTGTTCTACCCAGTAGTTAAATTTGGATTTGTTACATGGGAAGGATCTTGGTTGTTTCAGCGTTGCCATAGGTGCATGTGTGCGAGCATACAGTAGACTCAAAAATATGACTGTCATCATTTGACAAACCGTAAATAAAATATAACAAGGTCAGACGAATTAGCTGACTATCTCGCATTAAAGTTAAAGTGTCATTTTATAAAAGTCAAACATTGTTTAAGCATTTTCTTGCATTATAATTTGAGTGCTTCCCCGTTCTTTGTCATGTAGCCTAATGTGAAAAAACTTACATTACTACAAGACACGTTTTACAAATATTTTGAAAAAAGAAATACATGAATGTTGCAGTGTAAATGATTTCTGATTTATTGGGGAAATTGCTTTGGTTGGTTGTTACAACTGTCCCTGGTCTTCCCTACACATTGATTTACTCGATTCTGATTATGTACAACAGACTGTTGCTGTGGAAGCAGTTCTAATCTGGAGGACCACATCCATCAAATTGCAGTTAGAAGTCTGGTAAATGTTAAGTCAAATGTGACAAAAACACATTACCTTTTTGTTTAAATTACTATTTTGTGTCAAATGATGGATTTCTTCAGCAACGTAATAAGGTAGAGCGAGAGGGTCCATATTCAACCTCTTGTCCCTGTCGGGGTTGTGGGGGGCCGGAGCTGATCCCAGCTGACATCGGGCGTGAGGCGGGGTCCACCCTGGACAGGACGCCAGTCTATCACAGGACACATAAAGACAAACAGAGACAGACAACCATTCACACTCACATTCACACCTACGGGCAATTTTAGAGTCACCAATGAACCTGACACCTGCATGTCTTTGGACTGTGGGAGGAAGCAGGAGAAATGGCTGTTACAAAACTACTGTACTACTGTATACTTTGCTATAACTCAGAACAGTCACTACATGGTAGATTAAAAGTAAAGCTTAAAGTCAAAGGTAAATTGACCACAATAATCTTCCATATATATGTATACAGGTATATATAGTTAAAACAATCTAATATTTAATAAATGAATTAAAACATTAGTCCTATCATTATACAAGTATTGTCAGAAAAAAAAGACCTCACATCATCAGGAAGAGAAGGAGCACCAAAGCATGTGCAGTTACATGTTTATTCTTTGATTAGTGCAATTTGAGCTGTTACATCCTGTTGTTTAAAATGTATTTGTAAAAAAAACAAACAGGTTTCGAATCTCAGTTGGATTTTGACTTTACAAACTCTAAAAAAAAAAAAAGACTTCCAGTCGATATGGGAGTATTTAAAGTTAACTGATTCACACTGAAGATTATGAGACGTGAGAAATTGGCTCTTGGCAGAAATTGAACCTGCAAAGTCCTGAGATTGAGGGGGAACCAGACTATGACTAAACCTGGAAGGTAGGAAATCAATGACACCTCTTGGCACGTTTGATCAAATAGTTCAGTCATGTAATTAGGGCTGAATTACGAGCTAAACTGTGATGGCAAGAGAGTATTTTTTGTGTTTTGTATTACCCTTTATTTAACCAGAAATATTCCCATTGAGATTTAAAATCTCTTTTCCAAGGGAGTCCTGGCCAAGACAAAAGCATAAACATCCAAGTTTCACATTTAAAACCAAAACAACACACAACTTAACATGATAAATCCACAAAATAAAAAAGCAGATCAGTGCTCAGAGACAGAACATGTGCAAATTGTATTTAAAAAGTCCTTAATCCTGCTTTTGAAATGGTCCGTGCTGATGAGGGATTCCAGTTTGAAATGATAATTTATTCCAAGATAAGGGTGCTAAATATTTAAAAGCACTTTCACCAAACACAGTGTTGGTTCGAGGAACATTGAACATAATCAGGCTTCTGGAGCGGGTGCTGCAGGTTCTGGTGTTTCTAGGAGCCAGTAGAGAACATGGGTAGGATGGAAGTTGATGTCAAATAGCCTCATAAAGACACACCAGAATCCAGCATTTTGAAAAGACGACATGTGCAAAATATCACCTTAGTCAATTACAGATAAAAGAATGGCTAGGATGATTTTTTTTCTAGCACTAAAAGAAAACGTTTTTTTTTTAGTAAAGTAAGAGTAAGCAGAGGTAAAATGATTGGTTTGAAACCACTGACATGTCACTTCTGATGTTCTTCCTACAGCGTGGCTGTAGCTGGAGAAAGTCAACAATAAATAATCTTCTGAGCAGGAATACACCTTCCTGTCTGCAGCAGAATAGTGTCGGCCTATGCTGCTGTATTTTTATATTGGTCTTAGTGGTGGGACTGGAGAGAGCCTGACACTACTCTGACACAACCAGCATGTCAAAGTGTCACTCTGTCCATGCTTTGGTTTAAACCCCAGTACTTGTAAAACTGCTCATGCTGGCACTAGCATTTAGCTCAAAGCACAGCTGCACAGCCTCTGTAGACTCTCATTAGTCTTATCTATTTTTATTTATTTTTGGCTTCTTATGCCTTTCTTTGTTAGTACAGCTGAACATTGACAGGAAATGGGGGGGGGGGGGGGGGTGATACGCAGCAGAGGACTGCAGGTAGTTGAACCCAGGCCGCTGTGTAGAGGACTGGGCGACCCTTAATGTTCAATATCTGCCCTGCACATAGAGTTGAGTCAAATGGCCACGAGAATGTATTAAAAAGTTGACACAGTTTTGTGTTACGATTCAACTCTCTGCAATGTGTAGGGCTATGTGATTCCTAAATCTTGTATTGTTCTGTACCTCGGCCATTCGGATGGATCGGTGCATATAGGAGACCAATATCTGATTCAGATTCTTCTGGTGGCTGGGAAGGACATCACTAAAAACTGGCTCAGGACTGACCCCCCTGGTAACAAACATGGATGTCAATTATTGATGATATACTGGCAATGGAACATCTTACATACGAGTTGTTAAAAGATGGGGCAATGGTTGTCGGATATGGAGAGACTGGATTTAACGTAATTGTATACAGACTCTGTTCTTGATGATTGTCTTTTGTTGGTGTTTTTTGTTTCATCTTTCATACTCTGTAATCCAGAGGTGATTGTTTTGCAATGCATTGTTAACATTGTTAACTAAAATAAATAAATAAAAATTGTTCAAAAAACAAAACAAAAACGTGTACATAGTTAGTATTTAATGCACCATGGTTGTACTGGGCTACGTTAAGTGTACTGTTATCACGTTCAGTACAGGTGTAATACTTGACGACGATGGGACCGACGATGTTTACCCTTTGTAACTATTTCTTCTTCGGTTTCAAATGTAGATTTATAGTAAAATAAGCATTGTTCTCAGAAAAGATTTATTTCTGACTCTTTAATTTGTAGAACCTTTAGCTCACAATCATTTCACTCAATGAAGGCCGAAACTGTTCCAGCTTATTATTCACAACTATCCTGAGAGCAGAGGGAAGCTTTTCATTCTGATGTGTAAAGGTATTTTATTGTGTTTGTGTGTGTTACATGCTCTCCATGCTTACATGTGTGTGTGTCTGGTGTGCCCTGTTAATCCCTTTAGAAAGGGGTTTGAGTATCGCCCCGTATACCTCCTTAACCCAGTACCACAGCGCACATGTTCCCAACACAATGAAGACATTGAGCGGGGCGATCATCCCCCTGAACCCCTGGTACTCATAAATCTTTCCCGTGGTTCACAGGAGAATTCCTGCAGACAGTCTGGACCTCCCTCATCTGATCATGTTGAGATTAAACAGTAACACACACACACAGACACACAGACACACAGACACACACACACACACACACACACACACACACACACACACACACACACACACACACACACACACACACACACACACACACACACACACACACACACACACAAACACACACACACACACACACACACACACACACACTGAAGTCAGTTTACCACTGACCTCATGATAATGTCTTTGGAAGTTTGAGCCCTGAGAAAAAAAAAGAAGAAAATGTCCATGTTAACAGTTGTAGCCAAATGTTGACAATAAAGATGTCGGACAGGACCTGAGCTGAAATAAATCCTCTTAAAGGAGCTGATGATGCACACAATGTGTCCTGTCTGTTCAAGCGGTCACAGACTATAATGGAATTCACCGAGCAGCTCTCAGCTGTGAGTGGGCAGAGTCACAAATCAATCCGAGCTACGTCGTTAAAAAAACAATTCGGTTTAATCTGTCCTCAAGATACACACTCTTTTAAACACACCAAGCACATGCTGCTCCCCCACACACACACATAACCAAAGAAAAAGTGTGCTTTTAGCCTCCTGCCCCCTCTGTGCTTGGCAGCAAAGCCTCAATCACACGATACTGAAATCCCTCACACGCTGCACCAGCTATATGGGATCTGCATCTTTTCTAATGAATTCTTTCTTTTGTGCAACTCGAGCTTTGTGAAAAGCCCAAATGTCTTTTTTCCATCTTTTTAAGCCCCGGACTTTATGAGAGGAGTCATGTGAAAGGGAAGTAAAACAGACTACGAGTTCAAATAAACCAGATCTGTTTGAAGTCTGAGTGGCTATATATCAGCTCTGTCAATGCAAAATATTTTCTCTTACCACAGTTCAGTGACATGTGAGTGATGTTTCAATCCCAGTGGTGTATTTAAAGGTCCGCACTCTGTTTTGAAGGATGTGTTGTTTAAGTGGTACAAAGTCAACCAGTGAGGTTTGCAGGAATGTGTGTGTGTGTGTGTGTGTGTGTGTGTGTGTGTGTGTGTGTGTGTGTGTGTGTGTGTGTGTGTGTGTGTACGTGGGCACACATTAAGGACTGGTCGCACCAGAAAGTGGCACATTTATCATCATTACATCAAATATTTGGTTCTAAAGGCGCTTTGACAAAGTGGTGGTTCGCAAACTATTGTAGTTTGTGAGCTAACAGCTAACATGCTAGCCAGCCAGAAGTCAATAGAGTTATGAAGTACGATATGGAGTATTTTTAGATGGTTGTATTAATATTTTACTTGTGTATAGGATATGAGTACTTCCCATCAAACAGTCTCTGGGGTTATGAGTTATGAGCAGCTGTTGAATAGAAATTCTTGTGATAAAGTCAGTTTAAACAAAAGGGGTTGTCTTCCAGAGGCTTATGTCTTGGATGCATACGGACAGAGCTGAAGTACTTGTGTCCAGTCTCGGTCTCCAGTCCAGACTCAAGACAACTTCTTTGAAGTCTTGTACTTGTTTTGGTCTTGTGCCTTGTTGGACTTGACTATGAGAACTGGTCAGGTTGTTTCTGGCTGCTGAATTAGGATCAGTTTTACCTAACTTTGCCTAAATTCTGTGCATTGTTGATACTACCTCAGAAGAGATGCTTAAATGGATGCTTAATTTATATTAGAGGCCCCTGCACATACTGAGGTCAAGCTGACTTGCACACCTGGTAGCGGGCGTCGTTCATCAAATAAATAAAAGGCAGCTTTTTCGTTGTTTTGAGCGAGTGGTGAGCGATGTGAGCGTAGTGAAATCTGATTTGAGCATGTCAGACTGCATTCATTTGACAACAGTTCAAATGATCCAATATTTCACCAAAAAAGCAAAGATTATAGAAAAGCTCAAAAAATTATCATTGCATCTGCCAATCAGCGTTGAGAGTGCAGTAAGCGTCATCCCGGGGGTCACCAGGGAACTAGCCCAGCTGCCATTTTTGCAGTTCTTTAGTACATCAATGAAACCGGACTGTTCCTATGGATATAATATAATGGATATAACTCGGACCTGTGGATGGCAGCAACGTGACTTTAGGCCTTAAGTCTGCCGCAAATCTGAAAAAAGAAGAAGAAGAAGAAGAAGAAGAAGAAGAAGAAGAAGAAGAGGAAAGCCGTCATTGCAGAGAGTGAACAAGCCCCCATAACAGCGACTTCCTGGTTGATCCAGTACAGAAGTGCCAAAAACTGCAGTTCTCTAAGTGTCCACTAGGGCAGTTTGCACAATAGAGCAGTTTCTCATTGACCCCCATGTTAAACAGCTGTTTTCACAGCATCATTAAACCTGTTTAAGGCCCGGTAATAAAAAAACACTCCAGTCTGTATGTTAAGGTCACATCTCCATGACAACACTGAGTGGGGTGAATTATTTTGTACCAGGCTAGTTTTTATTTTATTTGAGGTTAAAGTTTCTGAATAGTTCATGACATCTAACCTCTGGCCCTTACTTCACCTGGACATGGAACTACTTGACTAGATACATAAGATACATATACAATACATACATATAAATGTATATACACATATAAATACATATAGGTTGTTGCATACGGTTGTTTGTTACCCTGCTGATGGTGAGAGTGATAGTGTCTCTCCAGGGCTTCAGCCAGGAGGAGTGGGTCTCCGCACAAAGAGACTTGTTAACCAGATTTTGGACGGCTGCTACTGCTCTGACATTAAAAACACTAAGAAAGTTTGCCAATCTGTGGTGAAAGATCTGCAGAAGAAGTTCAGTGGCAGGCGTCTGCTGGACTTTATTATTATTTTATTACAGGATCAAGTTGTGGACACAGCCAGCATCCAGTCTTTGCAAGCCCACATCACACACTTGTCTTCTCAGCTTGCACAGAAAGCTGCCTCCTGCTGTTTGTGGAAAGATGTGTTCCACTCATCCCATAAAGCAACACACCAGCAGCTGCAGGAGTTAGTGTGAAGCGTTGCAGCAATGTCCACTGTCAGCAGTTTATAAGGCTGCACAGTGGCTCAGTGGTTAACACAGGCCTCACAGCAGAGAGGTCAGGGTCACAGCAACCTCCACTGTCACTGTGGGGAGTGTCTCCCTGTGTCAGCTTTCTTAACTCCACTTACTCCCCTTTTCTCCCACAGTTCCAACTTGAAAAAGTGTTTAACTTTATTGACTTTAGATGATGTCTGAGGCACTTCTTCTTAAATTAACACACACACACACACACACACACACACATACACACACACACACACACACACACATACACAAACAAACTTATACCTGTATATGTGTGTGAAACACTGAAATGTCTAGCCCAGAGTCCAGATCTAAACCCCAGAGAGAATCTCTGGAAAATCCTTGGTAACAAAGTAATGTGTAAGGGCGCACTCACACTGTCCGTCTGTACCGTGCCTCGTGCTTTATGGTACTTGTCCCCCCCTCCCTCTCCCCCCGCGGGCCAGGCCCGTTTGTACTCACACTACCTGGGCCTCGGCGGATGCTTCTTGCTGTCCATACGTCATCACGCCGTAACACGTCACACGCATTGATGACGTCATGCGATGCGTGGCTTTGTTTCCAGATCTTTCCATAGACCTCTGAGTTTTTGTGCGTCTTGTCGACTGTTTTTGAATATTTTCATCTGACCAAATCTGCAGTAAACACTCCACCTCCGCATCACACCAACGTGAACCTTTCGCTGCCATAGTTGTTGTTAAATGTCCGCGCATGGTCCTTCCTTCTTTTTTCTATGTTTGAACAGGCGCAAAGAAAATTACCTCAGAACTGCCGTAGGCCTCAGGCTCGTGCTCGTACATGTGCAAACGTGCTTTACAAAAGCCCACCTCTCACAAACGACCTGTGGCCAGTAAGCATGCTGCAATTAGGCGCGGTGCGGTTGAACTCACACTAGTCAAACAAACTGGACTTTACCCGTGGAACTGTTTGGGCACGGTATGGATGGACAGTGTAAAAAAACCCACTGTGGAAGAGACTGAGTCAGAATGGACCCAGATCAAACCAGAGCAGTGTGAGAAACTAGTGATGTCCTGTGGGAGCAGATGGGCTGAAGTCATTCAAAGCAGTGGACTACAGAGGATATTCTACCAAATTATGAACAATAAAATGTTCTGAACAAAATAAATCAAGAATTAATACTTTGTTCTCTATTTCTTATCTCTACTGTATAAAGGCTGGACCAAACCAGTTTAAACTGGGCTGGAGTAGTTCACAATGTGTTTCTGTTTACTTTCTGAATCTTATACATGTAGAAGTTACTTAAATGTAACTCCAGCTCTTTGAGTTCATGCTGAACTCTCTATTCAACGTAAAGTAGGCTGACATGTTTTATGTGTAGAACCAAAAGAACGCTGTGTCTTTTTCCTTCCAAACACAAGTTCCCTGACTAATAATCGTGAAAACAGTGAAACTGCAATTTGTCCTCTGACAATAATCTTGACAAAAACTCTAATGTGTCTGTACTCTACAAGCTCTACATGTGTTTTCAGGGTGCTCTGTACACGCTGCTGTGTTTCATTGTACAAACATGTACAGTATATACTTTTGTGTCCATATGTGAGTGAGGTGACTGTGATTAGAGGGTGGCGCTGCAGTGTTCCCCCCAGGACGCTTCACCCTGTTATTTTCCCCTCGTCAGCCCGTGCTCTCAATAGGGAGGGTGGGTCCGTGACCTCCCTCCCACGCACCACCACGAGAGAGGGAGGCACCCGTTTCACACAACCCCTCTCCAAAGTGTCCACAGAGGATTGACTGAGTTCACGGGCCCCCTCAGGCCTCCACAGCCCCCCAGCAGAACTCCACATTTCTCAGAATCCTCCACCCTCTCCTCCCCACCGTGACACAGACAGTTAACATACTCTCATCACTGTCCCCTCCTCTGGAATCGTGGAAGTCGTCAAAAGTGATTAACCAGTGACACTGAGTCACAGTCGAGGCAAACTTTAAGGGTTTTGGGCTCATTTCCCTGAAACTTTCCAAATTGTGCCAGATAAATGCAAGTGTAAGAGAGCGCTCAAGTGGTGACATAAGCAATGTCTTTAGAAGCTTGCTTTGGCATCCTCTTCTCCTCTTTCTCTTTTTATACACTCTTTTCTTCTCTTCCTCTGGCTTCTCTTCCCACCGACTCTCCCTCCCTTTTTCCCACCAACAGCTTTCAGAAAGCCTGAAAGGAAAGCACCACCGTAAAACAAACAGCCCATGGCCTTGTTCAGCTGGGGAAGTCAGGGGACCATCTGAAGGAGAAAGGGAAAGAAACCAATAACAAAATCACAGTTGGGTTACACACGGTGGACTGTATTGTGCAGAAAGTTTGAGGTTTGGGTTCATTAAGCTTTAAAGAGAGTTAAAAAAAATACGGGACAGCTGACAGACTGTGCTCAACAGCAGTACAATGACTGGCAAACAACTCTATGGTCCTGCTGTCTGCACTTGGCGGTCTGATGCTCCCAGCAGAACAAAAGGATCAGACTACCCAAGTGCTGCAGATTTTGAGTCACAGATTTTTGGTATAAGGGAACTTTAAACTCTGTTTATATGCACGAATAGTCGGGATACTGAAGGTGGTTATCTAGGTCTGTTAACTCAAGTATGAAAACTCTGAATATACCCGGTGCACAGTGCTTAAATGACGTTTGAGAAACCAGACTATTGCCTTAACCTGAATATAATCAGGTTTTTAAACTGCATGTAAATGGGTGTTTCTCCCCCTGGGAACCAAACCACACTTTAAACATCAGACCAGGGTCGCAGGTTTCTATTTAGCTCAGAGGGACTGATTTACCCCCTGCAGTCCGAGGACATTATCATATAAATGTAAGGGTTTTCACCTTCAGGCATGATAGCATCACCACAGGACACTAAGTGCGCACTCACACTGTCCATCCGTACCGTGCCCAAGCAGGCTCACGGCTAAAGCCTAGCTTGTTTGACCAGTGTGAGCCCTTAAAAGTTTGTAGTCTGTGCTCTAAGCCAGATACATGTCATCAGATTCTGCCGCCCCAACACTCCCAGCTCTACAGAGTGTTTTCGGGTAAGGCGTAACAAAGGTGTAATAAAGGTGTAATAAAGGTGCAATAGCGTAACAAATGTGTAGCTACTGTTTTGGAGACGGCCTTTAGTGGTCATTCAAGGAACTACTATTCCTGGCACTTCTGTGTTGGCTTAAGCTAGGTTGCTTCATGTCTGCTGGAGGAGGAAATAGGCAACTGATTGTCCAAATAATTAATAACACATGTAACATGCAGTATAATGAATCATGAGGTGTGTGTAAAGATTACAAATGCATTGTTTAACAGTGAGGATGATTTGTGATGCGTTTCCACTTTTATTTCTTACAAATTCAAATATGGATTGATGAAAAAGATTTGCCACTTTCCCCATTTTAAAGCCAAGTGGGCTCTGGTTACATCAAACATTTATTCAAATGTGCAGCCGGTCAGTCCAAACATTCCTGCCACAGCATGTTCCCAGACTCCCACCGCTCAACAGAACAAAACATCATATGAAACACAAACATATACTCCAGAAGCATCACTATAACATTTTAAAAACACACTCCTCCCACTTGGCTGTTTGTAGATCAAAGAGAGATAGCATATATGAATTCTGCATTTTAGCATTTCTGGTAGGTCTCATGCAGAATATTGTTCAGTCACACACCCAACCACAACCCCCCCTATCCACACACACACGCACACACACACACACACACACACACACATACACACACACACACACACACACGCACACACACACACACACACACACACACACACACACACACACACACATACAAACACTTTCAGACGACAGCAGGTGCCCCTGCACACAAAGAGAAAGCAACAACAGAAACAAAAGTGATGTACAATAGGAAAAACAAGATTGGGCGTCAGTCGTGCCACCTCCAGACACAAACCACAGAGCAAAAAGGGGCCGTCTGTCTTCTGACTATGACAATTGTGGCTGAAAGTCGATATATGTGACTGAAGCTGAAACAGCAATCTGGGTCAAACCTCACCTCGTGCTGCTCGTGCCCCACTCTCTGCAAACTACCTCAAACTACAAAGAGGCTTCAAGCCATTATTTCTATTAAAATAGTATAAAAGTGTGTGTCACGGCCGGCTCCAGATCCAGTTTAATCATATCAGCTAACATGATTCTGCTCTCAGTTTTATGAGGATGGCTTTAATTAGTTCTCCCAGACCGCTGCGGTCCTTCCTGTCACCTCCTAGTTATGACTTATCAGTGAGATCTGGATGTCTAATAGCATGCTGCTGATGTTTTTACATGCTCAGCTTCCCACAGTGTGCTGTACTAACATCCCCCAGACACCAGCACCGGGTCCAGATTGTCGGGTTCATTTGGAGGCATTTATGGGCAGTTTCTAAGGAGGAAACATGGGGCCTGTAAACATCACAGCAGAGGTGATGGGAATCCAAACACAGAATAAGGCAAAGTGTTACATCACTGCAGTCAGCCAGTCAGATCGCACTTCTCTGTAAGCTGATACACTATCTCATTGTTTCCCCATGGACAGAGGCCTCAGAGAGCTCCAAGGCTCTAGCTGAACATTAATCAAGTACAGTTTACTTAAGAAGGCAATCCCCATATTTACTAAACCGAGAGTGTGAGAGCAGTTTCTCCTGCCATGTTATACGACTTGTGATTAACTATGACATAAGACAGAAGGAGTGATAGCGAGGAGGCAGGGGCCCTGTCCCTGAGGAGAAACATGACTTGTGTGCACTTGGCTGACTTATCTTATCAGGAATCACATGTTCTGTTTAGTATCTCCAGCAAGAAAAGGTTTACAGTGTTTTGGGGGTTAGCCCTAAATCCCAGGCTCAAACCTGTCTGGGCTGCCCTTATTCACTGTTAGTACATATACCTATGTAATCCACGTGTTTGTTACTGCAAAAATGATGTCTGGAGCAAAGAAGGGCCGGGGTGGTGGCCGGGTCCCAAAACAGAGGGGGGCGGATTTTTTTCTATTAACCAAGTCATCTGTATGTGCTTAACTTAACTGTCATGGTCACATAGCATGAATCGAATGTCGTAATTCCTAAGGTATACAAATCCGTTTCTGTCATAACAGTGAGTGAAAAATTTGAATTTCCTCTTGTGGGATTAATAAAGTAATGATTCTTCTTCTTCTTCTTCATAAGATATCAAACAAATTGACCTGTCAGCTCTACTGGGATCTCAATACCCTATGACAGTGATCCCTGAGTAGCCCTTATAGTATTGTATGGCATATTTCTACAGCTGCCAGGATGGATTGTTGAGTAGCTCAGCTAATTTAAAAGAAAACATACAAATCCGGATTTGAGTAAAATAAAAAAAATACATATATATTTCCAGACAACCTCCATCAGTTCTAACGCCTGAACACTCCATGTTGTGACTGAGGGTATGTGGAAAGTGACCAGAGAAGTCTAAACAGTTAGTTAGCTAGAAAATAATGGATGAAAAGTGGAAAAAGATAGCTAAAAGTCCAACTTCTGTCACTCCAAATGGTAGAAGTTCAAATGCAAACTGGACCAACCGACCTTAACACGGAGTTTAGTCAATGCGGATATCGCTTTTAGATGATTCATAGTTTTAAATAACATCCAGTTTAAAGTCCAATGAACACATTTGAAACGTGACTGTTCATGAGTCACATAGAAATCTTTCGTTAATGGAAAACAGTTTGTGGTTGTAGTGTATGCATGGGAGATTCTTGTATATCACCTTTCAAATTGTGTGTCATTGAGTCTCCAAATGAAAGGCATTTTGAATGCACACTACCTCCTACATTTGCATGCCATATCTTCAAATGATGAGCTCCTCAGGACTAAAGACAGCTGTCTTACAAAGCAATGCAGTGCTGTTAATCTCATATAGTGAAATCAACAAACTGTGTTTTGTTGTTTCCACATGATATCACGGTATGATGAGGTATGATCTGTGGCAGATACATCAGCTGTTTAGAAGAAATGACCTAATTATGGCGCTGACAGCTTCCAGCTAAAGTTGACCTCACAGCCACAGCTCACCACAGGCCTCAGCAAGGCATCATGTCAGTGATGTCCTCAAAAGTACAGCAATAACATTTCACACACACACACATAAACATAACCCCCCCCCACACACACACACACGCACACACACACACACACACACACACACGCACACACACATACACACACACACACACACACACACACACAGACAGACAGACACAGACAGACAGACACACACAAATACTTCCTTTAAGAGTAGGCACCTCAGCTACAACAAGAAGCTGTGTAGTAAAGAAACAATGTGCCAGGGAGAAACTTTTTTAGCCCTCTGACATGTGCATGGGGCTATTAAAAGTATATTTTTATATAATTTCTTTGATGTTATGATTAATAAACTAAGCAATGGTGGATGCAATGTTTGAGATTTTCGTACTCATTATTCCATTTTTAAAATTGTATGGTTAAAAAGATATTGAACTAATCTAACCTCATTATAGAATTTCATTTCATTATATCGATTTAAAGCTTTGGAAGGATTTCATTTTTTATTAGGAGATGTAATTATAAGATAGAAAAAATACTGCAAATACTAAAGTACTGCACCAACTGCAAAACTGTGAGAACCAAAGCCATTTGTAAAGAACTTGATTAATGATTTATGTTTTCTTTTATTTATGGTATATGCACTACCTTGAGCGATATTGTTATTGTTACTATTTGTGTAATACAGTTATGAAAAGGAAAAAGAATCACATGAAAAACAAACTATGCTTTTTCCCCCTTGGTTGTTGTGTTAGACTTACCCAGATACAATAATGCTATAACTGTAGTTGGCTGAAAGCTAAGCCAATGCTAACTGCTGGTTGGTTTCTGGTTGGGCTAACAAGCTAGTAATGTGTAGTTTGTCTACTTTTAACTGCTTCGACGTGCTAAAAAAGTTTTCACACCCTCAGCAGAGAAGAATACATGTTATCTTTTCATTGCTGTTGTGACCCGAGTCCTGAGTCCTGAGGATATCAGTGACAGATTTGAGGTTGCTGGCACCGACGGTGGCATGCGCATGTATGCCGTTTTCAAGACGTTTGCCGACCAAGGATCAGTTCTTACGGCCACAGTCCTACCATTACTGTAGTAGTTACAGTGTTGCCGTTTGTTGATGAACTTCAGTAACAACCTGTCAGCCCTAATGAGATTGCTGGGGTGGCCATGGGTAGTCAACAACAAGTGTCAATAAGAGCAGTGATGAGGGATTCCTCAGGGCTCAGACTCTGAGGTGAACAAAGACACTGGTTGTCTGAAAAAAAAGCAGCCAGAGAGACTGACTGAAGAGACAGACAGACAGACAGATCTAGTAAAAGTAAACAGTTAATGACAGACAGAAAAGAGTCTCTTGTTCCATCTCCATGGTGCTGAAGAGTGTTTTCCTCAGACCTGGCCCTGTGCCTATCCAAACAGCCCCGTCTGTGCCTTCCACTGACCCCACGGCTCTTCCGTTAACCTCCAGACGTCACACAAGGCCACAGCTGCATCCCAAAAAGACTGTGCAAAGGCTAGAGGTGGGGAAGATGGGCTGAAGAGGGAAAACTTTCCCATTTATATACTTGAGGATCTTTGAGTCCACTTGTTAAGAATAAGCCAAGAAGTGAGTTTTGGCTCAGCGTGCAGAGATACCCAGTCACCCAATGGCCCTTTCGTCTCAGAGGGAGGAGGGGAACATGAGGGTTGGATCGAGTTTATATCTACAGCTGGGAGGTCAGCTTTCCTCTGGGACAATGTGAGGATATGAGTGTTTGATGACAAGTTGTGATAAGGGACTTAGTGTGTGTGTGGAGGGTAATGGGTACAAGGGCAGCCAATCTTTTTTTACTCCTGTTTTCTGAAGACTGTTGCCACAGACTTTACAGCCTTGCTGTGCCATTTAAGTCGTGAAAGCGTTGAGGAGATCTTGTGCTTATGAGAACAACCATCTATTCAATGATCTGTGGAGTATGAATGTGTGCATGTGTCCATGGCAATGAGAAAAGCAATATAGACAATTATGTTACTGTTTTACAACATACAAAAAAGCATATTACTATTTTTACCTTATCTTTGTTCCTCACACCACCGGTCACCGTGTAATTCCCTCACATGATGTTTTTCACTGACAAATAAACAACTAAACGGCACAAACATACAACTTAAAACACACACAGCTGGCAACTATGTCTGATATATTCAGACCTGAGTATATTCTGATATCAAAACAGTAAAACCGAAATGCTAGTAATGGTCTCTCTTTGCACAGAAGAAAACATTAATATGTACAAATACTGCAAGAATAAAAGTGCTTATGGTCAAAGAACTGACAGTCTACATGATGTGGTGGATAAATACAATGAAGCATCTAAGTTTAAGTTTAAGTTAAGTTTATTATGTTAAGTTTATCCTCCAAATAAACTTGACAAACTTGATGTTTGTTCACCATCTGGATGATGTGTGACTGCTTGTGTTTGTTGCCCCCTGGATCTTTTTTGATAATGTGATGATGAGTACAATGTTACCATAACCAACATAACCAACGGTTGGAGCTGTAAAAATAAAAAAACAAAGAGCCCACAGCTATGCTAGCAGCTCTGTGAGCTCTGTGTAAAGGGATAGTTTGGACTTTTTGTATGTGTGGCTGTATGAGGTCCTATCCATAGTCAGTGTATACAGTAGAGGGTGGTCGGCACGCCCCCAGTTTGGAGAAGCAGACGGTTGTCCCGATAATGGCAAAAAAAATCGATATCATATTGGAACTGAAGCCGTTGCTCTCTTCAAAGCCACCAGACTCACAGAACACAGGAGTTGCTGGTCTACTGCTGCCTCCATCGGTTAGTTTGTTTGTTAGTTTTATTAGTCCCTACCTGTTTAAAACACCAAAGTGGCAAAATAACACAAATGAAGGGCCTACGAACTACCATTCAGCTCATTTGACCACTATGAGTGCAACTATACCGTTCCTAGGCAGAGTACGAGCACGAGCACGAAACATTAACGATTCTGATATCTATTTATATATGACTGTTCCCCACGATGGAAATTTAAAAAGATGCCGCCGAAGGGTTAGTAGTGGTTTCATGCGGAGGTGGAGTGTTTACTGCAGATTTGGAAAAATAAAAATGAGGGGTGATGACGTATAAGTAAGAAACAATCAGGCTGTTGCCGGATCTTTTGAAGTGACTGCAGGCAGGGCATCATCTGGGACAAGTGTGAGCAGACCCTAACTAACCGATCAGGGCAACAGTAGACCTGACTGTTTTTGTCAGTGGAGTCTTTGGAGAGAGCATAGAACATTTTCAGTTCTCCTCATGTAAACTTAAACAGGACTGTCTGACAGTAATACACTATGGATAAGTAGCCTACCTCATTCAAACCCCACTTTAAAGCCTCTGAACTCCCACACAGGTGTTTCCAGTTACCTGGTTGATTAGACCTCTTCTCAGGTGTGGGCGTGTCTACTGTGATTGATTGACATCTTCCTGAGTCTCCTGTTAGCTTTGTTTCACCTGTTAAGGTGGGACAAAGTACAGCTTTATCATTCTTAGTGGTAGATGGACATTAATGACCTCATAAATTCCCATCAAATTCTCATCAAAGCCCCGCCCACCTTCAACCCAAGCAGAGGTCGAATCAGCCAGAAGAACTGAAAACTCCTGTGTGGGTGTTCAGGGGCTTTATCTGAAGCATCCCTCTAAATGCTCATGAGAACAGTGTTAACATGCAGGTGCAGGTGAGTTTACCATGTTCACAATCTTAGTTTTGCACGTTAACATTTGCTAAATAGCACTTAAAGTGTAATTCTGGCACAAAATCATCCCATGGTCTTTTTCCACACTTACACTTAAAATACAAGCCATCGAGACGGATTTTTTCGTGTATAAATTATAAACGGAGAAATCTGGGAGAGTCGCTAACAGCTGCACGTGGCTAACAGTGATTAGCTCGGGGCAGTACGGTGAAGGCATTAAAGCGTCTTTTTTACCACTAATACTTCTCAAAATAACAGCAAACCTCTTACTATGAGAGGAGCTGGTACAGGGGCCAGCAGGTAAGTCTTTAAAACACTCTTTTAATAAACTCTGGGTTTCTCTAACTACGTTGTTGGTGCTTTGTTCTATGTGCGGGGACGTTTTAATGCGTTCATCTTGCTGCCCCGAGCTCATCAGTGTTAGCCATGTCCAGCTGTTAGCGACTCTCCCAGATTTCTCCGTTGAGTGTTGATACACGGAAAAAAAACTGTCTTGACGGCTTATTTAATGTATGTTGGTACCGAAAAAGACCATAGGATGATTTTGTGCCGGGATTACACAAAGCTGCACAACAAAGCACAAAGCTGAGGATGATGGGAAAGAATTTGGTCATACAGTAGAGTATAATGGGACAAATTAAAACTTTTCACCTGATGATGGCACCAGAGGAAGAGTGAGGAGATCACCAAGGTCATTAGTCAAGATTCATTCTCTGGGGAACATGTAGTGTATATCTGTACCAAATGTCATGGCAATCCATCCAGTAGTTGTTGTGATACTTCAGTACCAAAGTGTTGCCGCCTGGTTGTCTAGTGGACTCCCAAAAACTGTCATCAAGACTAGCTCAAGCTGTATAATTGTTGGCCACGTTGACCTTTGGGGGCTGAGACAACGAGCAGTGAACGAAATAGCAAAGAACACAGCTGAAGGTGGAGAAATAAACTGTTTCTTCTTTTGTTGAGCCCAAATTCTCCATCCCTCTCACTGAAAATAATTTCTTCTCTTTGATGGCGAGGATCAAGCCTGTCGAACTGTTTCAAAGGTGACTTGTTAGGACTGGACTGCATCGTAAAGATGACCAATGAAAGCCAGTTTCCCAGTCACACTGTCATCTGTTGTTTCCACATAAACTGAAAATAAACTGGTGTACTGACTGTTTATGAGCTTTTTAAGGACTCTCCTTGCTCCTAGTTCACCTCAGGCCACAGTTTACACTGACGAGCTATTTGGCTTCAACATGTACACCCGACCTCTGTGAATCAAATTACAGAAGCATTCTCATGAATTTAAAGTTGTGCACAGCCACGACCACAATTCAGTCTGACAATCTGCAGGGATGGTGGGCACAGTTTACGGTATGAAGCTGCCCTATTTCCTGTGCAATCAGAGGAAATGAAGGGGGCTCATCAGTGGTCAGTGAGACCATGTGTTTCCTGAACTGCTTTCAATAATGAGCAAACGCACATCCTCCTGCAGGCATTTTATCTGCTCTCAGAGCCCACATCAAGGCCTTGGACTGTCCTCCAAACAATGGGCTCAGGAATCCCACTCTCTGCTCTACAAGAAATCAGGCAGTCATTTAGATAGCTGTATCTCTCTGTCTAGACACGCAAGGCATGTCAGTGGTATCACTTGTCGAAACAATGCAGTGTTAATTGCTATTCGAGTGACTCTGAGCAAAACAACAAACACTGAGCAGAGATGGGAATTTTAACATTGTTTAAGGGGATTCTGAGGTTAAACCTCTGATTGCTGGTGTTTGCTCTTTACTTCGTCTGAGATCTGAGACCAGTTGTCTTTGTAGAAGGTAAAACATTTACGTCTTCTAATGAGAAGAACAACAGACCGGGCATTAGCATGCGTCTTGGTTAGGGGTGTGCATCTCTCCCTTATGAGAAAATCCGATACGTATCAGGCTTCGATATGGTTCAGGGAACAATACATTTTAATATATGACGATTCAGTGTGATTGCATACGATGCAATCTGACACGGTTCTTAACATTTGTTTAATGAAGACATTCCTTTTCCTAAAAGACAAGGGAATCCCGAGAATTTTTGTCATTGTGTTTATTACTTTTCCAACAGACACAGGTAGAAAAAAGGCTTACCCTTCCGTCTAAACAAAAAAACTCTATTGCATTTACCATATCACTGAAGCCATTACTGTCAACTTCAATGTAAGCAATAAAGGAGCCTATAGATGCTGTGGATACCTTAGACCTCGAACAGTTGTGTGAAGAAAATAAGATACATGTCTTTGTCTCGTGTTCTTTCTTGTGCTACTGTGGCTGTAACGTTACTAGCATCCATATAATCCTCATCACCCAAAGCTTTCCCCATGTCATCTCACCAGGCGAGTTTTAAGAATCATTGTGCTGCCGCTGGACTTCATAGCTGTTCTACAGACCATACAAATGTTTTCCTTCCTTCTTCAGAGAATCAAAATTTATTCCAAACTTCAGATTTGAGATTTGATGTTGCACTGCAAACGGTGTCGGCCATGTTGTTTAAGCAAAGCTTAGTCAACTGGTTCATAACATCATAATTGGTACACTTTGAGCGGACCATGTATGGTGTCCGCGTATCAATCTAGTCATATCTGTAATGTTAAAATCTGTTTCTGATTTACATCGGTGAATATTTACCCCTAGTCTTGTGCGATCCAATCAGTAGTGAAAACGAAGACATTTGAGAAATTTGAAAAGCCTATAGAGAGTGTGTGATAGTGTATATCACATGTGCATCAAAAATATTGAGTGATAGACCCAGTCTGTATTGGTTCTATTCCTTTTTTTCATTTCTGGCGGACTAGGCCCTGCTCAAAATGTTTATGATGCCTTTTGCTGGTTATAAATATATATTAGACACATATTTGGCAAACAAAAAATCTGCACATGTATATTTATATATAACGATGAAGTGAGATCCGATCACAAGTGATCATTGAAGACATTTGTGGAGATGCATGTTAATGCCAGGTTTTAAAAGTCTGAGAGGCAAACTGAAAGGACCAAACTATTCTGGCTTCTATGAGGGGATTTTTAGGAATCAAGTATCAGCACTAAAAATCTAGCAGGTCAAGAGACACCCACGCCATTCCTGCCCCTCAGACAGAACGAAAGTAGTAAATAATGACTTCCTGTGAAAATGCTGTGCTACCACTTCCTTTCATTTTCCTTCTCATCTTTCATCTAGATTTGTAAAAATCCCAGTGGACGACGATCGAAAATCCCAAACCGAGCAGCGGGTTTTGGTCATAATTAGTTGAAGGAGCAGTTAAAGCGGGGGAGGAGGAAGTGTGGGTGGGGGAGGTTCAAACAGGGCCCTCTCTGAAGAATGGCTATTTTTGCATCGTGTTGTGCAGGGTGGGTAATTCTAAGGTTCACTGCTTCACTGTAATCTTTTGCAGAGTGAGAACCCTTATGTGGTTAACCGCCCATTACCTTCTGCTGCTGCTGCTGACATACACCAGTCGATAGAACAGGAGAGAGAAAGTCTGGCCTTTGGCTAAAAGTTTCTATTACCTTACCAATATGCATTAAAATGTGTGAACCTAAAGGACTGTGGTAGAAAGATATGCAAATGCATTCACAGTAAAGTGGAGTGTGAGGTTACTCATGCAAGAATAGAGGTGCAAACCATAGCAGCTGAGATGATGTACTTACAGGAAATTACATATAACAGCCTCTTAAACGCCTTCACTGTGCCTCATTTGGTGTTGTGCCTGCATAGTAAATCTTTTACAAGTTCTGTAAACAATACAATCAGGTATCCATTAATCATCCATGTGCTATATATAGTCTGGGAGTACAGCCAGATTTCCTGCAGTGATGCAACTTGTTGTCCAGATGTGGACAGCCCTTCAAAACAGCCCAGAGACGACTGAAAACACTGAAGTCATGGGAAAAAAAACAGACACACCCACCTCAGAGTGCAGCCGAGTGATGGCAGAGTGATGCTATTAACATGTCTGTTCCTTCAGGAGACAGGCATGCAGGGCCAGGAAAGTCACTCGAAGCTTCAACACGGGAATTCTCCCACACAAAGAAAACAGACATGAAGGCTCCCGCTGTGACAATGACAGAGGATGTGACAAGAGGCAGAGGTTTTTTACAAGCTTTTTAATTTCTAGAGTATTTGTGCTTTGTTTGGACATGAAGGGAAAGTTGGGAGCGAGAGGGATATGTGTCATAAAAAAGGTTCAAGCACAGTGCACTGGCTGTCTTTATCGTATAGTTTAGTGAGTTGAATTATTGAGTTGACATATTCACCATTCTCTGTCACACTGTGAGACTGGTTAGACTGCAAGGTTGACCTATGGCAAGGGGGGGGGGGGGTGTGAAAGAGGAGAAAAGAAAAGCATGTTGTGTTCGAGATGAAGGTAAAGAACAGTGTGTTGGAGCCTTTAAAAAAATGGAGGGCACATTTCTCTGAACTTGTTTCTGTCTGTATTGACACAAAGAGTAGTTTTGGGATTTGGCCTGTCAAATAAAAATAACATTTTGCAGATGTAAAAAAAAATGTCTGTGTAAAGAAACAGTCGTCAGGCACCTTTCAAGCTCAATAATCACTCCAGAGACTCCAGGAAATTACTATTTCGGGCCAATTCATAGTCAGGTGGTAGCTACCAAACCTGGATGCTGTGTTCAAAGATGACACTATATTCATTACTAGGAAAGTTACTCACTGGAAAAAGCCTCTGCGGGTTTGAAAGAAACATTTTTTTGTGGCACATTATAAGGAACAAAGCATACCAATTTGTAAGAACATACAACTTCATGCATGTTCAAACCAATTCCACACAGTATAATTAACAGAATCAATGCATAAAAGGAATGGGCTGAATGTCAAAATGTCAGAAATACAAAAGAAAAATAAGTAATCTGTCATTTACACAACCCGCTTAAATTACAATTTCCTTTGCTTAATTTAAAAAAAAGAAGCTAGAAAGCGTTTTTTAATACACAATATATAACGTTTTTTTTTTTTTAAATCCTCACACGCATCAGAAAATAATGTATTCAACATTTTACAGCCACCTGTTAATGATTTTGTATGGGGAAACGTGATGAACGCAGAAGTTAATACCCAATGCAGCCACTACGCCAACATCCCTTCACAGTTCTGTTCCTTGATAACCCCCTGTAAAACTAATTAATTATAGCTTTAGAGGTACTGGAAGGCGGCCGTACCTATGCTCCCCAGGTCCTATGTTCCTCGCTTTGTATGTGACCAGGGAACATAGGACCATTTTTAAGAAAAAGGTCCAATGTTCCCCAATTGTCACAGAAAGGGTCCTGCGTTCCCCGATCTGTTATTTTTTCCACAATCAGTGCTGAATTCCCTTGAAAGTAGGCCTATGTAGACCCTAACCCTACCCCCTAACCCTGACCTCTAACCCTAACAAAATGCTGAATTAAATCCACGAAGGCAGAGACTTATGTGGTGTGGGAACATAGTATCCTGGAAACATAGGGAGGACCCCCTGGAAGGTGTATTTTGTTTCCTTTGGACAGAGCCAGCGTAGCTATTTCCCTGTTTCCAGTTTGTGTGCTAAGCTAAGTTAGCCAGCTACTGGCAGTAACTTCATATTTAGCCTACTGCACAGACTCGATGGTGCTATCAGTCTTCTGGTCTGACTCTCCACCAGACAGTGAATGGACATGTCGAACATTATCTTTGAGGTTTTTATTTGTCTGTGCACTTTTTAGTTCCTGAGTGTGTCCTTTGTTGTTGTTTAGCAGGTTAGTTAGCTGGCTACTCAGTTAGTAGCTGTTGTGAATGTTGTTCATTTCCTAGCCTCGCGAGACCATCCTGATCTCATGAGTTCCATTGTATTTTACTCTCAGATCAGTCTGGTAATGTGCGGTAGAGAAAATATGGAAACGGTTGGTTTTGAGGCGGCTCAGAGTGTGACGCAACGAGAAGCGTCTGTTCGGTGTAAACAACATGGTGGCTTCCATGGATGAGATGAGCGCAGCTATGGATCAAGCTGCTCACTCTTTTTTCTCTTGGATCCTTCTGTTGAATATGGACCGGGCTCCTGAAATTGTGCCTTTTTTCTGTAAATTCACGTTACACAAATGGAAAATATCCTTTACCCACATGTTCTTTACTTTGTCTCGACACTCTGTTAGCACGTCATACGCTTCTTTGATCTGATTGGTCGATTTGGCCTGTCTATCACCAACATAGGTGGTGATTTATCCAATCAGCAACCATTATTTCCGCCTCTTCCCAAAAGATCTGCAACTGAGAGTTCCCAGATGGATCTGCTGAGCAAATGCGAATCAATTCATCTGGCAGAGTCAGGTTCTTCATTTCCCTGTTTAGAGAATAATAGTTTAGTTTACTTCAGTTTTTGTTAGCCACCAAACTGACTAGCCAACGAGTTAGCTTGTCTTAGCTTCTGTCTAGCTTTATTACCTGTTCTTGTAAACTTGTTGGCTGTTTCCCTTCCTTCCCCCAAAACGTTTGTTCCCCTCTTCTTTAATTCTACCCTCCCTGACGTATTGTCAGGTTTGTCTCATTTCAAAACAATTTGGTTTGTATTTTCTTCAAGAGCTGAAGCATGTCTTCTCAATTCTATGTTATCTTTATGAACATGTAGGCTATAATGTGGTAAAACACTCAATTATAAAATCTACATTTTGTGCTGGTTCTACTTTGTGTCTTTGTGTCTGACAACTCTTTTACAGTTAGTAAAAGAGTTGTCAGAAACAAAGACACAAAGGTAACCTTCATCCACGCACAGTCTTCTTGTATGAATCATTTTACTACACCCGAAATTTAGGCTAATATTCTTTCAGATACTTCATGTTGATTTCATGTGAAACGATGTCAAAGATGAAGCCACTGACTCAACAGCTCAACAAGAACATGCAGTGCATTTACTTTTGTTTGCAGGAAATGGGTTTTCATGGGAAAAATCCCAAACACGATGGCATAGAGGAAATACATGAACAGGGAGAAATAACAGGAAACTTGGGGGGAGGGGAGTGGGGTTCAATCCCTATCCGTAGCAAACAAGTGTTTTTCATGCCTAACCCTAACCAACACCTTTTATTGCCTAAAATCAGTCCTGTTACGTTGGTTTTTGTTCGTTGCTGCACTTGCGGTTTAGCGTATTCTAACCTCTGGTTCGTCCTGTGGTCTGTCAGCTTGTTTTTTTTCGTATGAATTTCTAAGAATGTGTGCATAACTTTGCGTAGGATTTGGAAATGGAATAGATGATAAAGGAAGAAATAAGAAGTTCATTTATTAACAGTAATACAACAAGGTGTGTCTTAGGAATGTGGGAATTTTTTTTTCCCAAAGTAAAGTTTTAAAGAAGTTTCACAAGGGGATTTAAAATGTGTGAAAGTGATCAAATCATTTTACTACACCTGAAATTTAGGCTAATGCTTCTTTCAGATACTTCATGTGGATTTAATGTGAAACGATGTCAAAGATGGAGCCACTGACTCAACAGCTCAACAAGAACATGCAGTGCATTTACTTTTGTTTGCAGGAAATGGGTTTTCATGGGAAAAATCCCAAACACGATGGCATAGAGGAAATACATGAACAGGGAGAAATAACAGGAAACTTGGTTGTGATAAAGTTGAGTGTTTGGAGACCCCTGCACATATGTATCCTTACGTTCTTGTGGTATAACCTGCTGATATTGACTTATCTAACACAAGATATTACAGAAGCCCTGAGGGAAAGGTGATTGTTTTTTCTCACAGTACATAGTTATTTAGCTTTACTGTCATGCACACTTTTGTTCATTGTTTTAGAAAAAAGCTTTTTACTCAGCTGTCAAGTTGCATTATTATTGTTGAGCCGGGGGCCTGAACAACTTGCGGAAAGCACTTAACACACATCTTACATGCAGTAGGCTTCACATGCATTATTTTAAAGGGTATTGGGAAAAGATGGCGAATGCAATCTACTGTGACGCCTTCCCATATTTTGTTTCAAGCCATGCAATTAGCTTTAGAGTCAATGCATGAAATAAAGCCTGACTCATTTGCTAAAAACTCTGTGTTTCTGTTAGTGATACTGCTGACTTTTTACCTGTTCTTTGTTTTGCTCTGTGGCCCAGTCAGTGAAAGCATGCACACCTTGACCTACTTTACTGACCAGGAATCCCACACCACACAGAGGATACATGCTCATAGAGACCTGTGGTTAAGGGGAAACCAGAACATTACTACAGTAAGAAGGGTTGTCTGTCGGCCCGGCCTGGTCTGCCCAGTGCAGCATGGTCAGCCACAGCTGCTGCATAGTGTAAATATTTCATCCTAATACTCTCCCTTTTTACTGGAACAAAGACAAGTTGGACGTCTGAAAAAACAAATCCTCTCTTTGTTTTGTGTCAGAGGCCTGGTTCACATTGCTCTCTGCCTTTTCATTTCACAGGTGCGCCTGCCATTACACATTTCAGCCCCATATTTGACACTGTGCTTTGTCTGTGCTCACCACTCCGGCAGTGACACCAGTTTGTGATTCAGTGGAAATGGGACAACAAAGTCTGCGCATGCATGCAAGTATGTATGTGTGCAAGATTCTGTGTGTGTCTGTGTGTGTGTGTGTGTGTGTGTGTGTGTGTGTGTGTGTGTGTGTGTGTGTGTGTGTGTGTTTGGGGGGGGGGTCATTAAAGTTCCTACGGGTGAGTCAGACACTTTGGTCTTCTTCCCTTTTCTTTGAGACCCCTGCCTCTCTTGTGGACCAGTGGAGCCGACCAATTGTGTTCAACGGTCAGGCTATTCTCATGCAGTTTTGGTACATATAACAACAAAAAGTAATGCACAGATATTAAAACACAGGACTTTAAGCCAGGGGAGCGGGGTTCAATTCCTGTCTGTACCAAACCAATCCTCTGCATCTTTTCTGACCCTAACCAAGTGTTTTAATGCCTAACCCTAACCGAAAAGGTCAATATCTGCACATTACTTTTAATATCTGCGCATTACTTTTAATATCTGCGCATTACTTTTCGTTTTCGTTGTTATTTTTCTTGGTGCATAATACCTGCAAATGTTTATCAATCTTTGTCTTTCTCCCTCTTCTCCGTTACAGCCTTCTTTCTTATCCTAGGTGTTTTTCACGCCTTACCCTAACCGTCACCCTTTGTTGGCTAAAATCGGTCACATAACGTTGTTTTTTTTGCATTGTTGCACTCCTGGTTAAGTGTATTTTGACTTCCGGTTCGTCCTGCTTGTTTTTTTCCGTACAAATTTCCAAGAATGCCTGTGCACAACTTTACGTAGGATTTGTCACGAACGTGTTCATGAGAACACATTGCAACGGTGAAGGAATAGATGATAAAGGATGAAATGAGAAGTTAATTTGTTATCATTTAGTAATACAACAAGGTGTGTCTTAGGAATGCGTGACGTTTTTTTTCCAGGTAAAGTTTTAAAGAAGTTTCACAAGGTGCATTTAAAATGTGTGAAAGTGATCAAATATGTGTTCTTTCTTCTGGATAAAACTTTACCTGTGGTGTGTATGCGTTTCTTTGAAGTAAAGTGTAAAACCACAAACAACAGAATCTGGCCACCCTCTGACTCTGCCACAGTTTCCTGAGGAAATGCCCTTGTCACAGTTTGCAAACCTCCCAAAATGTTTCACAGTTCTTAGACCAGAGGGTTCACTGCTTCCTCACAAAGCATCCCTCACCAGAGGAGTTTATGGCCGGAGAGGAAATCCGAGACCTTATATGCTGCAAACCTCATATTGGAAACTTTCTTTATCTACACTAGCTAAAAAAAAACATTACTCAAAATGTAATGTTGTGTGATGTCATTAACCCAACTCACCTTATCTGTAATCAACCAGTAAGAAGCAGTAAGTCTGGTACGTGTTTGACCTTGGCCTAGAGCCAAGTACTGTATAAAAAAAAATGAAGCTACAGCCAGCAGACGGTTAGTTCAGCTCAATACAAAGACTGGAAACATGGTAAAACAGCTAGCTGTACAGAATGGCACATGTTTTTTATGGGGGGTTATGTGTTATAGTCTGGCATATAACCCTCAATTAAACCCCAGCTTGCAGATTTCACACCTTGTTTTTTACAAACAATATATAACATGTTAACCAGTGAGTTTCAGAGGATTTGTTACTTTTTGACACAGCCAGTCTAGCTATTTCTGCTTTTCCAGTGTTTATGCAAACAGGCTGCAGTTTCATATTTAGTAGGGATGTGCGGAGTAATCAGCAAAACATTGGTATCTGCCCAAAGATTCACCATCGGAGCATCCCTAACATTTAGCATACAGGCGTGAGAATGAAATCAATCTTCGCAAATAAGAGTATTCTCTAAAATAACAAACAACTCCTTTAATCTTGTCGCAAAAACAAGGCTTGATGTATAGAATTAACTTTGCGTAGCTACATGGCAGAATTGTATTTAGGTCTAAACTTACGCTTTAAGAAAGCAGAACTAATTCCGTTCATATCTGCAAGAGCATCAGTGAAGCACACCCTCTTACCTACAGCATCTTCAGTCACTCCGTCACACTGATTTACAGCTTTAATGAGTCTTTTGACAAGCCGCAGTGTACAACATTAATCACCAAGCTGCTCATTTCCAACCACAGATACAGAGTCAAACGGCACTGATATACAGTACAGTCCTAGAAGCATACAAAGTATGTGGTTAATAAATTATAAAGCTGGACGTAGAGGAAAAGCGCAGCGGGGACCAACATGTGTGTGTGAGAATCAAGATGACCTGCAGGCGGTTTTCCTGCTCCAACAGAGTGAGCGAGTTTTCTCCAGGAGAAGCTACATGTGTCGTCCAGACGCTTTCTATTGCCGACCACAATACTTAAATCCTAACAACACACATATGGCAGCAGGGGCTCTGACTGACTGAGCTGACTGGAGGCAGGATCATCTCATTAAAACCGCGGGTATCCAAACAGTTCTTAAACCCAGCCTCCCATCCTTCCTGCTCTGCTCAATCATCTCCCTCATAAGCTTTCCAACGAAACCTTGTACTTAAACAAAAACCCACTCCATCTGATCTTAAACCTCATTCGACTTGAACGCAGCAATGATCTGTTTATAGAGATTAAGTGCTGCATCTGCCTAAAAACAAGTGAAAGAGTCATGCATAAACATGTGACTCACGGCAGAGACAGTGGGAAAGGGATTGGGGGATAATTGGCTTGAATTGATACAAGACGAGGACACTGGAGCAGTTTCCAAAGAAGATCTGAAGAACGTGGACGCTCAAAGGATAATCATGATAATAGTAACAGCAACCATGTGTTCAAATAAATTACCATCTCTAGCAGTGACACAGCTCTACAGTCATGTTAGACAGCTCATCATAATAAACAATAGAGTAGGGTGAGACTGTTTCCGAAGAACATACACAAAAAAAGGGTAACACAATCTGATTGCTTGGAGCTGCGATTCTTCTCGGTGAAAGTGTCCAGATGAGGTGGGTTTGGGAGAGTTTCGGCTCTCTGGGAACAGAGCGTGGAGGCTGAGGAGTGTCGCTGCAAGCGTTCTCATGCAAGGCTACAGTTACTCAGCCCCAAGGGTCGGGCAAATGGCTGGAAAGAATATACTCCTTGTCTCCTGGTGAGGTTTTACAGTGAAATACCTCGCATAACTCCACAGCCAACAGTAACAGAGCCAGTACTCAACAGGGGTGCTGGGGACCCCTGGTCACCATGTGCCAGGCCCTGTCACCGTTATACTGGCCAGAGTCACTAAACATGACGTCATTCACAGCAACTGGGGTCCCTCAACTGTTTCTTACCTACTGCTGGAAACGATCCATCATCACAGAGTGACAGGCCAACTGTCACAAGGTGTCCTTTTTTCTATTTTTGCTACATTCTTCAATTGAATTAAAAATAAAATTCTTGATTAAGAATCTACGCAACGATTTAGTTCATTTGTGGTCATTTTGAAGGATCCAGTACAGGGCCTTGTAAATATCCTGACTGCTCGTCCTATCTTAAGTTAATTAAATCCCAAAGTCATGATATTTGTCCTAGCCTATCTCATCTTAACTTCAGAAGTCCTAAGTGCGAATAAAACTGTAAATTTGATTCTTCAGTTGGTTCTTGTTCTACCTGGACCATAGTCCTGTGGTGACACGCAAAAAGGTGATTTGTGGATGGTATCTTAACCCTTTTATCCTAATGTTATGGTATCAGAATCTGACCTGGGCATTGGGCCTCTGGCTTTCATCTATGTATGCCTGTATCTTTAATTACAATGTACCGGTAGGCTAATAGGATGGGATGGGACCGGTGGGCTAATAAGATGGACAAGCATAATAATGACCTGTGTTCAGTGTGTTCCAGAAGTTAGAGCGCAAACTTCAGGAAGTTTCTGTAATGAGTTCCTGGTCACATCATCTTTCAAAATGGGGAAAATCAGTCCATTCTAATGATTACAGTTTTATTTTCAACAAACACATTCACACACAACAGCAATGACGACATTGAGTTAGTACGTCTCACAATACTCACAGATACAGTTTCATTTTCAACTATCAGGGCCCTGGTTTTTTTTTTTTTTTAGCATTGTGCAGATGCATACCTGTTACTAAACTGCGATCACACACGAGTATGAAGCGAGCGTGCAGCCTGCAGACAAGCTCAACGCTTTCACATTGTGACACGTGTATTTTGGTCTGTGTATACAGTATGTGTGATCGTGTTAGTATTCAGACTTTATGATTGTGTGTGTGTGTGTGTGTGTGTGTGTGTGTGTGTGTGTGTGTGTGTGTGTGTGTGTGTGTGTGTGTGTGTGTGTGTGTGTGTGTGTGTGTGTGTGTGTGTGTGTGTGTGTGTGCACTGGGCTAAGTTGGTTTTAATGGGTTCCAGAGGTTGGCCATGTCAGCCAATAAAAACACAAGAACCTACAAAATGTTAAGCAATTCACTTCCCGTTGCAATGTGTTTATCAGTGCTATGAGAGCCAAAGACAGATGACCTGTTCTGATGGTTGTGTGCACTAGGTTACAGTATTGCCTTAACACATTTTTTGTTCCAGCCACAGGGAAAGACATAGGGGAGAGTCAGTGCAATAAATCAGACACAGATAAAAAGGATCCTTTTGGATCTGCAGTCAGAGAGAAAGAGGCCCAACTGCAGTAATTTAAAAAGACTTAATATCTTGTCCTTATTACAGTTATTGGATTGATTAAACACACTTCAAAGTGAAGCGTTGAAGCATGAAATCCATCCAAAAAGCCTCCAAATGGGCAGTGTTCCTTCTCTTTCTCCTGTTTTTATGACAGACACGCATGAAACCAGAGAGGGACTAACAATACTCTTGGTTTCAGTTAAGTACAGGATCAGTGAAACATACCCAGTCAGGCTTCTGTGATGGTTGGGGAGGGCCAAACAGCCCTCTGGTTTCCCCTTGCATGGGCCCACACCACACTCTCAGAGCACGCTCGTAATGAAGGGTTTCTGCTCAGCTTTTTTTGGAAACAACTATGCAACAATGTACAGATTATATTTACTTCCCAAAATGTGCCTCAAATATAAGCAGAGACACGGACCAAGGGAGTCCATACCACCAGTTCTCACCAGTACCGTTTTTCTGCTCTACATTACAGAACCTCTTCTTAGGAGGTCTTTTTGATGTTTGGCAAGTCAAAATAGCAATTTTCCAAATTTGCTTCATTACACCAAAGGATTATCACGTACCAATGAAAATGTTTATCCGTCTGCACTGTAATAGAATAGTGAAGCGTAAAGAGGCTCATAATATTCCCATCATATATAATAAATAGCTTTCGCCACAACATCGACAAAATACCAAGTAAACAGATGTCAAGTAACGCAATTACCAGGAATATTTAGTATCTGTGTTTATTTGTAAAAAATAAATCTTTTGCACATCAGTCTGGTATTTTGGATCTTATAAAATACTTTATACTTATACTTTTATATATATATATATCTATATATATAGATATATATATACCGTATCTCACTACTGTAAATATTACTTTCTGTAAATTTAAATTCGAGTTTTTCTAATATATGTTGTCTGTATAATATTTGTTGTTTGTATATCTGGAGTTTTGTAACGAAATAATTTCCCCCTAGGATTATTAAAGTATTGATAAAAACATGTAAGATGCATTCTCATACAGACAGGCCCTGAGCCTGGAACTGTGTTCGCACAATGTTTATAATGTTCATGGTGACAGATTTACCTATTGAGTACACCATTTTTCGAACAGTGGAGCAATGATTTCAGACAGAGGTAAAGTAGAATTTCTTATTCCTGACCGATGACCATGAATTTACTTGGTGAAACTACAACTTTCAGAGTCAGATCTGATCCCCTTAAGCTTGCTAGCTAATTAAGCTAATAGCTCCAGGAATTGGTTGAAACTTAAGTATGATGTGGTCTGTTGGTCTTTCAAGGAGGGGAAGCTCATTTTTCCAGCCTACATCACAAATGTGAGATAGGCTGCTTAAACGGCCTCGGCCCTGCTGGAGCTGCTGCGCCAGGCTACTGTAAAGTGTGACCGCCTGTGAGGGTGAGTGACTGTGATGGGGGGGAGAAGCTTCACAGCTGCTGCTGCTAGTTGGGGAAAGAAACCCCAGAGTGACAGAACAGAGTCGTCAAACACAACGCTAGTCGTTTTTAACAAAGACAAAGTCTCTGGGGATCGGTAAAGTCTCCGGATCAGTTCAGAACAACAGAATGAAAAACTTGGGAAATGATCCGCTGAATGTTTATTCTTCAAGATCGCTGATTTGTTCTTTAGCTGTCAATCAAAAAAGGATTCCGCCTCAGAGAGCTCATCCAATCATCATGCAGAAGCCGAGCATCCGGGCCAGCCCACTGTCCCATAGACCCACATTCTGAACAAAAGATGAAGGCTTTCTAGTGCGTATTTAGTCAATGAAATGTACACACAGCAGTACATATTTCACAACTTTTCTTGTACTTCCACTTCACTTACAGTCTTACAGTCTTAGAGCTAGCGCCACTGGATGAGGAAAAATAACACGTTTATTCACCGGGATCTGAGAAAAAATGTCATCATCAGTTCAAAAACTGCAGTTCATTGAATCAATCCCCAGAGGCTGCTCTCTATAGCTAATTTCCACGTTTATGACAACTATCGGGGGGAATATTGGCTTGGCTGATTTGAGGCAGGTGACTGCTGTCACAGGTGGATTTAGTTGAAACCACACCAAACAGCGATGAAATGCTGCTCACAGTTTGCCACTGCTTGGTGGTATAACACAGTCACAGTAATCTTGTGCAGCAGTCCACTGATCCTGCCCTGGTTTACAGAGTGGGATGTAAATAGTAGAGCTAGCAATTCCACCCCAGATAATAATCTTTTGATTAAATTTGATATTCTAACATTTAAAAATACCGGTCTAAATCTATTTATGTAATGTGAATCTGGACAACGCATTAAAGTCCTCAAGTTATTTTGAGAAGCGATTCAACATTTGTAGTTATTTTACTGACTTTCTGTCCCTCCCACAAGGTTATTCCGCTTGCCTACAGGGTCCATTACAATAACATGCAATTGGCCTATTATGCAAACTAGGCAATGACGTAATTTTGCGACTTCTAGGACAAAACTGACCTTATGAACCCGGCCACATGATGGCAGCTGATTGGGCAAATGTGTCCGATATCGATCCAATCAGCAACTTAATTATTTTTTTAATGTTTCTAAGGGCCCCAATAAGAGGCAAGTTATTTTTCCCAGTGTAGTGAATTACTTTTTCTTTTTTTTTTTACAATAGTCTAGCCGATCCGGGGCCCCTGAACACCTGGGGCCCCTAGGCTGCAGCCTCGACCAGCCTGTGCATTAATCCGCCTCTGTCGCCCATGACTCTCTTCCACTCCTGGTGAAGTAGTCTAGCTAGCTTCTTCGCCTAGGTTGTTAGGCTTGGCTAGCTTGGGGGCTTTGAGACAGGCTTCATTCAGCCGCCTCAGCTCCACCACGCTCCACCTCTTTGCCAATTCTTGAACTGGAGGAGGCGTAGTCAGACATAGATTAAACAGTTTATCAGTTTTAATCTTTCAAAAAGATAAAGCATCGTTGTAAGGGGTCACAAGTAAAAAAGGTTGATAACTTTGTTGAAGAAAAGAATAATTACCTGTAATCTACCCAATATGGCTGTGCCTGTCACCATATCAGCCGTCTTGCATTTTGCTGCATTTGTCATGGAAAAGTCTTCCTGATAGGAAGTCAGTCTCTCAGACTGGCCTGTGAAATTTACAGCCCTTATTTTCTTTGGAAGCAAAATGCTTTTACAATTGTTTAGTGAATAGAAATGTGTGTGTGTGGCGATTGGCCAGTGTATGCTGAAAGGTACAGCTATTGAACTGAGACAATGGAGTGTTGTAAGAGGGTATTTTTAACCACCACGCTAAGTACCATAAAATCACTTTTACCTCATTTTCTATGGCAGTGTTAAGCTCCTTTTATAATTCTTTCGTCTGGCTGATATCTGAGGCATTTCCTGAATACATACATAAAATTGGCTATTGTATTACTAATCTGCCCCTACCTGTTTGCTGCCTGGCTTCCTTTATATACTGACTAACACCCTTGTGGAAGTAATTCATTACTTTGTCCTAGGAAAAGCAGCGAATAAAGCCCAGTGAATGCAGTGTTTGGTGTTCTAATAAACAACACATGGAGTACAGGACAAAGTCACCATGATACATCCCATGTTTGTTCCTTAACTTGTATCATGAGGTACCTGAAACCCAGACAAAGACCAAGGATCACTCCCAAAGAGATGTGGAATTTCCCCCGACATCGTCATCCCACAAAAGGAGCTGTTAATGACTTTATTCCTCTGTGCTGAATGCCCACGCTCGCTCTGTGTGAAAGTGAAGAGATCTCTTCCGAGAATCTTCCCCCCCCGACAGAGAGTGCTGGTGGGTTGTTGGCGTGTCAGTAATTGAAGAAGATTGAATAAATCTCACAGAGGCCGCTTGCTAATTCACATGACTCATCCCAACCATGCAGCCCTCACACATCCCTCCCCGCCCACACCCACCCTCCTCTCCCCCTTCCCCGATGTGGGAACGCTCTTCTACTCTTTCTTCCATTCTGTCCTCCAAGATGAACTCATCCCAAACCGCTGCTGCATGAACAAAACAAGCTTTCATAAAAATTGCCCATTCACATCTCACCCCCCTAACAGCTAATGTGGAAAAATATACATATGTATTAAAGCATGAGGTAGCCTGTCAGTGACCACTGCATGGCAGCCAATGAGTTGTAAATGACAGTCTCTGTGGAGGATATTGTCACTGTGGAAACGTCTCAGTGTCAAGCTCTCAGGAATAAGGAAACGTTTTCAGATTGACCATCATACATTTTTTTTACTTTACCCAGTTTGGTTTTGTAACCGACATAGCATCATGATGATGCGGTTCTTTGATGTAAGTTAAGACATGAAAATCCCCACAACTGGAGTTTTTACTCTCACAGAGGAACCCTATTAGGAAAGAATGCCTCTTTATCAAGGTTGCCCCGGTGCCTTATTGGGGCTTATCAGCGAATGCAGGACGGGGAAAGGGTAAAGGGTGGAAGGTTAAATGTGGGAATGTGGAGACAGAGAGAACAAAATGTCTGGAAATTGAACTAAACATGAAGTGAAACAAAGCCTCCATAGTTTGTAGAAGAAAAGAGGACTGTAGCTGTCATCACTGGCATATAAGCTGCAAAATATCCAGTCTTTAAATTGTTACATAACACCCATTTCCCCTAATATTTCTACAATGCCCCAGCGCTTTGTTTTCTGTTGTTTAAACAACAGAAATGTCGTTTTACCACTTCCCAATCGATGAAAAGATGTCTCATTGAAGAAAGAAGTGATCATAAAAGTTTTTCAGGGGTGAAATGGCCAGTACAATGCAATCAAATTTTTTTTTCACAATAATCAGAAATAGTCTAATTTCCCACAGACTGGAGTGAGACCATAGACGTATCTGGAGCTGTCACGTTCATCTTCTCAATAAACATCTTTGTCTCAGTCTTTGTGCCAAAAACTCCACTTCGCTTTTAATGGTCTTTAAAGTTAAATTTAGCCAAGAAAAGGTGACAGTAGATGGGTATAGAGCACTGTTCGAACACAGTTATTTTTATCGGGCGTTGCTAAATAGTCCAGACGACAAATGAGACTGCCCTGTGGCGGCGACAGTCAAGTGTAGGCTCCAAACTGATTAAGATTAGAAAAAAAAGGGGGGACTTGTAAGTCAGGGGGGAGGTTTTTGGCACAACAACAGAATGAATTTGTCACTCACTCATCTTCAACCGCTTACCCGGGATCAGGTCGCGGGGGCAGCAGCTCCAGCAGGGGACCCCAAACTTCCCTTTCCCGGGCCACATTAACCAGCTCTAACTGGGGGATCCTGAGGCGTTCCCAGGCCAGTGTGGAGATCTAATCTCTCCACCTGGTCCTGGGTCTTCCCAGAGGCCTCCTCCCAGCTGGACGCGCCTGGAACACCTCCCTAGGGAGGCGCCCAGGGGGCATCCTTACTAGATGATCCTGAACCACGTCAACTGGCTGGAGAAAACCCATTTAAGCCGCTTGTACCCGCGTGTGTTTGAGAATAGTTTGAGATCGTTTTGGCCCCAAGACCTCTAATCATTTACTTTACCAGATAAAACTGCGAGACTCTGAGTACCAGCTGTCCTGAGGGAAACTTTGGAGGAAACCAGCTACTAGATGGTTCAATTAGTCTTTCTTAGAATGCATTTGTATGTGCTGTAAATGATGGTGTTCCAGTTTAAATGGAGATATTACCGCCTGAGGCTGCTGTCCATGGTGATGAAGACTGTATTGCTAATGTTACATTAGGTGACTGGGCCCTTTGCAAAATGTTCCTCTTGACCATAACATTTGTCTCATATCAGTGAGCTATTACTCTGACATGAAGTCAATTTGAGAAATGTTCGCCCTAGAAGTTTAATGTACAGTAATATCAGTATCACTCAGCTCAAGTGGAGGCAGAGCTAAAGCCGCCTACATATGATGAGCGGTAAAACTCTTATACTGATATGAAGATCTACAGTGGTTTATTACAGTAGTTGTCGCTCAGATGTCTTTTAATCCTATAAAGGTGTTTATTCTTGAAATATTTTTTTCTTGTCAATTTAAAGGAAGAATATATAAAATTCAATACAAATCAAACGCTCGTAGTTAATTTGCAAACATGTCACCTTTTTCACCACTTGAGAGTTTGCATGTCTGAAGCACAGTACAGTTGTACTCACACTGATCAAACAAACTTGACTTTAGCCGTGAATCGTGCTTGGGCACGGTACGAATAGTACATGCACATGCCCTAACTTGCCCGTAGGTATGAATGTGAAGGCGGTGACGCTTGCCGGCCACGGAGCGTTTGGGAGAGGTGGGCTTTTGTAAAGCACGTTTGCACATGTAGGAGCACGAGCGTGCGCACGTGTACGAGCATGAGCACGAGGCCTACGGCGGTTCTTACGTCATTTTAATGCGTGTGTCGTGTTACGGCGTGATGACGTATAGGCAGCAAGAAGCATTCACCGAGGCCCAGGTAGTGTGAGTACAAACGGGCCTGGCCCGTGGGGGGTAGGACAAGTACCCTAAAGCACGGGGCACGGTACGGATGGACAGTGTGAGTGTGCCCTGAGTGTGAATAGTTGTCTGTCTTTGTTTGTCTCTATGTGTCCTGTGATAGACAGGCGTCCTGTCCAGGGTGTACCCCGCCTCATGCCGGGTGTCAGCTGGGATCGGCTCCAGCCCCGATAGGTTGAAGATGGATGGAATATTAAAACATTCCTTGACTGATTCCACTGAGCTGTTTGAAAGAAAAATTTTAACATTGTGGGAAAGATTCTCATTTTCTTGCTTGTCAAAAAAAGAAGGCCAATACCACTTTTAAGTCAGTACAGTAAATAAGAAGCAACCACCAACAGTCGGTTAGATTAGCATAAAAATGGAACCATAAAAACACTCTGTCCGACGGTAATAAAAACTGAAACAAATTGAACTTATAACAAATGAGTTGATTGGGCGCAGTTACTTTCTGGAGCCTTATCAATAAAGTGTAGTCACGCAAATTAAGGCACTCTGCCCATCTGAGAAACAATCTGGCTCGTTTTTACACATTGGTTTTTGTTAAGATAAACAAAAGAGGTATAACATTGTAGGGTACGTCCACATGATCGAAAATTACCTTTTTTTCTCTCTGTCGTTCTTAAAATGATTTCTGTCCACATGGCCTCGACTCAAGAAATGTCTGCGTTTGTCTACGTGAAACCAGTGAAACTGACTAAAAACGCTGTAGTTCACATGCCAGGCCTGGATGTGGCGCTGTAACTGCCACAGAAATACACCAACAATGGAGAAGAAGAGACGGGGAGATGCTGTGGAGAATACAAACACCAGAGAGTTTCTCTCCAAATCTGGAGACTTCCCAAATCCTCCTCCATCCTAGAGAGAAGTGTGTCAATGTTTCTGGTATTAGTGGAGACTTTTGTGCTGTTTTGGACTCTGATGCACCAATCACTCTGCAGTTAGTGTCCTCACTGAGCAGAGGGTGCTGCTGGGAGCCCGTTCCCCGTCCCAAAGCACTCACAGGAGAGCAGTTCTCGCTAGATTTAGAGACTGTTCACACCTTCTTAGCAACTTTGTTTATAAAAAGAGACTAGCGACCAGGCGAAAGGGAGAAATCATTCCTTCCCATGCATGTGTCTCAGAGTCCAGTTCAGTAAACAGTCTATGGCTCCGCCTCTCTCCTCTCACACAGCAGCACAGTTGTTGTTTTGTGACGCCGTGGGGTTAGAGGTCAGAGGTGGGGCGATGACTGCATTATTTAAAAAAAATATGAGGTTTCTTCGTCCAGACGACAACGCCATGGGGGGAGTTTTCAAATCTTCCCACTCTGGGACCAGGTTTTTAAAGATAATGTTTTCAGGCTCTGATATCGCCGGTTCCATGTGGATGGTCGGACAAAACGATACTGAAGTTGTGCGGTTGCAGGAAAAAGCGATTCCGTGTGGATGGGCCCTTAGTTAGTGAGTTAAAAAAAGTGCTGGTAGGTAAATTGTAAAACTTTTGGACAAAGCCAGGCTAGATTTAACCCTGTGTTTCCAGACTTCATGCTTAGCTAAGCTAATTGGCTGCTAGCAGTAGCTTCATATTTAGCATACAGATATGTTAGTGGTATCAATTTTCTCATTTATTTTTTGTCAAGAAAGTGGATAAACACAGTTCCCAATATATCCAACTATTCCTTTAATATACATATAGTATCTATTCCAAATTGTCAAACTAGTCCTTTAGAGAAAATAACAGATACACAGTCACCACAAACAAATACAAGTCGATATGATGTCATGCCACTAAGCACTAACTGAGCTAATTTCCTTTAATAACAAATTCAAAGTTGATTTCCTCTCTTTGCCTGCAAAGAGAGGAAATCAACTTGGTGGCCAACTTGGTGGTCAACCTAAATCATGTCTCTGCAAAATTTGTGGGATTCGATTTCAGTGATGCCATCGTGAATTCTAATAAACAAAGCTGTATGTGAGCTGAGACAAGGTCAGAACATGGCTAAACAATCATTTATCTGCAGTATGGAAACTGCACGACAGAGCAAATTGCCAGCCTGAGAGTGAGAACTGGTGAGAGCTTTACATAGGAAATGAGGATGTTTGTGTTTGCATATAGACACAACTGACATCCACATACGCTCTCTTTAGGTCTAATCAAAATGGTCCAAAATAGCAGCCTCTTCCTGTGTTTAGTTGTTCCAGAAAATCTCCACCGACTTTAGCAACTTCAACCAACAAAGCTTTTTCCGCCTCCTGACTCTTATGAAAAATATCTACTTGAGAGCACATAAAAAATGTACAAATGTATTTTACTGTGCAAAGGCTCTCTATAAAGACTGTCTGGCTTTGACACACACAAAAAAACTCCAAGTGTGTTCCCCTTGTAAAAAAGGTCTGGATCAGAGTGAAACACAATTCCACAGTCAGCTCTGGTGGAAGAATTTTCACGCGCCACAGACCCACAACATAAAGAATACTGTATGTAAATGTTACTTTTTACAAGCATTTTCTTTCAGATTCGCATCTGCTTGCATGATAGAGAAAACACAATTAAATGACAAACAGGAGAAATGGTACGAACCGTGCCGTGCCCGTGTTTGGGTCTGAGTTTAAGGTTGCAGACGTAATCTGATCTGAATTCAAATGCTCTGACTGTGAGGCTCTGAGTGATAAGAAAAGAAGGGACAACAAACATGCAGACAGAGCAGCTGGAGACTGGAGACTGTATCGAGGAGACTCAGGTACAGTGAGCCGGCCTGACAGAAATACAGTGGGCAGCTTCGAAGCAATGGAAAAGAAACTCATCCAACATTAACGTATGTTCTTCCCATTTCCCCTTATTAGGAGCTCACAGTGAGGTTGCTGCCCAGCCGGCACAGCTGCACATGAAACTGCGTGGCAGAAAAGCAACAAAGGCCAGCTATTTCTAGGATTCCCATAAATCTCTGGCAGCCACAACAGTACTGGACACTACAAAAAAGAGTTCCTGCGTTCCTCTCTTCTCTTAAATAGGCTCTGGTGCAGCCAGATCACTGTGGATCCCCATGACCTCGAGTTAACCTTCACAGTCGCAACATCACCCTCAACACTTTCCAAATGTGAAATGACTACGCCCTGGTGTGACTGCTAATTCATGGTTAACACCTCGTCCTTAATGCCCCTTCTTCAAGACTTCCCTGGTGTAAAAGGGATCCATTCTGCTGTGCTGCCAGTGTATGGAAGACTTTCACTTAAAGCACACCCTGGCTCTATATTCAAAAGCCCCAAAAAGCATTACCAACTGATTGTTTGAATTAGAAGGGTGTGATTTCGTTCTATTGTCCCTGTGAAATGACATTAAACACAGAGGCTGTGTGTTTTTCTAACTGTAAGCGAGAGGTGAGAATCTCATTTTGAGGTGTGATTTTGCATCATACGGGCCACCAGTAACACCTCAGAGCAGAGACATGCAACAGGTTTCGAAGAAGTGTTTTCAGTGTGGGAATTAAACCCAAACAGGCCTTAATTCTATTTTTTAAAATCTTTTAAACGAGCAACATAGGAAGAAGGGGTGCATGACCTTTCACCCCAGTCCCAAAAGGAAAACAGTCACTTCAGGAGTATTTACTGAAACAGCTCATCAGTCACTGACAAACGGGACAAGTAAAGGAGACAACACAAGCAGCAGTAAATCTAAAGTCGACTACCATGACTTCCTTTCTGCAAGCACATAACGTCACAGGAAAAATCACCCAGAGCCAGGCAGTGAGACGACTGGGTGGGTCCCGACTGTCCCACTCTGTTTCTCAGGCCCGAGCGTACTCACACTGCCTGAGGGGAAGAGGCAGTGACACAGCAGATCCCCACTGTGGGAAGAAAGAAAAGACAGAGCAGCGAGTCCTGCTGTCACGTCTTTGTGTGTTAAACAATCAGAGGCAGCACGCTGAGAGCCTGTCACAGTGTCACTGCAGGGGGGGGTTAACTGCCAATAGAGGAGCAGTTCAACCTGGTTATCACTTGGGTGGCCCTCAGGGCGCAGAGGGAGATGAGTCAGGGAGCACCACTCCTCCGCGGCCAGGCAGACACTTAAAGGGGACGATCCCGCACAAGCAGGTGTGGCGTGAGGAGCTAAAATAAGAACTTTTCTGTTGAGGAAAAGAACTATTTAAAACAAAAGTTAGGACCACCAGCGAAGAGCGCTCTCTTAATAAAAATGACGTGGCTACATTACGCACCGTGAACACATCTTATAAAACCATGTGTGGAAATGAGTAAGGTGTTAATTATGTGTGTGCACGTCACTCGGTAGTCACAGCCTCTTCTCTGTGTGTCAATTCCTACCAGTGACCTCATCCGTATTTTTTCTCAAGGATATCCCTCTCCTTTCGAGGCACAATGAGGCAGCTTCCTGTTTAGAGAAAGGCCCGGTCCAGGCCTTCACTCACCCACCCCTCACCTTACGTAATTTCCCTGTTATTCTTCCAGTATCCCAGCAATGTCGCATCAGTGGAAATTTACGGTTAGTTCCATTCTTCTGTGTGTACCAATTTTCTTGTAATTCCATGGAATGTGCATTACATACAAGCAATTCCTCACCTTTGAAAAATCTGGAGCCTTAAAAAATGACTGAAATATTCAATTAACTAACAAAATTATTAGTTAACAAAAATGTGCTGATCATTTAATCAATGAATGATTTCAAAAATGCTTCTTTTAGAAGTTCTCTTAAGCAGCAGCTAAATAAATACTGCATTCGGTGGTAAGGCTTTGGACCTGGATCTCCAGCTGTGTTTGCTAATGTAATGGTGACTTGAGGTGGAGAATAATGACATATGAAGGGTGATTAAAAATATTAGTAATCTTAATTTGTTTAGAAGGAAGTCAGATAACAACTGCGACCCAGAGCTCCAGTGAAAGCGACTCAACAGTGTGTTTTGAGCATGAGGATGAGAAATGGATGTTTTCTCTTTTTTCTTGGATCTAAATGTGTAAAAGTGCAGGATGGTTAAATGTGTCATTTAAGATTACATGTTTATCAAGAATTACCATTTATTTGTATGAAGAAGTAAAATGAGGTTTCTTTACGTGTATAAGTTTGTATCCTATCATCTGCTAATTTTATTTTTAGTCATTCATTTGTTGTGTTTACTGTCTGTTAAAGGTGTCCTATCTTTTATTTCTACTTTTACAAAGATATGTACATGTGTATGTGTATAGGTTTGTGCTTTTGTGCACTTTGTAAACTTTTGTTTTTAAACGTGCAATAGAAATCGAGTTTATTAATATTATTATAAGTGTGTATGACTGTATGTGTTGAGCCCAAGAAGAATAGCCAATGATTATGCTAGAGTGAATGGGGATCCTAATAAAGACATAAGAGCATAAATATGTGCATGTAACTATAGAAACGAACGGTGGTCCCACATGAAAATTAATAATTACACAAATGCGATTTGAAAACATGACGCCTCCAGTGCGCGTACACACACACACACACACACACACACACACACACACACACACACACACACACACACACACACACACACAGAGGCACACACACACACACACACACACACACACACACACACACACACACACACACACTGAGAATTCACTGTTCACTAAGGTAGGAGACATGTTGAATCCAGCTGTTCGACCTCTAAAATGAAGCTCGCCATCATAGATTCTGGACTTTTCAGTGATGGAGATGTCATTTTTAGATTTTTTTGTTTGTAATTTAACTTTTTGCAAAGAACTGATTGCTCAACGCAGAGTATGTTTATGTTTTCACCCATGAAGATCTTTGTTTAAGATCCATAAATGGCATGTATGCCAAAAAAAAATAGGATTTTTTTTTTTAATGTGTCAGCTAAAACATAATTACAGATGATGCCTGTGAGTGAGTTATTTTCTGAAATGTGGGGTTTCTGGTCCACAAAACAGATCCAGCTGCACCTGCCTCACAAATTACTGTTTTTCCACTAACAAATTAACTTGTGGTTTTTCAGTTTAGAGTTTACTTCTGAGTGTGACTTTTCTCTTTTATGAACTGTGGGAGAGAGAGAGAGAGAGAGAGAGAGAGAGAGAGAGAGAGAGGGGGGGGGGGGGGGAGAGAGAAATTTCAAATTTTAAGTCAGATAAAACACAGACAAAACACAGACTCAATGACCATAAACTTGCCATTGAAAACTGAAAAAAAGTCAGGAGAAGCAGAGACAGAAACTCTCTTTCTCACAAAGTGTCCAAAATACAAAGAGATAAGAGAAGAATTACACACAATCATTATTTCATCTTTCTGGGAGAAGACATCTCCACTGTGGAAGTGGCAGGAGAATGTGTCAGTGCATGCCAAGCATCAAGAAATGTTTATATATGTAAGACTGTTTACTGTTTATCTGTGTGTTTATTCTCATGACCACTTATTATTATAGGATTGTTTATTATTTTACACACACATTCCTACACAGACAAACGCGTGCGTGCACACACACTCACACAAACCACACACACAAACACACACTTCTTTTAAGTTTTATTATTTATTATACCTATGAAATGTATTGTTTTGTTGCATTGAGAAAGAGAGAGAGAGAGAGAGAGAGAGAGAGAGAGAGAGAGAGAGAGAGAGAGAGAGAGAGAGAGAGAGATGCACATAATCTGACAAACCTGAAGGGCAACTTAATGATCTACAGCCATAATTACACTTCCGCGGCGTATTGAACAAGACAGAGGAGAACCGCACTTGGCAGCATTTCCCCAGTAGCCTGGCTGTACCTGCGGGCAAACTGAGCGGTGAGGTGAAAATCTCCCTTTCTCTCTCTTCTGTTGCAGTGACAAACAGAAACATCTAATCTGTCATCGAGCTCTAACCCCTCCAGAGGACACATCAGACACAGGTCCAGGGGTCAGGCACGGGAAGGAGGGAGGGAAAGCTGTTGAAGGGCACAAACATTAGAGACCAACCCACTGCGTGTTGAGTCCTGCCCTGCGCTTTTTCCCACATCACACTCACATGTCGCAGTGATCGACTGAGCCCGTGTCCTCCTCTCTCCGGCCGTGGGATCGCTCCTGCTGCTGCTCGACTTTCACTGGATATTTACACATATGTACAGGTGCGTGGAAAAGTCTTTTACAGGTTACGGTTGTACCATGTTGGGCCGATGAGTCGCTTCTGTGCTGCTCGGTAACACTTTTCTATTGGCTTTGCTGTGAGTGGTCATTTTTAACTCGGGCAGTGATATGGACAGTTCGGACGGTAGTTAGACCCACTGATTTTGTTCCTGTGTGCATGGCAATTAAAAGTGGCCTGTATGTAAGAAGATGTTAACTAATAAGATTAGTTTAATAAACTGTATGAGTAACCTTTGTTGGATACTTTACATGCGTTTTTACGCAAATATGTGCGTATTTACGCATTCTGATTAGGATTCTAAGAGTTAGTTTCTCTGTGCCGTGTGATGTAAAACTGAAACAGATGGTTTGAATTTTGTCTGGCAGAAAAAAACACTGCCAGTAAGGATTGAGAAAAATGTCCAATTAAAACTTTCCTTTAGACCATGAAAGTATCCCCTTATTGCCAAGTGGTAATGATCCGGCTTCCCCCTCATTAATCATGTAGATATGACCGCTATTATGTGCAATCATCTATATGTATTCTGGATATTGGAGATTGTTTCTAAATTCATTCAATACTCCGACTTCCTGTCGTTAATCTCCATGTTTATTTTTGCGTTATGAATACTAACCTAACTTTCCTCTCCTCTTGTGTAATGCAGGCTGGCTCTGGTCGCCTCCTAGTGTGCAGCCCGGGCATTGACAACATGTGATTTTTGGAGGAAAATTCTCAAACCACAGGAAAACACATACGATAGCATCAAAGGGAACATATCCTCTGCGTCTAAGAGCTCACTGCTTCTGTCTTTCAAGCTTTTTAACACCAAGAAAGAATGCACAACCAGAGGACTATATGACTCCTTCTCTGTGGATCTAATTTCAAAATAAGAAAAAACGTGAGGAAAAAAGAGAGAGAAGGCATCTACCTGTGGAAGCACCAAAAAATGGCCACAGAGTCTTTCCACTCTGCTTATGCTGCTGTAGCCCCGTCCACCATCCCCATGTCCCCCTCCTCGGGAAACTTGCTTCGGATGTTTCGTCAGTACCAGAGCAATGCGGTCATCTTAGAGCATTACAACTACACCGGCAAACTGCAGGAGAACAAGTACAAAGACGGACTCAAACCGGAGGCCATCGCTTTCCTTCTGGTCTGCGTGCTTATAGTGGTAGAAAACGCTGTGGTGCTTCTTGCTATCTGGAAGAACAAGAAATTCCATCTGCCCATGTACTACTTACTGGGCAACTTGACTCTCTCTGACCTGCTCGCGGGTTTCACCTACATGGTAAACATCATAACGTCCGGCTCCAACACATTAAACATGACCCCGGTGCTGTGGTTCCTGAGGGAGGGGGGTGTGTTCATCATGCTGGCTGCCTCGGTGATCAGTCTGCTGGCCATCGCCATAGAGCGCCACGTTACCATGGTGAGAATGAAGCCGTACCAAGGGGACAAGCAGGGGCGGATGTTTGCTCTGATCGGGGCGAGCTGGGTGCTGTCTGTGTTCCTGGGCGTCCTGCCCGTCCTTGGCTGGAACTGCATGGGGCGGCTGGACCATTGCTCCACGGTCCTCCCCCTCTACGCCAAGAGTTACATCCTCTTCTGTATCACCATCTTCAGCGCCATCCTCATGTCCATCGTGGTGCTGTATGTCCGCATCTTCCGCATTGTCAAGTGCAACACCCACCGCCTCGCTTCAGTTCCACAGCGCAAAGGCCTCTACAGAAAGTCCCAGAAGTACATGGCCCTGCTGAAGACAGTCACCATAGTGCTGGGAGTCTTCATCATGTGTTGGCTGCCCCTCTTCATCCTCCTCTTGCTGGACTTCTGCTGTCCAGCCAAAAGCTGTGGGGTGCTCTTTAAGGCGGATTATTTCCTAGGCATTGCTATGTTCAACTCCCTCCTCAACCCCATCATCTACACCCTGACCAGCAAGGACATGAGGAGGGCCATTCTCAGGCTACTCTGCAGACACTGCCTCTTGACAAAAGATGGACAAGTTAAGAAGATCGGGATGCCCTTCCTGGAGTGCAGCACCAGTAAGACTGATGCAGCCTCTCACAGACTGGAGGGACTGGAGACAACCGTGTCCTCCGGTAACTTTACACCCTCTACTGTCAAAGCCATCTACCCCAGGATGTCGAAAACATGACACGGTGACTCACTGAACACAGAGGCTAAGCATTCGGACTAAGACTTGGCTGATGCAGCCTCTCACAGAGTCTCTCTAATCTCAATTGCATATGTGCTCCAGTCGGCCGAGCGTACAGCAGGAGGTGAAGTTTTGTGTTGCACTCTGCCAGGGTTTCAGTGAACAGAATAAGCGCAACGTATGTGATAGAAGTCCAAATTGGGAGAAAGCATTCACTTTTTAAGTTTCTATAACACTTTTTCTTGTGAAAAACTAGCATTACATACAGTATACTGTATCTATTAGACACTGAAACAAGGCCAGTATTTCCTTTTCTTCTGGAAAGCATTTAATTTTATCAGTGTTGTTTTCCACATATAAAAAAAACCTGTGTGCAGTCGTTTCACATAAATTCAGCTAGTTACGCTGTACATCTGATAGACTTCATGGGTGTAAAGCCAGAGCATGAGGTTTCTCCTTATCTCCTCTCTCTGTGTAGCATATAATGACATGTTGTTACAAACACGAAGCATCCACACCCAAAAGCTGCTGCCAAACCCATGTAATTTCTGCCATGTGAGTTTTGGTCAGCAGCGACGCCGGGTAGAAGTCCCCCTCGGCCAAGATCAGAGGCTCAGTGGCCTGGAGACGCACGGAAGACGTCATACGGAGGGTTGTGCTGAGCGGTTTGCAGCTTTGGAGGTCCCCTCAACATATGTAGCGACACATGATGAATGACTTAAAGCAATAAAGCCGACAGTGGAGGTTTGTTGACGCCTCCCTGGTTTAACAGACTGGAATATTCTATAGCTTGTGGACAAAAAAGATTTTCCTTGATGGAGGAAGTTCACCAATGAAACGATGGGATTCTGTTTTTCTCATGAGAGCGCAGATGTAATCTTGATCCGCACGGCAGTCAGACAGTCAGAGTGGGAGTGTGTGGGCTTCAGAGTACTGGGGGATTTCCTTGTGGTTCTAGTGACATGAAATGGTTACTTTTCAGACTGTAATATTGTACATAAATGTAAAGAGAAAAAAAATATATTTGTTTTTTAATATACATGGTTAATACATATAGCCTTTTCAGAGCTTACCAGAGCTGCTTTTTGTATTACAGAAACCACACTTAAGTTATGATGTCTTTTTTTATATGTGCACTGAATAAAACATATGTGAATGAAGTTTACATGGCCCTTTGGATGTGTTCTTCACTCGTGAGGTTTCAGCTCTCACTGATCGACACCCTTCCCCTTTCGGACTGCCACACACAACTTGAATATAAAGCCTACGGAGCACTCACTATTCTGATTATACATGCAAAGTACAGTAAAGACAAACTACGGAGATATTACCTCATGATGTCTTAGTAATTGGCTGCTGACATGAAACAAAATACTCCACAAATACTGACACATTGAGCTATTGGGAGATGGGAATCTGTGTATTGGTTTAATATTTGAGAAAATAACTTTTTTCTTTTTTCTATAAATGTATATTTACTATGTTAATAAATACTGAGAGAGCAGAAAAAGTAGAAATAAATGGCCGTACAACAAATTTGATTTTTTTTTAAGCTTAAAGGGTGAAATGTTTGTAAAGACAGAAGGTGATTGTCATTGCTGGGGGCGATACACGCTATCAAACACCACCACGTAAGACCTACATTCAGTTATACACCAGGTCAGTTCATGTGTAGTACTAAAAGTACACTAGTTGAGAGCGAGGTAAGCATCAACAGCACAAAGCTTACTCAAACATGAGGGGCAGAGATGAAAGGGAAATGAAAGAGGGCCTTGACTAACAATACCCCACCTCCATGCAAACCACTTGTTAACCAAGATATCACACGTGTGGCAGAGGAATAGATGAAGCTGCAGAAGCACGCTGGTGTAAGCTAGATGAAGCTGTTTACCGTAAGGAGACCACATTATTGGTGCGTGGCTCTTCCACGTTCTGGTACGTGTGAGAGCGAGCCTCCCCCAACGCCGTGTGTCACCCTGCCCACTCTTAACCACGCGCCACGCTGCAGTGGTACGCTGCAGTGGTACATGTCGTGGCATTAAGTCTGTTTCAAAGCAGCAGGAAGTTTCACTTCTCAGTAACGCAGGCTAATAACAATACAACACACACTACTTGCAGTGCAGAAACACTCAGTGTGCACTATCAGTGTTGTCTGATAGAGGTTTACATTTTTTCATCACTGATATAATATTATGCCTGTTTTTCTAACTACTATCATGCCTGAGGTATGACAAATTGGAGATGAATGTAACTGTTTTCTTATGGCACAGTTACAGATACCTATTACAATAATGTATTGCCACAAGGTGATTTCTAAATACATTAAGAGAGAATAATGCCACATTAAATGAAGCGTTAATATTTAAACAATATTACTTTTTAAAACAATCAAATGTCCTGAAACTCATCTGCTAATGAGAGCCAAGCTTGCATTGCAAAGCATTGATTCATTAACAATGGTGGTACATGGAAGATGGGGTGTAAGAACAAAAATCAGTATACTGGTGTATCTTGATATTATGTTTCATGATACTGTATCCATTTTTGATTATCCTCAGAGACCTGGAGGAGGCACCAGTGAGCTCAGCTTACATGAGCGTCTTTGAGAGTCTGTAGCAGGCTCCATTTGAAACATAGAGTGAAGATATTCATATCATATGAAACTAGACAACCTAAGGAATCCATTGGTGCCATGATATGCTACAAGGGCTAAATAAAGCTCCAATGTTAGACAACATTTGGGCAAATGAAAAACTGGCACGGACATGCCAGGACCAGTCCTGGTCCTGGTCCTGGTCCAGGTCCTGGTCCTGGTACAGTCCCAGTCTGGTCAGATGTGTACATGAACTGATGAAGCCTCTTGGATGAGAGGTGAAACAAATCACCAAGTCCAGTTGCTTTGGACTGAAATTGCTTTGAGGATAACAATGACCTGGACGAATGAGAACATTCACAGGCTTATGGCATGGACATGGAATATTTTTATTCCAAATATCTGAATAAAATTAGGTTATTTGGTTCCCCACAAGTCTCCCCCTCACAGACTATAATAATCCTATGCAGGTTTTTGTCAAAAACAACATGCATGCAGTATAAACCTGTTGTTTTCTGTGGTGATGTATCTTTATTGACTCTTCCTCCCCAGAATGACAACAGATGCATATATCCCAATATACTGAATGGCAACCCCTCTATCATGATATTGTATCAGTAGATTATTGCCAATATACAGCCCTGCATGACGAGCTCAATTAATCACATAAACAAGAGTAAGTGTTTGATTAGAATCTATATATCCACATATTTGTGTGAGGGAAGAAAAATAAACAACCCAATAGAATAACAGGTCTGTGTGATGCTGATCTTTAGTAAATCCACAATAACCAGTAAGCTGCATCAATCAGAGTCAGTTGTGAGCACAGGCAGGGGCTTCTATCCTGATATTAGTTCATTTCACGTCTCAATATCCATATATATCACGATATAGCATGATGTACTGGTAATTCAATATATCTTTATTATATAACCACGTTTTAAGTATATTTTTCTGTGAATTCAATATGTGACAAATAAAAAGTGCCATGTATTTCTTCATTTTATTAAGAGTTTTAGTGCAAAGTGAACATAACATGCAAGAATCAGAACGTAAAGTGTGGTCCAAATGAAAAACATATTGCCGTAATATAGTTTGGCCACTGGTTGTTCAACATCGCAAGAGAAACAATACAATTGTTTTAACAATAAATATCGTGTCATCGCCTGACATCAAAAGTCAGGATGAATGGTTGGAATTGTTACAATAATGAATAAAGGATATATAAAGGATAAAAAATATTAAATATGAAGTAGTTAGCAACAAACCAAACTTGTTGAGATGCTAAAAGAAAAAACAATGGACTAGTTGGCTAAATGTATGGGGAAATGATTGAAATAACTTCTGCCACTAGTATGACCACAAAGGCCAAAGCAGCCTAAACACTGACAGTTCAATTGTCTGAAAAATATATTGTAAAAAAAAGAATCAACATTTATAAAATGAATGGTGTTAAAAACATCTTGATGAGGGGGTACTCGAGCTCATCACACAGAGGTGTGAGGGAACAGCAGTCTGACTAATAGGGATGGAAAACAAGAAGCCGTCCCTCCATAGAGCTAGTAACAAACTGGAATGTGATTCATATGCCCTTTATTTGTACGACTAAGAAAAATTTAAAATAAAAAAGATGTACAACTATCCTCTCAGTTCATCTACACTGTGTTTAGACTCCAATAACAAAACAGTAGCACTGATGTTGAAAACCTGTGTAGGACGACCTTTTCCACCCAAAATAATTGATTAAAGGGAAATAGATATCGGCATTGGTATCAATTCAATCTTATCAGGTCCCATTTCTACCGGCTATTCCACACACAAGCCTCTTCTAAAGCTTTGGACAGTTGGCATTTTGTAAACCAGTTATGGAACTATAACCAAATCTTCTGTGGGGGGTGGACAGACGATGGAAACTCAAGCAACAGAATGTTTCTGGATCCATGGACTGGACGCCTTTGACTATGCTGGTCTTAATGAGGATCGTCTTCATGTTTTCTGTGAACATTCTTCCCTCTGTATCCCTATGTTACTCCATTTAAAAAAAGAACTACACTATGGTACCTATGCACTATTTTCTTTATTTCTAATATACCTCACCGGTCGTGCTATTACTCAGCTGTTGTTATATAGGTGAGGCCACACCCATGTTGTCTTGTTTGTTTAAAGCCCTGACAAACCCACAGTAGTTGAAACAGTTAGACTTTTTTAAAGATTAAGCCACTATAATAAAGGCCTTTTCATTATTTTCCTTCACTGTTTGTCATTTTGGAATGCCCAGATTACCTTCCTATTAATACGATTTTGTTCCCCATTTTCCAAGAGCACCCGACACTTGTTCGATCTTGGTTTGAGCACACGGAGCAACCGGTCTATTATCTTTTTTTTCTTCTTTTTAAAAATAAACTATTTAAAACAACCCCCCTGAGAGACAGTTAAGGTGGTTCGGTATCTGGCTGGGCGCCTCCCTAGGGAGGTGTTCCAGGCACGTCCAGCTGGGAGGAGGCCTCGGGGAAGACCCAGGACCAGGTGGAGAGATTATATCTCCACACTGGCCTGGGAACACCTCGGGATCCCCCAGTTAGAGCTGGTTAATGTGACCTGGGAAAGGGAAGTTTGGGGTCCCCTGCTAGAGCTGCTGCCCCCACAACCCGACCCCGGATAAGAGGCTGAAGATGAGTGATTTTTAAAAAACTGTATAAAAGGGTTTCTCTCTGCAAAACCATGTAGGCACTTACAAAACATACCAAGATAGTTCTGCAGTGACATCTAGTGGCCGACACTCCACTCAGCCTCATCAAACACTAGAATGTTCTGATGAATCCATGTTGCTCAGATACAAGTAGAGAATAACTATTAAACCAAAGGTCTGAGATATTTATTGTTTAAAAACAGTAGAAATGTTGTATAGTACAGAAGAAAACAAACACACATTTACAGACAAACAAAAATAACACCTCCATCATTCAGCTACCATTCCGTGTTGACAAAGCCCCACAGCTGGTCACCTATGTCACTCCGAGATCGCACAGAGGTGTCGATGTTGATGGGAGTAGCCAGGTCTGCCCCGTAGTGCACTGCAAGAGGACAAAACAGAACAACAACCTGAGCCCAGACACACACGATAAAGCCAAAACTAGCCGTCAGTTTACAATCAAACTGTCTAGACTTACATAATATATGTTGGGAAAACAAAAAAGGTATTAAGTGTATTTTTTGGTGAAAAGTGGATGCTTTATACAGAACATCTTACAACCACCACATTTTGAAGATATGTGTCACCAATTCAGTATGTGTACGTACGTCTCCCCTTCTGTTCCTGAGTGATGGAGTTGAATAACGGGCAGAAAAATGATGAGGCATAAAAAATAACAGAAAACAAAACCGTACCTCCTTTTAAGATGTTGGGTTGTGTGTCATATTCCCACTTGACCTTGGTTATTAGGTAGTACACCTGAGCCACATATCTGTCGAGGGAAGATTAAAAGCTATAATCAGAAATACATCAAACTATTCACAGTTCCCAAATGTAAGTGCTCTCACATGGGGGACGGACTTTGTTAGGATATCTGAGACTCACACTGCTGAAGGGATGACCTCGGTCGTGTCTTCATCCACCTCGCACTGAAGAGTCTCGAGCTCGTGTTCAGAGTTTCTCAGACTCTCCAACTCTCTCTGCAGAAATCTGGAGGAGGATTGAGGATGCTAACACAGAAAAAGCCAGGTAGGATTCATAATAACACTGAAATGATTCAGGGTCCCTCCAGTGCATTTTTTCATGGCAAACAGATGTAGAAAAAGATACTGTAATTCTGAGTCAGTCATCTGGCTCTTGGCTGTGCACTGCCTCAGCTGTTCCTGCAGGCTCTCCAGCTCCATGTCTCTCTGCTTCTTCTCCTCCTCCATGTCCAGCAGCCTCTGGCCTGCACTCTCCTCAATCTGAGCCACATCTGGGGATGCAAAAGATGCAGAGACAACAAAAGAGGAAGAGAGAGAGTTGCAGAGGAATGGTTCCAAGTCTGAGACACTGTCATTAGGAAAGTTCAATGGATGCATAAAGAATGCAGTCCAGCTAATTGTTGCTGATATTAAACACTATCCAGGACCGTACAAGCTACTGTAGATGAGAGATACGGCCTGATCCCTCTTTATTTAGCAGTAATAATGTACCTAAAATAGAATATTTCCAGCAAAAAACCTGCCTTTTAAAATCTGCGTCAAAATCTTTTTGGTTTCAATGTGTTGGTCAGAAAGAGCCTGATGCTCATCTTTCACTCGTCTCAGTTTCTCCGGTTGGCTGCTGTTGATCAACGCCACCAGCACCTCCGCCGTCTCCTCCAAGTCCTGGAAGTTAGAACTTTGAGCCATTGTGGTGACACTGAAAGCACAAAACAAAAGAGATTCAATCAAAATTAGAGATGCACGATCCGTTTCAGATACCTGGGCTGAGCGTATCGGCCGATACCCGATACCCAATACCGATCCTACTGTTGAATGAATGAAGTGTGTACTTTGACATGTGAGCGGTGAGTGAAGGCATCAGGCTTGACAAACATTTAGGCTTGTTAAAAACAGGTAACAAATTAACACAGATATAAATGTACTTAATAGTATGTACTAACAAATAACAAAGTGTACATTAGCAGCAAAAGAAAAAAACAACACTTCCATGTAAAGTGCACTGCAAACTGATATTTTAAAATGTTATATAAAACTTTAATCGGTAAAACACAGAATTGTCCACAAAGCAATTTCAGTCAAAAGCAACTGGACTTGGTTATTAGTCTAGGAAGACGTTTCACCTCTCATCCAAGAGGCTTCATCAGTTCATGTACGCACCTGACCAGGCTGGGACTGGACTAAGACCAGGACCAGGACCAGGACCAAGTCCATTTGCTTTTGACTGAAATTGCTTTGGGGATAACGATGTCCTGGACAAATGAGAACATTCACAGGCTTAAACATAGAAGTGACTACATCGCTGTAACTGTATTGCTGTGTATGATATTAATAAAAAAGAAATGACTGGATCGGTATAATAGATCGGCCTCATTCATCCCATATCTGACCCAGCTGATAAGTCAATATCGGAGCTGATATTTGATCCAGGCATCGGCTCTGTGCATCTCTAATTCACACAGTGTTCTGTTCAAGGTGCAGTGAGGTCATCAAGGCTTAACGTCATCAACAGTAAACAACCAAACAATATAAAACAGCGACCTCTCCAGTGGTGGAATCAATATCATGATTTATTCAAAGTTATTTCAATAGAGGGGGCAATATACCAAAGTGTAATAATACTAAATGAGATGTAACGGTCATGTGACAGTTTACCGCATTCAAGCAGTACATAGTCATTTTTAAGAAGTACTCATTTTAAGTGTTTACTTCTAGACTGATAATAGAATACCAGGTCATTTGAACTGAAATTATGCATAGTATGAGGGGTCGCCGGTTCGGGTCCCTGTGTGGACCATGAATGGAGCGTGGACTAGTGGCTGGAGAGGTGCCAGTTCATCTCCTGGGCACTGCCGAGGTGCTGTTGAGCAAGGCACTGAACTCCCAACTGCTCGGGGCGCCGGTCACTGGCAGGCCCCTCGCTCTGACATCTCTCCATTAAGTGCATGTATATAGGTACTGTCTGTGCATGTGTGTGTGTATTTCGGGCCGGTGTGTGTAACCTGTATAATAATAATAACAGAGTGAAAAACATCGAATTTCCCCGTTGCGGGACTAATAAAGGAATTCTTCTTCTTCTTCTTCTTGTTAGTGACAACAAGTTGAAATAGAAAAATAGTGTCTTTGGCTTAAGATAAATGAAGCGGAACAAAAGGTGACATGTTTCCTTGTTGGAGTAAAGAGGAACAGCTAAAGCCCTTAACTACTGCATTTAACAAACTTATTTTAGTAAATCACTTTCCAACACTGACACTTTTGCACGAGTTTGAATGGAACAGTCACAGCAACATACACAAGCAGCCACCGCGTCGGCTAAAATGGGCTGTTTACAACGATAGTTAACGTTATAACTAAGCTAACGTTATTTATAAAACGGTAGCTACGTAGCTAGCGACACTAAAATGACACTGACAAACATTACACGTTTCAAACAATATTGTCACCTCTTTAACTAAGTACTAAGAAAGAGGTTTAAGGGAAAAACCAAGGTTTATTGTTGAAGTGAAGCAGAAAACTTACCGAGCAGCTCTTCTCCGTGATTCAAACTCAGAGCCTGAGCGCGCGCCTCTCCCTCTTCTTCTTCTTCGGTGATGCGCGGATAAACAGCAGCCTGTCACGTGCACAGCGCCGCCTGCTGTACAGGAGCGTCACACCGCGTGAACGCCACAAACTACACACTATCCATTATCAGTTTTTTTTGTCCAAATTATTAAGAATAAGAAATGGAATTATACCACGGTTAAGAGATATGACTTTTTAAACGAATTATTACAATACATCCCACGTCTTTATTTAAGTTTTCTGTATTTATTTTTGGCTTATTGCTTTTTTCTATGCCTCTGTATCTTATTAAGTATCTAAGTGTTCTTATGTTATGTCATTATCATTTTAAAGTGTATTGTTTATTGAAAGGAAAACTGACTGTCTTTACATGCATCCCTATCTGTGTCAAGCCCGATGCATACTGTTCTATGTTTGTACTATATTTGTTGTAATTTACAAATAAAGGAAAAAAATTAAACACATTATCCAAGTTTTCCTTAGTTTATGAAGTAAAGACAGACTCAGACAACCCTTGTTTATTCATCATTTGTTCCTTGTTCCTATTGTTTTTCATCCACTTTGTTTTGAAAGAGCGCTTGTTTGGTACATTTCACGGTTTCTATTAGGGGACGATTCAGGTTAAAAAACACAATTACAAAATACCCCACAATATGCCTGCTCAATACCACCCATCCAGACCATAGACATAGACCAAAGAAAGAAGATCCTGACTGGTTTCCCTCCACCAGCTTTATTTATTTCATTTATCTAATCTTAATGCTTTGGTTCGTTTCCTTTTTTAGACCTTAACGTCTTGTTTGTGGTGATCGCCTGTTAGTCTTTTAAAGCTTCTTATTTACCTTAATGAGTAAATGGGACAAATCATTTTTCTAGTCATTAACTTACTGATAGTTTTATAGCCACATGGTGTCATTTCCATTAAGATTAATATATATGAAATCTTGTAAAAGTATTCTACTACCTCATTGAGGTTCAGTTTTAAGCCCTCAGAGCAGGGCTGCCCAGCCCTGCTCCTGGAGGTCCACTGCCCTGCATGTTATAGGTTTCTCCCTGCTCCAACACACCTGAGTCTAACAATTTTCAAACCTGTGTCAAGCTTCAGCTGCTTGATAACGAGCAGATCATTAGAAAAGGGTGTGTTGGAGCAGGGAGAAACCTAAAATATGCAGGACAGTGGCCCTCCAGGAGCAGGGTTTGGCAGCCCTGACTTAGGGGTAAAACACATTTCAACATTTCCATCTCATCTTTCTAAAAACTGAATTCTGAATGTAAAGTGAAGAGCTAGCAGCACTCAGTTTGATATGGTCTGTAAGGGATCATCACCTTTCCTCTGACGTTTTGGTAGCAAACCACCAGTTCTGATTTATGAAGCATCTGTTTGATAAAAATACTAATTGAACAGATAATCTATACAACTTAATCACCCCCCCCCCCCCCCCCAATAATCTTTGGCTTGGGACTTCCAGGTAGCACTCAAATGTAAGCCCACTCATGAATTTGTGTATGGACATACACCGTGAGAAGGGTCCCAAGGAGTTTCAACACTACCTCCTATCTAGTCCACAAACAAGCATGTACTGCTCTGGTTTATTGCATTCATCCACCAGGTTCAAGACAAGTACATTTTATTAATGATTCACCCATCTGCTTCTATCAGCTGGGGAGACAGGCCCGAGAGCTTGCTAATGTTGGTTCAATTTGGAAATATTCAAAGAAAAACATGACATCTTAATAAGCATTAAACATGTTTTTGTTTATTCTACCTAAAAACTGCCAGAAGCTACACCACATCAAAAGGTTACTGCACGTATACAGCTGGTGAAATCTAAATAGCATATGATTGTCTTGAGAGAAATGTTGAATTTTTCATAATCAATTGTTTACTCAACTGGAAGGAACTATTAAGTAAGTTCAAAATGTATAGCCTCCATTTAAACAGTACATTTGAGGCTATTAAAAATAACATTTTCCATAATGTATTTTTTCCTTTATAAACGGTCTACAGTTATTTCAGCTGGTGGCTCACTCCTTATTTTTCTGCTTGTCTCTCTTCTCCTGTGCTTTTCGTTTCTGCCTGCCGAGCTGTCTGAAGAAGAGTCTCTTAGGGTTCAGACCGTAAGCCTTCAGTCTCTGTCTACTGAACTCCCGGCCGCCGATTTTCACCCCGCGGGTTCCCGACAGGTGTCCACCAGAGGGCTTGTGCTTCTTCTTGGACCATTTTGGCCTCTCAGTCCTGTTTTTCACCTCATCAGCTTTATCTGCTGCTTTCACAGCAGTAGCCACTGCGTTGGGCTCCTCTGCCTGTTTCAGCTTTTTCTTGGGTATCAGAAGCTCTTCCTCCTCATCCCCTGCCTCTCTGAGAGCCTGGGCCAGTTTTTCAGTAGAGTCCATGACGGAGGTGCCGTCACCATCCTCTGCTGCTCCGTCTTGCTTCTCAGCGTCCATCAGACGATCCAGTCTCTTCTTCCCCACCTTGGTCTTAGGCTCCGTCAGCTCTTTATCTTCCCTGTAGATTAAATTCAGATAAATACTGTTAGATATTGCTCCAGTTATGGTGGATTTGTTATCAGGGGTGCAGCTGATTATTATGGGTGTTGTTTTAGACTCACTCAGAATACATAGAGTGCAGGACTTCCATCTTTTTCTTTTCATTCTGGGCCTTGATTTTATAGTTCATCAAATCACTCGTCTCTTCCTTGTCAGACCTGAGAGAACCAAAGAAAAAAGATCTGAGTGTAGGCAATGACCAGAGACAACAAAACAGGTGGGAGTCATTAGATCCAGTACCTGAACATGCAGGTCTTCTTCAGAGAGCACCACCGGTTCAGCTCCTTATCATCAGCTTTTAAAATCTGAGGGAAGAGCCAGAGGATTTTATTACTTCAAATCCAAGTCTCATGTCTTTGTGCAAAAACACTTAAATTTCTACACTGGGATGGACCTCTTGAGTAGGGGTGCACAATATGTTGGTACCAATAGATCATCGTCCAATGACCATGCCAAATTGCTGTCATGAACTTAAGGGAAGCATCTACACAGTTCTATAGAGCAGGTGACAGTATGCACCTTTAAAGTTGTTAAAGTAAAACATTTATGTACACTAAAGGCCCCTACACATGAAACGCTGTAAAAACGTGCCGGCCATTCCATTGATTTCATTCAGCAGCACCCAATGTAGCGGCGCGCACCGCTCAGATTTGCCTCTGTCACTGCTCTCAAAGTTCAAATCAGTTGAACTTTGACCTTGTTGCTGCTGACCTTTCAAAAGCACAACCAATGAGATAGGTTTTGAGTGTGATGTCTACATTTCCTAGGCAACATCAAGCCAGCTAGAAAGATGGAGGAAAAACATTGTTTGTGTGTCCGAGTGTCCTAAACTATTCAACGATACATTAAAGTCGTATCAGAATCTCAGAAGAAATCGTGATGGAGGTTTATAAGCATCACAGCAGGTTCGTGAAGAGGCAGTTTAGAAGCTAAAAGTTGTTAAGCTAATGTTGATTTAGACGTTTACAGGGTCTCTGGACCCAACCTAACGGTGAGCCCAGTGCAAAAAGTGAAACATGTGAAGGCCCTTAACATGAAAGGACATGTCAAAACATTCCATTTGAAATCTTGGCAAAATGTTCTGTGGAAGCCAATATAGGTTTGTGACATTTTTTTCATGTATTTCACTGTAATAATTTGAAGTGTCAGAACTGTTTGTTTTTGTTGTGTTAATAGTGATGTCAGAGCGTTGGGATATCATTAAAACATCCCATCTGCAGCTTCTATACCTTCAGGTGTTCAGAGACTACAGGTTATGAACTTTTAAAAATACAATGTGAAATTATCGGTTATATCCAATCAGCCTTGAAAAGCAGGCAATTATTTTTTTATCTGTATCAGCTGGGAAGAAAAAAATAATTGTGCATCTCTCCTTCTTAAGTTCATATCTGCTTTGAAAGTTTCCCATGTGCTGCTGTGCGGTCTGCTCAGAGAGAAGATTAAGTTGATCATTCCCTGGTCAGAGCTCTCCCCAAAAGGAAAAGCAATACCAGGTCAGTCACATCAAGGCTCATCACTGCAGCATCAGCAACCAGCATCCAGTCAGCCTAAATAACAGCCATTGCTGTGATTTTGCTATAGCCATATTACATTTGACCATTCTCTAGAGCCCTCCTGGCTATGGAGCTGAATGTCGGATTGTACATAAAATTGCTCGCTTTCTCCCAATAAATCACGATATATAGCCTATTTTAGAACATGAGCACTTATAACAGCACTCAAGAATGCAGCACTAGCAGAGCACTAAATATATTTTTGAGTTCTGATTGTCAAAATCTGTGCCCCTAATTATTCATATACTTTAACCTCCAGTAAAATAAAAACTAGCCCTGTACTGTGTACCTCTGTCAGTTCATTCCAATGGTAAATCTGCCACTGTTATCACTGAACTGCATGTGTGCTGTGCAAGAACGGAAAGCTTGAGAGGCATAACCACAGTTACTAAGGGCCTGTCCACATAGAAATGCAGTGTCCTGTAACCACACAACTTTAGTATTGTTTTGGCCGACCATCCACACGCAGCCGGCGTTATCAGAGCCTGAAATCGGTATCTTTTGAAACCTAGTCCCAGAGAGGGAAGATTTGAAAACACCCCCCCATGGTGTTGTTGTCTGGACGGGGAAACCTCATACTATGTTAAAGGGGGGCCTCATGGCCCCACCTCCGACCTCTAACCCCGCAGCGCCACATAACAGTGCTGCTGCGTGAGAGGAGAGAGGCGGACCCATAGACTGTTACTGAACTGGACTCTGAGCCACATGCATTGGAATGAATTAGGCCGAGCACAGATTGTTCCCTTTCCTCTTTGTTCCCTGATGCTCTGAATAAGGAGCTAAATTTGTCGCTAGACGCTTTTTTAAATACATAAAGTTGCTAAAAAGAAAGTGCTTTGGGTCGGGGAAGGGGCTCACAGCAGCACCCTCTGCTCAGTGAGGACACTAACTGCAGAGTGATTCATGCATCTCAGACACTCATACGCAGCATCGCTCCATCTCTTCTTCTATGTTGTTGGTGTATTTCTGTGGCAGTTACAGCGCCACATTCAGGACTGGCATGTGCACTGCAGTGTTTTGAGTCGGTTTCACTGGTTTCATGTGAAAGCAAATATTTCTTGAGTCGAGGCTGCGTAGAAAAAACTTTGAGACGGTCGGAGAAAAAAAAGGTTGTCTTACGATTTTGTGGACGTTCCTAAGGGAGGGCCGGGCTTAGTGAATGGTCAATTATTTGGAGTTGAAGTGCTGCTGTTCTCACCTCATCAGTGCTCAGGCCAAAGTCATTAGCCAGGACCTGTCTGTAGCGGAACCTGCACGGAAGGTCGTCTATGATGTCCTCATAGTCCAGCTTATAGTACTCATCCAAGTACTGCTCAAAGCTTTTCTCCTCTGAAACACAGACAGCCTGCAGTTAGAAGACTACACACATTACTGTATGTTGGAAGCCCCAGGATAGTTTTGTTTCAATGGTAGATGGTTTACTGACACGTACGTGGATCAAACACAGGCTTGTTTTTGGTGATGACTTCTGCAAAGTGAGACTTTTTTCTCTTTTTGCCCGTTTGAGGAAGGTCCTCTTTCTTCATCTTCTTCCTCTCCTTTTTCTTCTTCTTCTTGGAGGCAGTCGGCTGATTGGGGTCATAGTCTGCATCCATCTAATTCAACAGGTGACTGTGAGTTTCTCTTTACCAGAACAGAAAACAAAAAGGCCTCCCAGGTGCCCCGCTGACAACATCCCACAATGAATGGATGCTTTCAGTAGAACTGTGTCTACTCACAATGAAGTTTTCATCATCGCAGTGGGGCCCAGAGGCCTCGTACTCCTCTCCATCATACTCTTCTTCCCCGCACTCCTCTTGTTCTTCCCCTGTCCATGTGTCCCAGTTCCAGTGCTCTATTGTAAGCGACACATCAGTGGGAAATTGAACACGTTTAATTACTGACTTTAATTATTGACTCAAGGTAATGAAAGTACTACTGTATTCAAATAAAACATGCAAGTTACAGCACTGCTGCTTCAGCTAACATGAAACACAAGCTTACCCTCCAATTCATCATCATCATCAAACTGAGGCTTCTCCTCCTCTTCTCCTCCGTAGTATTCATCCCCAAAGAATTTCTGCACACAGCAAGGAAAAACATTAAAACAAATGTCAGGAAAGATTAAGGACATTGGTGGTAATATCTTTATCAATCCACATACAACTTGTAAACCTTAAGAGGCAGCTGCACACTGACTTCCCTGAGGACAGATCTAATCATCCAAACCCAGCTCACCTGCGTGAGAGCACCCTTCTCACCGCAGACAGTTTGTCATAGTAGGAAAAGCACAGGTGTTAACACTAACCTTAACAATGGCCCTGTTTTACTCAAGCATACATGAGGGGCGTCAAACCCTGCTCCTGGAGAGCCACCGCCCTGCATGTTTTAGGTTTCTCTCTGCTCTAACACACCTGACTCTAATGATCTGGTCGTTAGCAAGAAGCTGGAGCTTGTCACAGGTTTGATAATCATTAGAATCAGGTGTTTAATGGAGCCTATGGGAAATACCTAAAGCCAACATGAAAACTGCACCTGAATACCCAATCGCATGGTTATTTCCACTGGGGAGCTCATAGAATATTTTGAAACACGAGTTGCTGAGATGAGATAACCTTTGACCTTTTCATGGCGGCGCACAGCGCAATAGTCGTGAATAGTGAGCATTGCACGCTATTACATGTTTTCTGCTGGTGTTAGCGGATAGTTTTTGTAGCCCATACAATGTTGTGGCATACACAATTTCAATATCACTCAATTAACAATTCAATTTAAAAAAATACCGTTATTGTTTGGTTTACCTACCCAGAGCAGATGCTAGCTAGCAGGTCAGGATCCGAGGATCTGCCATGATTCATTTCACTACGACAACAACACTTGAACACAACGCAATGGTAATTTCCAGTTCACAAATAGAAAGTGTGAACACCCACCTGCATGAGCTGGTCGTGTTGCTGTGGATCAAATTCTCCCTCCAGGTCGGTCTGACTGAAGGCGAGCTGCTCGTTGCCAGTCAGCTCCTGGAGCCTCTTTAGTTTCTCCATGATCTCATTTCGCTTCAGGTTCTTCAGCTGCTTCAGCTGCTCCCGCTTCTGCTCTTTCTCCTGAAATAGTTGGTTGGGAAATGGAGCAAAAGAAAAGCAGACAGAAAGATGGGTTTATATTAGCTGATGAAAGAATGCAGATAATGATTCAACAGTGTGTTAATGTTTATATTGGAAGGATCAAGGGCTCAGTAGTTCTTTTTAAACACAAAACACACCTTGTCTTTCCTTTCTTTCACTTCGTCTCTTTTGCGTTTCCTGCTGTCATCTTTGGAGCGCACAGAGGTGGCGATGCTGCGGGGGTAGGTCTTGATCTGCTGGGCATCGGGCTCTTCGTAACGGAAGTTGTAGCTTCTTTCAAAGTCTTCCTGCCGCGCCAGGAAAGTCTCCCCTTCCTCTTCAGAGTCCTCCACATCATCCTGGACCACCTCGTCGTAGGTTGGGATCCTTAATACACAAGGAGAATTTGCATATGAATATTTCCTTCACTTCACAGCTCACTGGGAAAACCAAACCAAGATCCAAACAGTTAAAAAACACACCGCTCCTCATCATCGTTGTCTTCTTCAAGGTATCCCTTGTTGAGGACATAGTCTCTCAGGAAACACTCCTTCTCATCCAGCTTCGGGTCATTCCAGTAGTCCCGTAAGTATTTCTGTCTCAACACAAACATGCTTGTTACTAAGCATGCCCCTTTTTTTGCCAAAATGAATTTCCCATCATGCGCTTTACATTATGACCGGTATCCTTCACAAACACACACTCACTCACCATGTCCTTCACCTCCTCCGGACCCTCAATGTCAGCCTGGCCTTTCAGCCACTCCACAAAATCTGCCTCTTCTTTATCCTACAAACACATAAAGGAGCAGAGAAGCATATCCTGAGCTGTAATGCTTTTGTATGTCTCTACTTCACAACGGGGAAGTAACTGGTGACAGCTTCTGACCTTCTCTTCCTGTGTTTTGATCCTCCTTGTCAGCAGCTCAGATGGCGTGTCTCCGTCAGCACCCTCGTCATCATCGTCGCTGTCTTGGATGAACTTGCGGAAGCTGAGGAGAGGTTTTAGTTTCTGTAAAATTTTTGCGAGTGCTACTGCCAGGAACCTCAAGATCGTTTAAGTCTTACCTGTCTTTCAGCTCCCGCTGCTCCTGAATGTAGCTAGGAGAAGCAGCTCTCTTAGAAAGAAGACAATGACGATTAATAAAACATCTGTCAATCTGTTGGTAAGTACTTTCAGAGGGAATAATTATTTGGTAACCCGGTCTACCTCGATTCTCTTGGCAACCTCCTCGTCATCACTGTCATCATCATCCTCATATTTGCTGTAAAGAAATAACACAAAGATCACAGATTATATGACAATAAAAGACAGTGGTAAAATTGAAGGAAAATGGCAACAGCAGGCTGTATGTGTTTGTAAATAATAAAGGTGATACAGTTACATAGGTTATACATGCAAAATATGTTGCCAAAATAAGTGAGTAGCTTATATATCAATGACATCTACCAATAAGAAACTAGTCACGTTCTAGTCCTCCCATTAAATGGTTTTAATTGCTCTCAATGGGACCAAATTGTACATGTTTTGTGCAATACTAAACATGCAGTTATTCACTTGCTACTACTCAAAGGTTGAACATGGTGAATGAGCAGAACACCTAGTGACTCAAGATTGTAGTCGCAACAACAAAACATAATTCCAGCAGTCAGGTTGCCAGTTGCGTTGCTGGGTATGTCAGTGATGAATCAAACAGGGTAACGACTAATTTGGTCTAATCGATTAATTTGACAACAGTATTTAACGTTAGCCAGTCTACAACTGGAAGTCTTTCTTTGAGTTCTGTGTGATCTATTAGCTAGCTCTCAACTCTAAATGATTCTTGTTTCTGTAGCAACAGGCAACCCTGGCAACCCACAACGCTCAACGCTATTGGCTACTACAATGGAAACAGAACAGGACAGAAAGTCGTTTTTTTATGGAAAAGAAATAGTTTAATTCTGTACCCCTCGAAACGCCCTGTGGGTGTATTTTTATTTATTTATTAAATATAGCTTTTAATAAAGATTCTACATATTCAGCCTTTAAATCAGTTAATCAGAGCATCACAGATTCAAAACTACATTCCCTGTAACTATGTGGTTGCTAGGGCACAATGTCAGTCATAAAAACAATCTTAGTTGATAAATGTTAATAATAAGCTGGTTGCGTCTCTGCCTGAATGTCATATCCTGGCATTGTCTCTGGAGCTCACCTACATATCATCAAAACTACTTCCTAAGTTAAGTCCTCTACCCTGATGGTGGGACATACATCTCTGTGAGACATCCGATGGGGGTGCAGTCAAACATCAGTAAAAGATGACACACCAGTAGCGCACTCACCCCTCCTTTTCCAGTATGACTTTGCGTTCATAGTCCTTGAGATACATGGGCTTCACTGCTTTCTGAGAGGTCGACGGCTTCTCATCACCGGTGGTTGCATCTGAAAGATGTAGATATCTTGTTAATATCAAAACAAAGATGTCCTACAGACCTTGAAGGCAGCACACCAGCATCACCTTCTGAGTAGAACTTTGCATCCGTCTGATAGATCTTGGGGTCTTTCTTCTTCAGCAGGGACAGTGTTCTGTAAAAGTCCCTCTCAACCTCCGGGTCCAGTTCCTGGGAGAGTTAATGACAGTCAGACAGCACATTTAAACACACCGGCACACACGCTGTTGCTACAGTGCGAAAAAAGAAGAAGCGGCGACGCTAACTGACCACTTCGCTGTCTCCGGAGCTGGACTCAGACTCGGACTCGGTCTCATCTCCTCTGTCTCCGTACCGGTCCTTCACTGAACAACAACACAGAGCACACAGATATTATACCCCCAGGGAACACAGCGTGGTAGAAAACAGCGTACAGCCAGCTCCACTGACACGCTGGGCTGTTAGCTTGCCAGTGTAGCCGTCGTTAGCTCGCGGTGACACACTCACGTCTCTGAAGCTCTTCTTTCTGTCGGTATTTCTCATATTTCTGCGCGAACCCGGAGTTAATTTTCCATTCCGTTTTGCCTGACATGGTTGTAGACGAAGGAGCTAGCTTTATGCTACATTTAAAACCACACGCTAGTCAAAGGAAGTCACTCCAGCAGCTGCGTGCGCGTGTGGGAAGCCGAAGCACGTGGTTTCCGATGCCCAGGTCATGGATTACACACAGTGTCCGCCAGGGGGCGCTCCGGTACTGATGATCACACACTTCCGCCAATTAGATATTATTGGCTCCTGTGACGACAAAAACACGTCTCTAGATTATGTTGTCAATCATACTTACTTACTGTTTATGCAAACTATTTCCTCCTCTGAGTACACATTTATTACTCAGCATTATGCATTATTACTACGTGCATGTTTACATTCAGTTTTTTCATTTGCACATACTGATTTGATAAGTAATACTGCATTTATATTTTAGTAGCCCATATTTATATTTTAGCCCAATCATTCAACTATAATTATGTCTCAAAATCTAATTTTTGCTTTTACTTGTGTTTATTTTTAAATTGTTATTTAAAGTGTAACTCAGGCACAAAATCACCCAATGGTCTTTTTTGGCACTTACATGCATCAAATAAGCCACAGAGACATTTTTTTTCATGTATTAACTATTAATGGAGAAATCCTGGAGAGTCGCTAACAGTCGGTCGTGGCCGTACCTGATTAGATCGGGGCAGTACGGTGAAGGCATTTAAACGTCTTTTTTAACCACTAATTCTGCTCAAAATAACACCAAATATCAGCAGCAGCATGGGAAGAGTCCCTACACATAAAACAAAGCACCAATGGGCTCCTTCCTTTGGGATTGACTTTGGTAATCCACTTGAATGGACTTTACTATGAGAGGAGCTGGTACAGGGGCCAGTAGGTAAGTCTTTAAAACACTCTTTTAATAAACTCTGGGTTCACTAACTACGTTGTTGGTGCTTTGTTTTATGTGTAGAGACTCTTCTCAAGCTGCTGCAGGGGTTTGCTGTTATTTTGAGCAGCATTAGTGGTTAAAAAAGACGTTTGAATGCCTTCACCGTACTGCCCCGAGCTAATCAGTGTAAGCAACTCTCCGTATTTCTTCATTAATAGTTCATACACGGTCTCGATGGTTTATTTGATGTATGTAAGTGCTGAAAAAGACCATGGGATGATTTTACACCTCATTACACTTTAATGAGCATTGTTGGAGAGAGCCAACAATAAGCTCATAATTCTAATAACTGCTTCTTTATTGAGCACGTGAGAATTGACTATTTAAAAAAAATTGTTTTACTTTATCAGTAAAATTTTTTATTTAATAACATTTGCATTATTATTTCTGCTTACTAACTTTCTTTTCCACGTTTTATAGTCGATCGAAACCTAGAAACCATAAAAAAGCAACAGGTTCTGAAAACCTAATAGTTACACATTTGACGAAACAAATGAATTCCCTTCCTTTTACTTTTTTCCTATTATCTGAAATGTTTTAAAGTCTCTTATTTCTTTTTCTTTTGTATTTATTATAATAGTGTATCAATAAACACTATTGAATGAATACCAAAACAAAGGTATAATATTCATTATTGTATATTATTTGGGCATTGATGAAGTGATCTCTGAAAACATAAACCTATATATATGGAACAGAGGCTACACTGACATATACACTAGCTCCAAACATTGCAAACAAGTCTGTTTGTGTAATCACTGATTGGACATGACGCTGTTTCCTCCCCAGTTTACTGGAGGATGTTGACTCGATGTGGGCAGAGTGGAGGGGGCAAGGCTGTGTGATGAGACTAAACCGTATTACTTCACATCAGAGCAGTGGAATAAACCTGACTCAACTAACGTGACTCAGATCTGGGTTGTGACAGCATCAGTATAGGCCAAAGACAAGAACATTTCCTGAACAAAATGTAACTCATTCAATGATGTCAGCAGATAAACACAAAGCTTTGACCTGATTTACTTTATAGACAACTGTTATGGTCATCCACAGATAGCTCTGGAGTGTGGCATATGGTGAAACAACAGTTAGGTACGAAATGTGATTGAGTCTTAATCCCACATCCCTTATTGTGTCCCTCTAAAACCCTGTTCCAGGAACAATGTTTTTTCAAAATACTTCCCCTGACTGGAAACACATTATTGTAACTCCACCAAAAAGCCAGACCCAATTAACGTCCAACCAGTACTCGGACCGCTGACAATTTATCTTAACCCAAACAATTTCTGTTTTCATAATTTGCAGTTTGGTTTTAGAGCAAGTCGTTTCTCTGAAATAGTTACCTTACTTCTAATGTAACAAATACAATCTAGGCTTGATAAAGGAGGGGTAGTTGCTATTTTTTCATATTTGTTGTCATTTCTAAGTTTAATTTTGATCTAAATCCCTGGCGTGGATGTCTACATAATTATCTCACAGGATGCAATGCAATAAAGCTGATGACACAACCAATGAAATGAACAATGGCGTACCTCAAGGATCAGTGTTAGGCTCCCTGTTATTTAGCCCGTATATTAATGATCAGTCACAAATGTGTTACAGGAAACATGTATGCTGATGACGCTGTTGTATACCTACAACAGCTATGCTAGCAGCTGCAAAGCTAACAAGTGCTATACTATAATACGGTGGCTTAGTTTGACAACAAAGACAAAAAGTATGTTTTTCCTCAAAACCAATATAACGTATACATTGTCCAAAAGAGTAATGTTGTTTGTGAAGATAGATATCATTGTGTAAGCATGCATTTAAATCTTTATTTTACATATTAAGTATTTCTAAATTAATGGCACACGTGAATTTGGATCATTCAAATCTGGATAAAACGCTAATTCAAACATTCAGTTCTATCATTATTGCAGGATCCTGCTATTTATTTTATGAATGTCATTCCCCATGTCTCACTTCTAATTTCCTGTACACTAAAAATGATCTCCCAAAATTCTGAAAAAATAAATGGATTGAACCGGAGAATTTTCTGAGGGGACCAACTTTAGGAGGATATGAGGATCTTTTTGTTGGAGTGGGCGGATTCTGAGAATATAAACAGTCAAATCTACTCATCTATGAGTAACTGATCAAAAATCGTTAGTACCAATATTGGTCAAGCTGTTGTCTGGTGAGTAGTGTTCGCCTCCCACACAGAGGTGGTCTCTCTCCAACAAACCACAGTCAGAGCAAAGGTCAGTGCTGCTCATGCAGGTTGTTTTTGTCGGATCAGGTGAGTCGAAATGTAGTATCATCACATCGTGTCTTAAAAATCAGGTGAAAGTTATTTGGATCATTCGCAGATATTTCATCAGAATTCATGCGATTGCACAAGATGGGGTATCCTTGTCATGTTAATTCTGCACCAACATTTAAACAAGGAACAAAACCCCAAACTACCTTTAACCGTATATCTGAAGTTGAGTCATACAAGTGTAAAAATAACATGAAATGTGGTGCAAAAACTGTCTTCAGCAAACTGGATGTTAAGGACACACGAGCAGAAAACACTCCATGACTTCAGCAGTATTTATTTGCATCTGTGTGAGTAACTGGAACGATCCAGCCAGTATAACCTTTGTGGTTAAATTAATGATTAATGATGTTGAGGAATTCAACTGAAACTTTTCTTTGAAAACAGATATTTTCCAAACCAAAACAAATTGTGTGGCAGGAGTCTCAATTACTGGTTTGACCGTGAGTGTTGAAAATGAGTGACAAGCAAGAAGAGGTTTGCACGATTCGATGATGCCTTTTTATATAGATTTATTAATAATCATATACAATATTTTTCCCAGAGGGAGATCTAAGTTGGCCTAAGCTGCTTGTTTTATTGTCTGCATTACAGCCCTAATGTGTATACTGTAGATGTGTCACTAACTCCTGTTATCAGCTCAACACTTCCACTCTTCCTCAGCCTTGAACTCTACACGTGACATGCCTATTGGGGGTTTGACCATATCTGCAGCAGGGTCACAAAGCTGTTTATCATCCCTCTCCTCTCCGTCATTCCTCTTAAAGCTACCACAAAACGTGGATTTCAATCAAAAGAAAACTTCATTGAACTGTTTATTAAAGATATTATTTCATTTTACCTGATCTTCAGCCACGATAACTTAAAAAGGCATTAAGCATCTCCAAGTGTAAATTAAAGTTTTTGTTTATAAAGGAAACATTAATAAACACATAAACACAAACTGCTCGTGAACATGTCGACTTAGTTATGTCTGGAGTCACGGTAAGGTGCTCCTGCTTGTACAAATACAAATACAAATCAGTTCAATATAGCTGCTATACTGCACATCATCCGACAATTTACAATGTAACTCAAGTTGACAATGTTCTATCTAAACTAAATATTAGTCAACATGTACATAAAAAAGTGAATATAACCAAATTATTAAAAGGTATCTATTAATGCATTGAGACTACAGTCAAAAAGTAAACGTGTTAAAAGTATAAACTTCCCAAATACTTTCCAGCCCTCATACATGGGTTGATCTATCTTCTAATGTACCAAATAAATACAAATACAGACCCACACGCACAGTGTTTTTAATTTCCATTTCTGTGGTCTCGTGGTATTTGTGAATTTCTAAGAAACTGTGTGGTTTTGCCTTTCACTGTGACATGGCCTTCTAGGAAGAAGGTCTTGTATTCCCTAGAAAAACACAGCCGGCCCCTCTTAAAAAAAGAGAGAGAAGTAAAAAAAAAAGAGAAAAAAAAGGAAAAACTCAAGTCACGTTTTCTGCCGTGGCTACATACCAAAGCTGTGGGATGAAAACAGTGGAACTGGCTGCTGTACATTATTCAAAGCTTTTCATCTGCCACATACCTTAAGCAGCATTTCCACCACCCACACAGAGGGGGAAATGAGGGCATGGCTTTGCACGCCATAGTAATAAAGGAAAATCTGCAAATGATATTCAAATCATTTGGATATAGCATATAGCATTTCCAATTGACACATTTATCACTACCGTATTTTGAGTTGTACATTTCACTGTACATAGCCGAAGTTCTGCTAAATAAATAGTGTAATAGTTAGCGGATAAATAGTTTAACTAGTTAGTTAAAAGCAATCCTGCTGTTAAGACATGGCATTACACCCTTTCAAAATAGGATTTCCAGGTCCAAGACTTGTATTTCTACAACGTTTAACACCCTGTTGTTTGAACTGATCTGTGTTTTTGAAAAACAACATAATTGTCCTTTTATATCTTTCTTATCGATGAATTCTAATTCTAACTGACGAAAAAAGAGATTGTAATTGTTCACATGTACGGCTGTTTTGTCTGTTTTGTTTCAACAGAGCGCTTGGACCCGGAAATCGTATTTTGAAAGGGTGTTACGTCAGACTGAAAAGCCAGATAGATAAACCACTGAAATAGTTAGCTAGCAATGGATAAATGGCACAGCTGTAGTGCTTTTTTGCAGTGCAGTAGTTATCTGGAAACCGCGCAACAAAGTGAGAGCGAGGCGGGAGCTGGGGGGGTAGCAGGCCAGCGGTGAGTTGGGGACGAGGTAGGGGAGATATTAGCCACTAGCCTATGGCAGAGTGACCAAAACAGCGGCACCCCTTTTAAAAATACTTTGCATTTTAGGGGGAATGCTATTTCAGATTATTGTCAGGGTGGTTGCTGTGTGGCCATTGTTTTTTACGATATGGTTATTATCATTCACAATGCTAGTTTCTTTTTTTTTCTTGGTGCTAGTTAGCTAGCTAACATTGGCCTAGAGCATTTTTCCTGCTGCTAACCAATCCTAGCCTGAGGTGGACGTGAACCTGGTGCCACCATCGTAAACTTTTTCCTCTTTAGCTGTTCCAAAAGAAGAGAGGATATTTTTCTTTTCATCTTTATTAACGTAGTTGAGTTAAAAACCGAGAAAATTCACAGTGCTGATATATAGTCTTTCTCTGCTTTAATTCAGTCTTTTGCCACTTTTTGTTGTGTGGACAGCTACTGGAAATTTTAAGGTGGACTGTTTTCTTTCATGTTACTTAGTGCATGGGGCTGACGTTGAATCAAGCCACCTTAAATATCTTAAATGATAACAAACTACTTGTTTTCATTGTCTTTCTTGAGTGATATACACTTTCAGATCTTGAGCTTATTTAAACTGCAATAATAAGCTCGAAGTAATGGATAAACAGTTTAGTTAGCTAACGTTAAAAGTAATTGTTAATCAGTTGAAATACCCTAGTAAGCTAAAATAAATAACACAGATGAAATAGTTAGCTAAAGCTAGGCTAATAGATAAATCACCTGATGTGACTGTTAAGTTCATTCAGAAAGTAAACACAGACAGTAGTGATTCTATAATAAATAGAAGCATTTATTTATGTACAGCAAATGTTTAAAGTGTACAACAACATCTAAAACATCATTATCAAAAAAGCAAAGAACAAATACTGTATTTACATTTATGAACATTATATTTACAAGCTTATTTGCATTATTAGTCTGTGAATGTCAAATGATATTATGTACAGCTTCACTAGCACTTATGAATATTTTCTACCTATAGCCTCACAACGGTTGTCAACCCACATCACAAAACCTTTTAAGTGTAACCACACCTGCATGTAACACTGCCACAGCCCTCATACAATTCACTGTAAACAGGAAGACACATTGATTCTATACATATCCACTGAGTTCAATAGCACCAACATGAACATTTGAACATAATATGTTATTAAAAAGGCACGTTTGTCAGTGATAGAAATAAAGGAGCTCAAACAACCCGGGCGAACTGTGTTTTTAAAACCATGATAGCTTCAAACTGAAGTTCTGGTCCTGAGGCAGGATGCAAATATACACGTGCCACGGTGCAGAGCATAACACATGGCCCCCCTGGTCACACATGGTTGCATTAAAGCCTTTTGGTCTTTGAGGAATGCAATGGTCCTCCCAGGGGGGGCAAGGGGAAGGAAAATTTAAAGATGGCTCTCCAATGCACAGACAGCGAATCACAAATCAGGAGAATGGAGCTGAAAACGTGTTCAGAGGAATTCTGAAACAAAAACCAGCTGCTGCCGTGTGTTGTGAAAAATCTGCAGGCCATCACACAGCACAGTATAAATCAAGGCACAGTGTGAAGTGTGTATTCTTTGAGGTTAACAACGGCAGTGGCCTTAGGTCCCTTAGGGTGAATGTTTTGCTCCAGTACAGAGGCAATGACTGCCGCTAAACTCAAATTTAGTTACTGAGACTTATCGAGGTCACACTGGTTAATCTGACTCACGCAGAATTTCTATTAGCATTACACTCACCTACTGTGTATGCTCAACTTTAAACCCGCTGTAGTGTTAGTGTTTGTCTTGGGATAAAAGTCTGGTTCAGATTCTCTTGTTTCCAATGAACAAAGATACATTAAGGGAAACAAATTTGTCTTTTAGGCAGACAATTAGACGACACCATTGTTTCCACTCTCATGTCTGTGAGTTAAGTATTAGCTTAGCTTATTTTAGTATTCACACTGGGAAAAAAGCAGATACTAGCTAGCCTCGCTCTGTCCCCTTATTACTTCAAACATTATTTTTCATTTGTTGTTCCATATAGAAAGCATCAAAGTGTCTTTATGCTTTAAAAGTCTTAATGCTTCAACTAGTTAATCGTCTCCTAGCTCCAGGTTCATAGTCAAAAGAATAGTACGCTACATTTTGGGAAATACACTTATTTGCTTTCTTGTCAGGCTTTAGATGAGAAGATTGATACCATTCTCAGATGTGTTTTTATATTTATATATATATACATACACGTATGCCAGCCAGTTAGCTTAGCTTAGCACACCACAAAGAGTGGGAAAAAAACAGCTAGGGTTCAAAGGTAATATAATCTGCAAGCCAGCACCTCTCAAGCTCACAAATAAACATGTTATATCTATCCTATTTATTTATTCTGTACAAAATTCCATTTCAAAAAAGTGTAAAAACTAAAATTGTCAACAGGTTAGCTGTTTCCCCACTGCTTCCAGTCTTTGAGCCAAGTTAACTTAACCGTCTGCTCGTGCTAGCCCAATATTTACCATACGGACATGAGAGAGGTCAAAAAAGCAAATAAGGTTTCAGAATGTTCCATGAACAGACAAAAATAACTAACAGTGATATTTACAACACTCGTGTGTGAACTTTAACTTACAATTTGGAAAGTATGCATTAGCCTAAATGAGCTCAGGTAAACTGATGCATGAAAAACAAGACATTATGTGGCTTTAACAGTGACATCACAGTTATGATAACAAGTAAAAAAAATAAAGTTAGAATGAGGAATCTATCGTTTGCTGTTTTGGTATGATTTGATAAGGAATGGATTGTCAACAATGGAAAAAAATGTGCAACCTGAAAACATGTTTCACCCTGCTTCTTCCACAGTACAGCACTTGTTCACCTGTGGGGATATAGTGGTTCTGATACTGGCTTTGACTTCCATATCTTTGTGCCGTATGAGGTAAAAATACGAAAGGTCTTCCAAGGTAGCTTATCATCACGCCTCTTCTTTCCCCTCTGCCCGGCATTTCTCAGTTTAGTTTTCTGTGAAGGCTGGATTGTCTGCCTCTTCATCCAAGCTCACAACTTGTCTCTGATCGGTCAGAAAAAAACAGGATGTCAGACACAACATAAACTGTAGCAGGTGTGTGCTGATTACAACAAAATGTACTAACTTTAAACAGGCTGAACTGTAGACTGTGAAACTAGACTCACTTTTGGATAGGAGTAACCGTCAGGGCTGTGGCTCCTCCAAATGTGCACTTGGTCCTCAGTGGTTTTCTGATAAACAGGGTTGTCAAAGTGAATTGTGTTGGTGTTCTTCAGCCTGTAGTTCCTCCATAGCAGCACGCCACCGACAGCCACCAGGCAAAGGATCGCTACACAAGGCAGACATAGGGAGAGATGAGATATGACACTTAACACTGTTTAAATGTTCAAATAATTTGTATTTTCTGTGATGGAGCTGCCTTTGCAGCAGCTGACAAACTCACCCAGAGGTAATGCAATATACAGAGCTACCGGGGTGGTGGAGGCTGTGGGTATAGCTGCAGCAAATGCATGTCGGTAATCTGAAGGAAAGGTAAACAGTAGAAAAAGAGTTAATGATACATGAAGCTGACCTGCACTATAGACATTGTATGTCAGAGCCGAGGACAAAACACTCAAACAAAACAAACTTTGTCAATCTACACAGTCCGACCGTAACCACTGTCATGGTACTTGCCTGGCGAAGTGATTGGAGCTCCTGTAGTTGTCTGGGGAATTTTAGGGTTCACCGGCTGGAGTGTTGAGGTCTTTGGTTCAGGTGTGGTGGTCCTTACGGGAGGCTTGGTGGTGTGCAGCGCTGGCCTGGCCACAGTACTGGTGATTACAATAGGCACTGTGGTGGTGCGGACCAGGGGCTTAGTGGTGGGGACCAGGGGCTTAGGTGTGGTGTGGACTTGGGGCTTAGTTGTGGTGCTCGCTGGCAATGATGGCCGACGAGGGGGGTCGGTAGCTGGAACTTGAGGCTGCACAGGAGCTGCAGGTGTGGGCACAGCTGGTGAAGAACAAAACGAGAGGAGGAGTGAGAGACAGAAATAGGACCACTTCGAAGACAGAGATTACTCTGTTATGAATTTGTAATTTTCTTCTTAATATTATAGAACAGTACATGTGCTCTTTGATCATTTACATACCAGGTACACATGTCCTCATATCCCTGGCTAACATCATGTTGTCTGGACAGACACAGGTGTATTTGGGGGGATGTCTGCCCACTTGGGGAGCTGCCAGGCACAAGAATTCACAGCCGGACACCTGGCACCAATCCCTCCCTACAATGGAAAAGAGGATTCAACTTGACGTGAGATTAGGTGCTTTACATGTTTTGAAGCCATTATCATACTGAAGCTATAGACTTTTTGGGAAATCTGCTTCTTTACTTTTTGCAGTCAGATGAAGAGATTTATAACTTACTCTCATGTCTGTAAGCTAAAAAGTCGAGGTAATCAGTCAGCGGGAGCTAAGCTTAGTTTAGCACAAAGCTGGAAAAGGGGTCCTTAGCTAACCTGGCTCTATCCAGTGGCAATAAAATCCACCTACCAGCTGCTCTTTAGCCCACACATTAGCTGTAAACAGAGTGAAACTAGCTGTTTTGAGTCATAGTGCTAACCTAAGCCAAACAGCTGCTGGATCTAGCTTGCTACATACGAATGTGGCCTACAGACATGAGTGAGTTGTATGGATCTTTTCACCAAACTCTCAGCATGAATAAGCATATTTTCTTATACTTCAAATGATACTTTAAAGTCACTGATTTGACCTCAGGGATTTTGTGCAGAAAGCCAATATTTCCATGCTCAAAATGTCAAATATTCAGATATCCCAGATACAGTAGAGTGACCATTATGGGTTCAGACACACATAAATCACACATCGACATCACTAACCAGACCAGTGCAATTTTGTGGAGTAAGAGCACAAGTTCCCAACCAACCAACGCTAAAATAGCCTCTGTATATCATAATCATTATTATGTATTATTCTCGTTTTTTGCCAAATAAAAAAATGGTGAAGCATTCAAATGAATAATACCAGTGAATGAATAGTACCAAGAATGTAACTTTATTTCACTACACACTGTTGTGTAGTTGTGGTCAGGAGGGAGCCTGGCAGTGAATGTCAATGTTTCAATATTTAATAAAAAGGCCAATAATGATCTGATATGCCAGTAAAAAAACCCTAGTAGGCATGTGTCTCATTATGATGTGAGCACCTTTCTTTTTCTTTAAATATATATATATATATTTTTTTTTTAAGCCTTTATTATTATTATATAGGACGGACAGGAAATGGGGTGAGAGAGAGAGAGAGAGGGGAAGACATGCAGCAAAGTGCCGAAGGTCGGAGTCGAACCCGCAGCCGCTGGCTCGAGGACCTTCAGCCTCGTTAAACAGGGCCACTGCTCTAACCACTCAGACACCGGCCGCCTCCCTGAGCACATTTCTAAAAAGTATATGGCAGTGTTGTCTCTTACCGGTAGGTTGTTTTAGGTTATGGTAGAGAATAATGTCTTCTGGTGATGATAGGTGCTCTGCCACTGGTGTGATGTCATCACCCGTCAGCCTGTTTGCACTAAGGATGGCATTGTTACTGACGTCCGTCCAGAATACTCTTTCCTAGAAGACCAAAAAAGAAACCAAGCTTGAGCATTTAAGAGACTGGGGACAGAGGAGAAGTCGTGAGGAATGCTACTGTTGTAGCACGTGTAGTGAGGAGGCATGTTGCATTTGACAGTCAGCTCTGGGTTTATGTGTAACAGAGTTTATCAGGTGGTATCTACCTCAAACACAGTGAGGCCCAGCGGGTGAGCCAGCTTGTGTTCGTCAATGATGAGGGTGCGCCGACCACCACCCTGCACATCAATACTGGAGAGGGTGTGCAGTTTAGAGTCCACCCAGTAGAGCCGCTGGTTTAACAGGTCTGGGGAGGAAGCAGACAGGGGGGGTCAACAGGTCTGACCACTGGCATTCACATGAATAGATAAAAAAACAACTTGAAACCAGAGAGACATGAATGCTAGAGTTTACCCAGTGTAATTCCATTAGGCCACACAATGTTGTCAGTCACCAGAGCGGTGCGGTCTCCTCCATTGAGACCTGCCTTCTCAATCTTAGCGGGATTTCCCCAGTCAGTCCAGTAAATGAAGCTGGGAAGACATAGATATGTTGTCAATAAAACATTACAATTAAAAAAGTAGTAGGACTAGGATAGATATAGGCATTACTGCACTTTTATTAGTGCTATAGACTTACTTGCTGTGGGGGTCGACCACGATAGCACGAGGTTTCGATAAGTCTCGGTGGAAGAGAGTTTTGCGGCGGCTACCATCAGCAGTCACCACGGAGATGGTGCTGCGAATGCTGTCAGTCCAGTACAGATTACCATGGATCCAGTCGACAGCGATGCCTTCAGGAGCGTCAGTGTCGCTACCGATCACCACACTGTGATGGGCGGGGTCATCGGCTGAATCCATCTGAGCTCTGGAGTGAAAGTGAAGAGCGGTTGTTAAGCGGGAGCACAGGAAAAGGAAACACTACTTTTATTCTGATTTCATTCTCGCTCACCTGTAAATCTTCTTTTGGGAAATGTCTGACCAGTAGATGTCTTTGGCGGCCATGTCCATGTCGAGAGCCACAGCGTTCTTTAGACGGGGGATTACTCTGGTGTACTCACTCTTGTCCAGAGTCATCTTTCTGACTTCATGACGGTTGGTGAAGAAAAGATAGGCTATTGTTCCTACAAAATAAGAGTGGACAAGAGATGTTTTCATCAGTAACTCATGGGGCCCAACTGATACGGGATATTGGAGACCAATACCAATGGGATATGTGGATAAATCACTAATTATCGATAGGACAGCTTAAGTGATTTTTGAGCTGGAATGAAAATAGACTCTTTCTATGTGGACTGTGCATTGATTTTGCAACAATTTGACTTTGTAAAGGTGCTCAAAAAACATACAACTTTCTTAAACAAATCACTTATTATACATTATACATAAAATGTATTACATTGTCAAGCAGTTGTAGAGATTCACAGAGAAAATAAAGAATAAATAAACTTAAAATAAATAACTAAATAAATATCATGCTCAGTGTCAGTCAATGGCTGACCATTTAAATAAAAAAATACATTTAAATAAATTAAATAGTGAAATATTATTGTATGTTAAGTATCAGTCAATTGCTGGACATTTAAATAAAAATAAATACAAATCTATATGACAGCATGTCTAAATTAACCCAATCATTGTTTTCTGCTTTTTGTTGTAAAAAGTGTTTCTTATATACTCTCATATAAGAAAACGTACCGACAGATAGCGGTATCTCTGGGATAGGCCAATATTGTCTTTAGTATTCAGTAAAATAAAAGGTCAAACTGAAATTTGAGTTACGTTCTTACTCACAAATCCTATATCCATGGCACTTGTTTTGACTTGTGTACTTATTTTGATTATCAAAAAGAAGAAATTTAAATTGTTTTTATTATTCTGCTTTGATAGCAAAACAATAAAAGCTGAACAGCAAAATGGGTCTTCCCAAATGTTGAATATTGTAAATGGACAGATGTCTTAAACTGCTAACCATCTCGTATTGGCATATGTAGGCTATACAGGTCAGTGACGTGCTCCAGTTAGTAGACACCACACCAGAACATCTGTTACATATTATTGTAACAAACACTCTGGAAAGAACACAGAGAGCTGATATTTACCGATGGCCTTGCATGCTTTGGTTGCTGGGTCAACTTGGTAACCCTCCTCACACTGACATTTGAAACTGCCCATCTGGTTGATGCAGATCTGGCTGCATGTGTCCGGGTTGGCACACTCATCGATATCTGATTCAAAGTAGAGGGTGATAAATAAAAGGGGAACAGAAATCAGTGTAACCAAATAGGAGAATGAGTCATTGTGTTCCTAAGAATTACAGGATGTATCTGGCAGCACACACAGTGACATGGAATGGGTTGTGTCATAGTAAACAGATTGCAACATCATTTGATAATCTGAATGAAGTTCTCAAATGAACTATGTGGGAGGGTGTTACCTTCACAGCGCTTTTTGTCAACCAGGTGATACCCAACAGGACACAGGCACTCATAGCCGATCTTCAGGTCATTGCAAATATGAGAGCAGCCGCCATTGTTGTACAGGCACTCATTGGATCCTGCAGCGGGGAGAGGAAAAGAGTTGCCTTCTTTGTTTTCTGATGGCGTAGAGTAACTAGCATTCTCAACCTGCAGGCACCCTCTTTAAATGTAGAAGTAGCAATTAAGCAGACAGTTATGGATGAGAGGCCTCTGTACTCACCACATTCCCTCAGAGGCTCATCTGACCAATCCCTGCAATCGCGCTTCCTGTCGCACACCTTCTCCATGCTTATACATTCCCCACTGCGGCACTTGAACCTGGTCGGGCCCTCACAGTGGGTTGCTGTGAAATAAGAGGTTCAGTTATAGACACAGACTGAAGGTTTTTGCATTTGGCTGCAAGAAAACAGGATAAGAAGGGAGGAGATTTGCACCATTAACGCAGCCAGTTTCATCACTCATGTCCCTGCAGTCATACTGATGGTTGCACTGGTGGCTGCCATGGATGCATGTGCCATCACCGCATTCAAACTCATCGGGACGGCAGGTGGAATGTGCTAGATAGGGATGCAACAGGCAGAAATTTAAGTATAAGAAGACTTGAAACCAATGACAGCACCTAATCAAGAAGAAAAGAAGAATCTTTTTTACCGCAGTTGGCTTCGTCTGATCGATCCAGGCAGTCAGCGCCTCCGTCACACTTCCAGCTGCCATGGATGCACTCTCCGCTTCCGCAGCGGTACTCCAGGGATGAGCACTGATGAGTGGGAGCAGAGTCAGGTGTGTTTGCACCACAGTTCTGGGGCCACTCGTCCGAGCCGTCAGAGCAGTCGGTGTCACCGTCGCAGGCCCACAGGCGGGGAACGCAAACGCTGTTGTTGCACTGGAAAGACACAGCACTGCAGGTGACCCGCGGGCAGGAGGCCTCGTCGCTGCCGTCGTCACAGTCGGCCTCATCGTCACACACAAAGGAGGAAGACACACACTGGCCACTCCTGCAGCGGAACTCTGTGCTTGTGCACTGCTTCGGCGCTAAGAGAAAGGAGACATAACAGGGCGTAAGAATAAGGACAGACCAGGAACACTGTGGATCAGGGACGAAAGGGGATGACAATGATTCTCAGAGGAAACAGACAGATGTGTGGGCTTCTTGCAGCCTGCAGTTAACTCAGCTTACCGCAGCTCTCTTCATCAGCTCCATTCTCACAGTCTGCTTTTCCATCACAGCGCCAGGTGCTCGGTACACACTGGTTAAGGCGGTCTGCGCAGCTGAACTCAGCCGGTCGACAAGTTTTGGCCACTGGAAGTGAAAAACACAGAAGACTGTAATTAAAACTGTATAATAATCACACCAAGGGATTGTGGGATCGACAGGAATGTACGCAAAGCAACAACAAGCTCGTTCTCATGTATGATACTCACTGCAAGTAGCAGGAAGTTCGTCTGTGGCATCTCCGCAGTCGTCTGTGCCATCACACACCCATCTGACCGTGATGCATTTCCCATTACCACACTGGAACTGGTTGGGTCCACATGTTGTCAGTGCATCTATCATAGACAGATACAAACACACAGTTCAGCTGAAAGGGCCATAGCTTTAGTTATCATTGATCAGACAGACACGGCTGCCAACGAAAAGAAGTCCCATTGAATCCTAATTCTGCAGAAGTCTACAGCCATGCTAGCAGCTCTGTCAGGCTCTACTTTGGCACACTGGTGCTCAGAGCTAATCGCTAATGCAAGCATGGCAATATGCTCACTATTAAAATGCTTACATACTTATGTTTAGCAGGTATAATGTTCAACATCTTGATATCACATGGTAACATTTGTTATACAGAGTCCACCTGATGCTCTGGGGAACATCAATGTCTGTAGCCTACCAGACTTAAAGTGAAATTCTGGTGTAAAAGGATCCCAGGGTCTTTTTCTTTAAGCCATTGAGACGATTTTTTTCACGTAACAACTATTAACAGAGGAATCCCGGACAGTCGCTAACAGCCAAATACGGCTAAAACACTGATTAACTCGGGGCAGTACGGTGAGGATTAAAACATCTTTAACCAGTAATACTGCTCATGAGAAGAGTCCCTACACAGAAAACACGTTTGAATGCCTTCACTGTACTGCCCTGAGCGAATCAGTGTTTTAGCCGTAATTGGCTGTTAGCAACTTTCTGGGATATCCCTGTTAATAGTTGTCACACCAAAAAAAATGTCTCGAAGGCTTATTTGATGAGTGTATTTGCCGAAAAAGACCCTGGGATGATTTAACGCTGGAATTTCCCTTTAATGGCAATCGATCCAAGCTGTTGAGATATTTCAGTCTTGACTAAAGTGTTGGACCAACTAAACATCTTTTTGGTCAGCATACCTACATTCTTCTTCAGAGCAGATCAACATATGCTCTTGACATAAATCACAGGAAGGCAGGTTGGTCTTAGTTCACTAGTACATCAGCGTGGCAATTACAGCTGGGTTTTATTACAGTGTGGAAGGAGCTATGTTTTCAGCAAAGTCAAAGTCTGTGATAAATATGCTGCCAGAGAAGAGAGGGGCTTGGGGGGAGCCTCTATACTCTGGCATGACACACACATGACCAAACACACACGTGCCTGCAGGTACATGTTTAACTAGGGCAGGTAAAGTGTGAGTCAAACAGGGACACACATAGTGTATGTACGCCTTCTTTTAGCAGCCCTTATCAGGGAGCTGCTGATATGGCATGTTCATAACACACCACAGAAATCTCATTTTCCTGCTGGCAGAAATACAACCCATCTGAAATGAGTCTATATACTGAAGGCAGGAGTCCCCCTCCTAACCCCCATCTTTAATGGACTCGATGAAGCCATTGAACCAGAAGGAGCAATTAGTCTGTACATCAGAGCGACAGCACTTCATGAAAAGGTACTAGAGGCCATTTCTCCCTCTGGCCCCGGGGCTTAAAACCCTGGATGGCCACCTGTTTCTGAAAGAGGGCGGAGGGGGGTGTTTACCACTAGCAGCTAGGCATTTAGCATCTATAGACTGATACATAAGTGCAAGATTTGCTTTTGAGTTCTCATTCTAATGAAGTATTAATGTGCAAGTATTATACATTTTCATAAGTTTGTGCCCTGTGAGAATGGATGGTAAAAACACAAATCATAAATTATGTATTGCACTGAATGGCTGACAGCAGCATAGTAAATCATAACAGCTTCTTGGTGAAGTCAAACATCTGGTGCCGTCGGTCATGGGGGGTGCTTTAGTTGAACAAGGAGAGGCGTTATTCCTTATGAGGAATCGGGTTTTGCCACTGTAGTAATATTTGACATGACTCCAAATGACCGCGAACAGTCATTTCAGTGGCTGTAAAGTAAATCTACTACGTACTGTTAAGCCAATCATATCTTTATTACTCCATGTGAATGGCTGTGCACTATTGCCCTTGCCATAAAGACTTTCATCGGTTTCCTGTTGACAAACCGGGTCTTATCAAAGGGATATTCTTGGGCATAATACAAAAGACAGAAATACAGTAGAAAACACTCTGAGCTATATTTCAACATGTCCTTTTCCCTAAATGGTGGATTATTTTCCCTTTATGGATCAGTTCCAATTCCATGAAAATGGTAACATTTCACCCAGATCCTAGTTCACGCTGGTTATTTACTCAATGGGCTCATAAGGTCAGTCTTTGAAAGACATGCTGAACCAAACAGGCTGTTGTATTAAAGATTAGGCTGTGGGCGATAAACTGTACCTGAAATGATTGCGAGAAGCAATGATATTGCCGTTTTGAGACCATTTTCAACTGATATAATGATCATGACAATAGTAATAATGCAAGTTCACCCTTTATAAGAACAATAAACGCTTATTTCTAGAGAATATTTAACACTAGAACTGGGAGACATTTTAAATATCCAAACAACCAAAATCAATCAATCAAATGGACTCTGTTTTAACGCATTGGTGTTAGTTGCTACTGTTCTACTGCTCAGGTGAAGTGGTTCACCGCGGTCACTCTGTCTGAACCCGAAGAGCTCCCACACGGCAGCTGTGGCGTTCGGCTTTGAAACCAAATCCATCTTTGTTTTTAGACCTCCAAATCTCAACTAGGGTGTCCCCCAACCTGCTCCTCACAGGGCTCTCCTGCTGCACTCGAGCTCATTAAAAGTTAGACAGGCCTATTAATGATTGAATACGAATCCATGCTGGGGAAATAACAAAGCGCTCATGTTTGTTGCCCATTCTGTGACGTCTAATTGATTGGTCATAAAGTGAACCGATGGAGAGACAAGAACATTAAATATCTTAGAGCAATATCTCCTATCAGCTGAAAAACATTGACCCAGAGTGAGAGTAAAACCATTTTTTAAAAAGTCAAATTATCACTTTTAGATCAGTAGTTTCTCCTCAAATAAATTAAATAAATAAGTGGGAGGCAACTTTTTCCCAACATGGGGGGGCAGGACACATTTCAGAACTACAGGTCTCTGTGACTGGTATGGAAATGTGGATGGGTGACAACAACCAGTTCCAACATGTTTCACCACACACACCGTTTCCCAGAACCAACCCAGTGGGAACAGGTCTGACGTACGCGTCAAACCAAAACTCAAGGAATGCTGGCAGAAGACAATGTCTGTGTTTGTATTGGAGGATGAGTTGGAGGGCTTCCATTCATTTATACAGTTTAGGGCGTTTCAGGTAAAGCTCGATGGGAGACAGCCTTTTGCAAACAGGATATTGCATCATGTAGGAAGAATAAATTAATACTGTTATGACCCAAATGCTTCCAAATGTCACCATGATATATTTCTCTACAGTGATTTAAATACAAGTATAAGAATAAGAAAATATACATTTTATATAATGTTTGACTGAAAGCCATTAACAAATGCATGATGACTGATGGATAGATGATTTATATATATATATATATATAAAATGTTAAATGATGGGAAATAAGAGCTGGAGTCGCGGTGAAACACTCATTGTGAGAGAGATTTGACCTACATTCTGTGAATAATTGGCCCTCCCCCATCACCTTGCATCCTGTAATGTCAGAGAAGGGGGCAATTTAAACCCGCACATATATGAGTCAAAATCTCATATTTAATGATATTTAGGTGGATTTTTTTTAAATCAAAAACACATCAAGCTGAAGCCCAGTCTGTTATTCTCTTCGTTTAAGGTGGATGCCAAATCAAAACAGAGCTACTGAATGACACTGCTCAAGTTAAATGAAGGAAAGGTGAACTTACTTGTCTGCACAAGGGAGCAGAGGAGAAACAACAATGCCGCGTGGGCCGGCCGTCCCATGTTTTCCTGGCGCCCTGGGAGATGCGTGCACACTGAAGCCCGTGGGGTCTCTGAGGGGACACTTGAGTTCTAACAGTGTGAGGGACGGGACTGCTGTTTGACACCAGGACTGAACTCTGCCGCTGCACTGGAGATGCTCCTGCTGTAAGCTCAGGGATGCTCCGCCGCACACTCTACTGTTTGACAACAACATCAGACCCATTTCAATGTGGTCCAGGGGTGGGAGTGGCCGAGAGGGGCCCCACCGGGGGGAGGCGGGACCTGGAGTGGTGTGATTTCTGAGGCAAACAGCCCCAACAATTGGGAGGCGGAGCCCCGTGGAGATGGATTTACTATGAGTTTAACCCTTTCAGAGAGGCAGGAGAAACACGCGCGCACACGCACACGCACGCGCACATACTGTATTTGGATACATTCGGTTGAATTGCCTGAAGGCTAACTCACTTCACCACATGCTCAGCAGGGGCGTAGCCAGGGATCTGGGAAACCTGGTGGTGTTTGCCTGGGGCCCACACAGGAGTATTAAGGTCAAGGTTGGGAGGGGGGTGATAAAGTCAAAATATTGTGAGAGAACAGGTTTTAAATATTATTGGTTCTTATTAATAAAAAAGCCATAATATAATAACATATATACAAAGAGGGAAGGGCTCTTTGAGAAGGTTTGATTTGATTGATTTTGATTTGATTTGTTTGTAAAAAAGGTGTGGAGCTGGTGGACGAAGAGGAGGTTTGAGTACTGGTCAATGTAAACCTCTTAGTGAGGCTAATGGGAGCGTAGATGGGGAAGGTACTTTGAATGAGACTGATTGGACAATAATATGCTGTGTTAATATCTGAGAGGTTTATATTAATTTATTCTTTACTATTGATTTTTTAAAATTAATTTGTATCTTGTATGTGTTAAATTTCTTCTTTTAAAGCTTTTACCTTATATTGTTTGTTTGAATGTTGTGTATACCCATGTCTCAGTGCAGTCTGTTAGTCAGTCGATGTGCACTTCTGTGAATCTGTAATAGTATACTATACATCAACAACAAACATCAATAAACATATTGTTTCTTAAAAAGCCATCATATATCAGCTAGATCTGAGTGATATGGGGAAAAGAATTGTGGAAACGATATAAAATGTATATCGTATTTATATTTTTTCTATATCGTTTCTATCACAATGTTGAAAAACCAGCAATCAACCTGCATCATGCCTATACTTACGTCATACTGATCCTTGCATGTTGTTAATAGAATAAGAAAATACTCATTACTTTTCATTTGCCAAGTATTTAGTTCACACAGGAGCATACAAAAAGACTGACTTATTAAGCACTATGAAGGACACACATTTTATCTAATCTACCCGATCCAGTCATGATAGGACTCTGGGCTCTCGACTATGAGAAAACTCTTATAATATCATTACATTTTTCTAATAATATTATAACTTGATACTTGAACTATAAGGACTTTGTCCTAAAGGCTGTATGATTGTGTCCCCAAGTGATCGTTTGAATCTCTCTCTCAAAACATAATTATTTTCTTAAAATATTTCATTTTTAGAAATCCCTGCCCCCAAGTAAATAAGATGTTCCTAATAAACTGGTTTGATGTCCAAAAGTTGTCCATAGATGTGGCCTGTGACCGCCTATAGGGTTGGCAGCTGGCCTAGTCCAACACACGTTCAATATTTAAATAATAGCAAAAGAGCCGCTGTGGTCCAGTTCATACTGGGCTGCTCTAACAACATCCATGTTTTTGTGGTAAAAGGATAATGATTTACTTATTCTATGCATGTTTGTCATGTAATGTGAATTTCCCTTCATGTCACTTCCTTCATCAACCAAAACAGAAAAGGTAAAACTTTCACAAATACGTTACTAACAAGAGCCCGTAAAAGCACAGCATTTATCTTCATATCACGACTTCCTGAACTGAGGTTGGTCACCGCTCATAAAAAATACAAACACAACAGGTCAAAGTCTCCTTCTTTTCTGGGTCCATATGATAGTTCACAATGATTTACATCAGAGGCAGAGATAAAGTACATGTAAAGAGATAAAACTTGAAAACAACAGCCTTGAACCAAGCAAAGAGAGCGTCATATAGTTCAGTAATACACCCCCGAGAAAGTTGGAAATCAGAAATGGATGAAAAATGAAGATGTTTCTTTTGAACGTACTTCATGGAAGAGGCACTGCAATGTAAAAAAAACAAGAAGCTAAAGCACTTTAGGGGAAAATCATGTTGGTCACAGTGACACGTAAATAAATATGACCCTGTAACGATCACAGGGAGAGTTATATACATTGAGATAACATGGGAGCCCACTGGATAGTCTGTTGACCAAGTCCATTTTATCATGTGTGAACTTCAGTAACACTCCGGTGTGCACGGAAACAATTGGAATTTCAAAGAAACACGCAAGTGTGTCTCGTCATTTGAACTAAGCGCGTGAAAAGAGTCAGTCAAAGTCAGTGCTTTTTACCTCTGTCATCACTTCAGAGCCTCCCAGAAGATACTAATGGCATTCAAGGATCAAGGCCAGGGCTGCCACACTGTTGCCAGAGAAACAATATGCGCAGCAACTGTGGAGCTCACTTAAAATGTCCCCTGATATCTTATTATTATATGACATTAATGTAGCACCAACAACGTAGTTAGTGAACCCGGAGTTTATTAAAAGAGTGTTTTAAAGACTTACCTACTGGCCCCTGTACCAGCTCCCCTCATAGTAAAGTCCATTCAAGTGGATTACCAAAGTCAATCCCAAAGGAAGGAGCCCATTGGTGCTTTGTTTTCTGTGTAGGGACTCTTCTCATGCTGCTGCAGAGGTTTGATGTTATTTTCGTCTAAGTTCGTCTGTGGCATCTCCGCAGTCGTCTGTGCCATCACACACCCATCTGACCATGATGCATTTCCCATTACCACACTGGAACTGGTTGGGTCCACATGTTGTCAGTGCATCTATCATAGACAGATACAAACACACAGTTCAGCTGAAAGGGCCATAGTTTTAGTTGTCATGGATCAGACAGACACGGCTGCCAATGAAAAGAAGTCCCATTGAATCCTAATTCTGCAGAAGGCTTTCAAACAAGACTAGGAGTCTACAGCCATGCTAGCAGCTCTGTCAGGCTCTACTTTGGCACAGTGTTGCTCAGAGCTAATCGCTAATGCAAGCATGGCAATATGCTCACTATTAAAATGCTTACATACTTTAGCAGGTATAATGTTCAACATCTTGTCACACATGGTAACAATTGTTATACAAAGTACAGCTGAGGCTCATTGCAGATATAAACCACAGTACTGGACAAATTTTAAGTCCACCTGCTGCTCTGGGGAACATGAATGTCTGTAGCCTACAAGGCATAAAGTGAAATTCTGGTGTAAAAGGATCCCAGGGTCTTTTTCTTTAAGCCATTGAGACATTTTTTTTCATGTAACAACTATTAACAGAGGAATCCCGGACGTTGGTTGTTGCAGCTTTGCTTTCCGTGTGCTACTGCGGAGGTTGGTTTTATTTTGAGCAGTATTAGTGGTTAAAAAAGACGTTTGAATGCCTTCACTGTACTGCCCCGAGCTAATCACTCTACTGGATTTTATCTGTCAATAGTTCATACACGAATAACTTTCTCTTTGGCTTATTTGATGTATGCAAGTCCCAAAAAGACCATGGGATGATTTTGCGCCTGAATTGCACTTGAATCATATGAATACATCTTCCACTGCTGATATTTCCTTCTAAATTGTAAAGTATAAAGCATGAGAAAATGGAATTAATCAAATAAAGTAAACGTACTTCTAAAGCGAATTGAAGTACAGTATGTGTGTAAATGCACTCAGTTACTTTCCAGCACGGGTGCACACATTGACCTCCCACAAAGGACTCATCAACACAATTACATTGCTGAACATGAATCGACACCAGAGCCGCGGTACCAGTACAGGACGCATTTTCCTCCCAATGATGGCCTTTCTCAGAGTGAACCCACCCACCTTTAACCCCACTATAGGCTGCACATCGGGGTGCATTTAATAAGAAGTGACATGGAATTTTCAGGCCTCCGCTAAAACTGGGTCCTTTGGGTGACCGACTGTGAAACATGAAAAGTTTTCTAAACTGGGCCGGAGTTAACCTCTAACTTCCTGATGAGCTGTTGGGCTGATTGCTGTGTGCTGGTCCCCAAAACACACACACACACACACACACACACACACACACACACACACACACACACACACACACACACACACACACACACACACACACACACACACACACACACACACACACACACACACACACACACACACACACACACACTTACACGCCTCTCTTTCACCCCTGATTGAAAAGATAGAGGGAGAAACTCCTGATGTATACCTTGTGAGAGAAAGCATGAATGCAAACAAGAGTGCATATGAGGTTAAGTTCCTCTCACTGTCTTTTATTCACCAGAAAACACACCCTCATCTACAACTCTCTCTCATTATGCACAATCTCAACTCAACCTCCTCCTCCTCTGCCTCTGTAAACGGTTTCTGGTTCTCCGAGTATGCACGCAGGCCCTTTCACATTCACTGCTTCTCCTAACAAAACAAACAATGTGTTGGCTCCAACGGATTTTCTGTCACTCCGTCTTCTCCTGAAGGTTAAATCAGGTTCTTCCAGATGTACTTGCGCATGTTTTTGGCTTCTGCTCCAGACTAGCCGGGGAAGGGGGGTGAGAGTGAAAGATTTTTTTAGATTCAGAAGACAAAGAGAGATTTCTGTCTTCAGTCAAATATTTCTGCGTTCAGCTGTCCATCATCCACTCAAAATGCCACCTGCAGGTAGGGACACATTCCTGGATTGCCCTGCTGTCACTGTGGTTGGTGGAGAGGGAGTGACTGCACGGTTAGGGAGTGCAGCTCAAGCTATTTCTTGGAAAAAGTTATCTGACTTCATCACCTCGGCCCTTGAAAAGCAGATAAGACTGACACTGTGTTGAGAGGAGATGAATCAAACAAAGATAATAGGGGGAAAGTTGTTGAGAAGCCTCCTGTCCTTATTAGTTTCGATCATTTTGTATGTTTATTCTAGATCCAACAAAGACACACAAGGCTCCTGTGTAATCTTTTAGGCCAGTAATATGGATAGATCTAAATGGAGAATGTTTATAGTGGAAACAGCCAATACATCTTGAAATAATGACAGCCACAACTGTACAAACATACATTTACACAGGATGATGAGTCTGCCGGGAGAATCATGCTGGGGTTCCTCTTAACGTCAGCCAAGGCAGGAGAAATCACCCACACACAGAATTCATAGCAGATCCAAGCCGTCGTGTTTGCTCAGGTGCTGACAAAAATCACGTGTGGGAAAGGAGGATGTGTGTGTGTCAGGGTCAAGCACTTATCTCTGAGGAGTAAAGATGGTGTTGGGAAACTAAGATCAGAGATCAGGAAGGACCCCTGGGGCTGCTTGCCATGCAGAGTGTGAATATTGGAGCAGCTCAACCAATATGATTTTTTTTCTATTTTATTAGTGATTTAAAATAATCACAATAATAAAAGTCCACTGCAACAGCTGAACACTATACAGCATGTGGAGATTGAAAAGGCATAAAAATAAGTTAGCAAGTTTAGCTAAGAGGAGGTTAATGGGTGGTTGCAGTTAGCTATACACAGTTCAAATATAATATATAAAAGTACTGGATAAACATTTGGAAAAGAGGGATACAAGTATTAGATACCCTGTGAAATAGCTGCCTGTAATTGAAATAGTTAGCAAAATTTAAATGTTCAAATAGTTAGCCAACAGAAGCTATAGCTTAAGGTTGAACTAGATAAAGTTAGCTCAAAGTAATGGTTAAACGGTTCAGGCTAGGCTAACTAAAAGTACCATTGATGGGTAAATAGTTCAAATAGTTAACTTAGCAAAAAACAATTTTAATGGGTTAATGGTTGAAACCTAGCTAGAAGTTAGATTACGTTTGTCAATAAATGTTGAAAAAGTTCATGCCAAAAGTACCGTTTATCGATTAATGGTTGAACTCGTTAACTTGGATAAAAGAAATGTAATTGATAAACGGTTCAAATAGTTAACTACAAATAACTTAAATTAATAAATTGAAGTTAACTTAGCTAAAAGTTCGATTAATTGATAAATGGTTGCAATAGTAAGCTAAAAGTTGGCTAATAGATGGTTGAAATAGATAAGACTGAAACGACTAGCTCCTGCAACTGGTTGTAATAAGAAAAATTTGAACAAAAACAGTTTAATTGTATGAAAAAAAAAATTAATACCCATCTTTATACATTAAGCAACAGATAGTTCAAAATAAAGGCGCACATTTAGAACATGACTACTGGTGTTAATGAACCGGGTTATCTGAGTGGGCTGTGGGGATAGGTCTAAAAATATGTACAAAAGTAACCACAGACCGGGAGTTAAAGTAAATAAGAATAAAAAAATCTGATGACCCTGAAACAGGCAATGACAGATGAAATGATGGTAGCAGATGTAAACACGCCTCCAGTGAGGGTCGACATGTTCTCAGTAGGCCATCTAGTGTACACATGTAGTGAGTGCAGTCATGTCCATGTCTGGGTGCATTCTGGACAAACAAAGTGAAGACAACGACTAATTATGAGATGCCTTTATTGTACTTTTTGGAATCCAGTGACACCGACACGAGAACATGGTCCTATCCCTCCCTCCCCCTTTACATACACAACCTGAGAGGGAGGGGCTGCAGGGTGGGATGTACCGTGATCCCGCTTGTAGTCTTAAATTAAACACAGAGATAATAGCGAAGACACATCCAGGTGCATTTCCACAGACACGCACGACATGCATTCAAAAAGGGACTTCAGGGAACGCAGTGACTCCTGGTTCACATGTACGCTTTGTCTTAAAGTAAAAGACGACAAAATGAATACCACTTAAAAAACAGTTAGCTGTCTTTATGGCCCACGATCAGTCTATAATTCAGGCTCTGTCAATATTCCACTTACAGGAGAAAACAAAAAAGGCAAAGAGACACTACTATTCATACTGGGAAAAATGGTTTAAATATGGAAGTGAATGGTTCATAGCTTTCATATTTTAGTTTTTTTTTTTAATTGATTTTTAATGAATGGTAGATTTAATGAGGATACAATTGTCCCACTAAAAACCAGCTCATCTAGGTAAAACTAGGCCTTAGCCACCGACTGTCTCCCTGCTGTATCTAAGTAAAATATATAAAAGTTCAGTCAAGGGGCTCAGTGGGCCGTTGGTCCAATCGGGAGTGGTTCACTTCAGTCCTCCTCACTGCCACTGGCCGAACGCTCCTGAAACAGAGATTTATTTTTATTAGCACAAGTACACAGAGACTACACAGAGACTACACGGGGACAGAGTCTCCACACAGTATTTAAATGTCACGAATGTTTGAGTGATGATCGACGTGTGACAAACGTCAATGAAACGGCATTTGCTCTTCCCAACGCTGATCTGGATGACAGCAAGGTAAGGAGTGTGGGGCATTATTACTCACCTCAGTTCTGGCTTAATAATAATAATAATTATAAATCAAAACATATGGAGTGAAGTGCTTTCTTTTTTATTTAGTCTATAAAATATTTCATCTTGAAAACAATACGAAATGCAACATGTTTTCATTTTTAACTGTGTAACAGTGTTTACAGGGGAAGCTGGATCACTTCAGGTCAGTGGAAGCTGCTCGCGTTCTGCCACCTGGAGGGATCTTGATGACTGTTTTTTACAAACATTCTGAAATGCCGTATAAAAACGGGGTAAAACGTCATCATTTACAGCCGCGGCTTGTGATTGGTCCAGTGGGTGTATGAACGGGGCTTCTACTGTCTCCGACCACCACTGAACAGAGTCTGCTACTCCTCGGGCTACAACTAATGATTATTTTCAGTTCATAATACGTCACAGAAAAGTGAAAAATGCCAGTCAGCGTTTCCTCGAGTCAAAGATGTCATAAAATTTCTCGTTTTGTCTGGCCCAACACATTCAATTTAAAATGTTTTCAAACAAAAAAGCTGGAGCCGCTGAATGTTTGACATCATTTGCTGTTTACCAGAACTGTAGCCAAGTATATTGATGTAGATTTACAGTATTTAACAGAAAGGGAGTGTCCTTATGTTAGCGTTATCAGTGTTTCCTCCAGACTGATGTTCTTCTTGTGTGTGAACGTCTTGTCTCACCTCTTCCTGTTCCTCCTCGCTGTCATCGTCGCTCACCACAGGTTTAGCCCGGGCACCACGGCCCCTCCGCCGTTGTCCTTTTCCTCCTCGCTCCCCCTTTTCTTTCCGGCTCAGTTTGATCTTCACCTTCACTGAGCGAGCTGAACGACAGAAAGATCGATGTTCAAAGATCATGAACGCGGTCGCCTTTAATGTGCCTCCACGAGCCTGTTAGACAACAGCTTGGGCGCAAAACCCTGCGTTTCTGATACTCACATTCAGACTCGGAGCCTTCGTCTAGGTCATCCTCCTCTTCCTCGCTTTCCTCCCCTTCGCTCTCATCTTCCTTCTCAATCTTCTGTCTCACACTGGTGAAGACGGACTGCAGCACAATGGAGTCCTCATAGATCTGAAAGATTATTAACAGCTTCCCTTAGCTCCGATAAGAGTTTTACAGAGGGCCCATTGTACTTCGGGAATTCAAGTAGCTTTATTTATCCCGAGGGTTTCAATACAAAGATGGGAAAGGGTCAGAGTAACAATAAGCTAACATAAATCAAATCAAAAGAAAGCTAACATAAAATAAATCAAACAATTAACTAAATGTGACAGAATGCAACAGACATTGTGGTTAAACGTATCCCGTAAAATCCTTCTCCTTATTCAAAGCTTATTCCAATATTGTACTTATTTTGACAAAAAAACATTTGGTCCATGTCTAAATTACCTAAATAAAGCCAACATTGCTAAGTGTGTACTTGTGTCTTGACTCACCAGAGACCCCTCCAGGTTGAAAGTCTGGGCATTTTGACACAGCAGCATCACATCCTTCTCCAGGTCGTTCAGACTGCGGTACTTATGGCTGCGGATCCTCTCCTGGTGGCAGGAGGGAACACGGAAAGGCAGCAGTCAGACAAACCGTAGATACTCAGGCTACACCCACCACATGTCTGCGTTTTCATTTAAAAACGCATATCTTTTGCTACGTTTATGCTTGGCATCCACACTACTATTACGGCGTTTCTGAGCCCCTAAAACGGAGACGCTGGGAAACGCTGCTGAGTCCATTTTAGTTTGAAAACACTGGGGTTGCGTCTTAGTCTGAAAGAGGAAAATGCCGTCTTGTGGAATCGCCGACGCAGACACCCACGTGAGTCAGTCTTATCAGTTAGTAAGGCGGACACACCCTTTGTGATTTCATCCTTCTTGCGTTGGTGCTCCTTTCTCTTTGCCATCCCTTCCCCACTGATGGATGATGCTCCTTCTACCGCTTTATTACGTTGCCATATTTGCTTTGTAACGACTCACACTGCGCTTTCCACCGCCTTAGACTTGTGTTACTTCCAGCAACAGTTCCATCTCACAGTTGGTCCAAGCAAATAAATCTCTGCTCTGACTTTTCACAAATGGTGTTTATATTCTGAAGTATTTTCTGTATTTTCAACTTAAACGTCCATGAGTAACGACGATCTGCATCCTGTTTACACCGGCACACGCATGCCCAATGTACGCAAATGGTGACATGATACAGAGATTATTTCAGCTAAATTCCTTAAGAGCGCAGCTAGTTTTTGTTTTGAAACACCGTTTTTGAATGAAAACGTAGTAGTGTGGATGTGGCATCATGTGAGAAAGCACAAAGGAAGAACTGGCACAGAGCAGTACATGGAGAGCAGAGTTGTGTTTGATCCTTACCTTGATCTTTCTGAAGTCCACTGGCTTGCGGATGAGCTCGTAGTACTCGGGCAGCTCCTTGCGAGACGGCAGCTGGATGAAGACTTCGCTCAGCTGTCGCCCGTTGGTACTGAAACACGGGAAGCTGCTCTCTTAGTATGCATCTTCGTTATTTAACACACATTCTAAAATCACCGCTTAATAAATCAATAACATTCTTTTACTCAGGTAAATCATTTCCTTCTGGATAGCTTCAGTGAGGTTGTGTTCTCTCTCAGTGTGGTCAGAGAGCACTGATATTAGCGTGCGTGTTTGCAGAGATACGGCGCTGTTCTCACCCGTCTTTATATTTGATGACAGCATCAACGATCTTCTTCATCTTTTTGGTGAGTGACATGGGGTTTGGAGAGAGCTTCTCAGCAGGCGGGCGACCGCGTTTCTTTGCTTTCTTCACCTCCTCGTCCTTGTCCCGCCCTCGGCCACTGCTGGAGCTGGGCGTGGCCGGGCCGCCGTCATGGTCGCGGTCTCTCTTGCGCTTTCTGGTCGTCTTTTTGTGACGCACTTCCTCTTCAATGTCCTCTAGATTCCCCTCCTCTATGGCCTGCAGAGAGGAGACATGACCATTGAGCTAAACCAGGTCAACACTTAACATATTGATGCACCAAAGATGCAACTAAACATGACAGCATCCCACCTTGAGCCATTGTTTCTCAGTGAGCGAATCGCTGTAGTCCACTTCTTTACGTTGGCGGGATCCTCTGCCAAACATCTTCTCTTCCTCTTCTTCACAAGTTAGCCTCTCGACCTCAGCATCGTCTTTCAAAATCCAGCTGGGCATGTCGTCCTCCTCCATGAGACGGGGTCTCCTCTTAGGGTTGCGGGCCTCCTCGCGGCGTCTGTCTAGATCCATGCGCTGGAATAAAAAAAATTGAAAAAAAAACACAGCAGGGGATGAGTCCCATTCTTAAATGACAAAGTATCTAATGATTAATAGGAAGTCAGACTAACCATGAACTGTTCAAACTCCTCTTCACTCCTGGCTATCATCTGATTGACAGTCTCATCATCGGGCACTTCGTCCTCCTCCTGCAGACAAATAAGACGAGTGAGTGGAAAGAGACCGCCGGCAGATTGATGTGGCACCTCAGAGCCAACTCTTTGAACTTGTGTCTGTCACTTGCAAAAACCTGGGAACAAAGTAATTCAATGTGTGTATGGATGCAGTGTAAATAGCTTAGCATATATGACTGATCAACAATTGAATAGGGACGGGTACCGAAATCCAGTATTTAACAGGCTCCTGAGGATAAATGATGAAAGTCTGCAGTATTGATACGCTCTGACGTTATCAGATCTTTTATGGGGACTCTTTTAACGCTTTGGTGTAATGAATTATCCCGCTGCAGCATCTCTTCTGCTGTCTGTCGGGGCGGAGCTCCTCAAACTACACTCGTTGCGGTCAGGACTTTCCAGACCCAATTCTCCCTAATTCGAGGACCCAGCACGGCTGAGTCTGAGGCCCAGATCAAAGTGAGTTACTGTTACAACACGAAGCATTTTTATCATGAGAACTAGCAGGCTGTCGCTTGGAACAATGATGCAACTGCATAAGGACACATGCAGACAGCCCAACATTTACCAACTGTAAGTAAAACAATATCAAGAACTTCAATTTATGTACGAAACTATATGAATTCAAGCAGTTTTCCCCATTTTCAAAAATGCCTTGGTTTTTCCTCTCAAATTCAAGGGTCTCCAGGACCCGTGGGGACCATGAAAAGGTCAATACAACTGATCAGCAGGCACTAAGGACTTTGCATTTTATATTTAAACTTTACTGTCATTGCTCTAGAAACAAGATCAAGTTTTATTTAAAATAGAAAATTCTTAGCCTGTTCTGAATTGATTCGGTTTTAAATACATTTTTTTGGAGAAGCAATTATTTAGCTATGAAAAAGAGTACCCATAAAAAAAACAAGGAGTACTGACGATACCCATCCCTACATTTCAATTTTACAATCGAGGAAGGAAAAAAGCCTTAAAACGTTGTTGCAGGAAAAAACAGCAGAAAGATAAAAAGAAGAAGAAAAGTAGGGAATGGGATGCACAGATACTCTAAACCAATGTTTAAAAAGATGTTTTTGTTGTCATTTATTCCCCCTTTTGTGGCAGGAAACATTCATTATTAAAAAATATGACTGAACCGTTTCATTACACTATCTTTGAATGAGGTTAAAATTATTGATACAAATCTATGAAACATCTTAATACAACCGTCATTCAAATGAACTAGATGCTGCTTTTGTCTGAGTTTTGTTGCATCACAAAAGTGATGCAACAAAAGCTAAACATCGGCTCATACCAGTGTATCAGTGCATCCCTAAGAACAAGCATTGTTGCAGGAAAAAAAACAGCAGAGAGAAAAAGGAGAAATAAAAATATGTAATGGATAAAGTAACATATGAACCATCAAAGGTTAGTGTAGAAGCAGAAATACAGAAAAGAGAAAAGGAGAAGTCTGGACAGATGAAAGCTCACAAATCCTGAGGAAAGAGGGAATTAAGGAAAAAGAAAGTGAATGTAGAGGTGGATCAGCACACAGGCAGATGTGGGTGGGTGGGCAATATGTGGACAAGTTGAGATCACACCCACCCACGCCCCCCTGGCACGACTGCCTCCTTGGGCCACGACCTCGTCCTGTTCCTCGTGTTCCAGAATGGCCTGTAAAAAGGCCCGGCGTTCGCAGCCTGAGGACTTCTGGTCGAACATGCCAGCCTGGATGACCTTCTGGTCCACGTTCAGTTTATACTTTGCCGCTGCCAGGATCTTTTCCTCCACGCTGTTGACGGTGCAGAGGCGGAGCACGCGAACCTCGTTCTGCTGGCCGATACGGTGGGCTCTGTCCTGGGCCTGCAGGTCCTGTAGGAGCACGTGCATGTGGGTTAGTTTAGGTGGAGGGATTGTGTGTGGCGAGAGGAAAATGGAACAGGAATAAATGATATTAAAAATATTACGGCCTCAAATGACCAGTATCCACATAAGTGTTGTTAGTGCCCTTTTAATTCATTGGACTCTCAGTATATTCACTGTATTCACTGCCATAACTGAGACCTGTGTTGTTACCAACATCAATTTCCAGGTGTTCCTGGTATTTGAGGTACCTGGTGTGGGTTCCAGTCGCTATCAAAGATGATGACAGTGTCAGCAGACTGCAGGTTGAGGCCCAGGCCTCCTGCCCTGGTGCTGAGCAGGAACACAAAGTACTCAGAGGCCGGGTCATTGAAAGTCTTGAGCAGCATGCCACGGTCCTCTGCCTTGGTGGTTCCTATAAGAGGGAGGCAAGATTAGAGTGTAAAAGAAGTGAATATCAATAGTTCAGTATAGTTGGGTGACGGTGCACAAACACTTGGTCAGAGGTGTCTCACCATCCAGACGCAGGTACTTGAAGTTACGGTAGGCAAAGTAGTCCTCCATGATGGTCATGAGGGTGGTCATTTGACAGAAGAGCAGCACTTTGTGGTTGGTGGCCCTCAGCTTGGGCAGGATGCGATCCAGCAGCTCAAACTTCCCAGAGGAGCGGTACAGGTCAGGGCTGCACAGGGGCAACACAAGAAGGAAGAGTGAGCCAGGGTGCAACATATACAGACACACAGGGAATAAAAATGGACAACTTCAAGCTTTACGTACCCACTCACGACTCCACCGGAATAGCCGAGATGCTCAGAGAAAGACTCCTGCGAAACAAACACAAATCGGTCACATTCATTCTGTCTGCCTCCTGCATCCGTTTCTACCGAAAAATATTTGGGGGCGCATGGACTAAGGTGAAGCTTCTGTCTGGTACCTCGATGTGCTGGAACATGTAGGGGTGGTTGCAAATCTTTCTCAGTTGCATGATAGTGTTCATCAGGGTCTTCGTGCCACCTTTACCCTAGAAAATTTATGGGAACAACAAAATTCCCCTTTTAGTTTCCAGTTATTGTTAAGCTTCAAAATAACATTGATAGTATATACTTCAAGTTCTACAAAAATGTTAAGACATCCTCCTCTTCTTCTTACCTTCTTGTCTTTCTCTGACCCGTCTGTGAGCAACACTCCCTTGGCCTGCATGTGTCTGTACAAAACCCTCTGTAGGGCTGACATGTCGCACTTTATCACATACTCCACCTGTGAGCCAACAGGAAGAGAAAAGAGATACCAAATGATATCATTTTTTTTTTAAATCCACAAACAAATGTAAACGTGTGGGAATAAAAATGTTCCTGAGCGGACCTTCTCGGGCAGCTGGGCCTCGACTTCTTTCTTCAGTCGGCGCAGCAGGAAAGGCCGGAGCACCTTGTGTAAACGTCGAATGATCAGGATGGTCTCTTCTTCATTCAGGTCCACCTAGAGGGACGGAGAGAAGAGATTCAGCATTTTACTGCAGCTCTTCGTTATGAGGTTGCCATTTAGAAATATTAAATAATATTGGTAGATTTGGTATAATATTGGTATAGGTGTAGGTAGAAATGTTCCAACCAGCCACCGTCGGCACAGTAACAGGTGAGGTCTATATATTTGCCCAGGTGTGTAGAAGAGATTGTCACAAGTCACTTTTTGCAATTCCAAGTCAAGTCTCAAGTCTTTGAGGGCTGCAGCAAGTCCTAATCAAGTCTCTTATGGTTTTAATGAATAATAATAGTGTTGAAGTGCAACCATATTGTATAATTACACAAGGTCCCAACTAATGGCCCCCATAATCGAGTGTAAAACAAAGAAAGTCTGCTGCTCTCTTTACCTGAACTAATCAGACACACCTGAAACTCTAGGTCCTGCTCTCATTGGTGGATTTTAAAGATATCTTAAATAACTTGGGAGGCATGATATATTCAAGATTATGGCTGATTTTGATATAGATTTGCAGTTTCACTTGTTTGATATATTTGAATTGTATTCTAGTTATATATTTTATATTGGCTGCTCATTATGTTTGTCAGAAACGTTAGCCGTGGTGCTGCCTTGGCCAGAACAAAACAAAAATCGTATTTAATCTTCAAGCCTCTCAAACGCAGTGTAAGCTAATAAAGAAGTAACATTGAATGGTCAACAATAAAGCTGTAACGTAAACTTGCCTGTAGCTGACATTAATAATTAACGTGTATTTCTCCCGGTTTAACAGAGTTAGCCAGTAGATGAAGGTTGCAACGGCAAGAAAACACTTTTCCAAAATATGGACTTTAACGAACGCCATACAATATGACGGTAATGGAACTGGAGCAGCACACCGGGGTGAAGTTAGCTTTCATTTGGATATTTAGATAGGCTGGGACCAGAGTGGGTCTGTTGAATATCCAACTTCAAACTAACTTCACCCCGAGTCGAGTCTCGAGTCTTTGAGGGGCAAGTCCAAGTTAAGTCTAAAGTCACATTTGTGTACGCCTTAAGTGCGACCCGAGTCCGAGACTCAAACTCGAGTCCCCATCTCTGGTCTGTGGAAGGGTCCCCCAACCCCTGGGTCTCACAGAGACGCACCGCTACAATATACCAGACCGGACCATAACTCACCTTCTCTCCTGTCATAGCGAAGGGGGCGTTGAACCACTGTTCGAAGGTGGTGCAGCTCTTGAAAATGGTGGGCAGGAGGAAGTTGAGCAGGGCCCAGAGCTCAGGTAGCTTGTTCTGCAGCGGGGTGCCTGTGAGCAGCAGACGGCGCGGGGCCAAGTAGTGAGTGTTCAAGACCTGGGTCAGCTTACAGTGGTGGTTCTTCATACGGTGGCCCTCGTCCACAATCATGTACTTCCAACGGAGCTTGGGGAGGAAATAAAAAAGTCAGAAAGGGAGAAAGGGAAACAAAACACTGAGAAACTCATGCACGAATGAATTAATACAGTTTGTAGCCTAAAATTAAGTCCGAGTCTTCCTTACCTTTGCTAGCACCTGCTTATCTTTGATGATGTACTCGTACGTGGTGAGCAGCACGTTGAACTTGCCACTGCGCAAGATGGGAACGAATGCACGACGAGCAGCCGGAGACCCCTGAAAATAACAGAATTGTTTTCCATTCATGTTCAACAGAACTGCAGAAAAAAAACCAAGCCACATCTTTGAACGTGTTGCTGCATTCCCACACCTCTACTCAACTCGCTATGTTTTGCTTTTCCATTAGCTGAAGTTTATAGATAGTACCTGGCACTTTTTTGGTACCATCTCGAGGAGCTGAGCAGAATTATTACACTGCAGTGCAACACAGGGCATCCTGCACAAATATCCAACTGTTTTCATGAAATCATTTTCCAGGAGTCCTCGAAAATACAGGACTGCACAAACAGTCATATACTCCGCGAGTGGGCCTACTGACACATTTAATCTGCTCATGACTCTGGAAAATAGAAAGTCTATTCCACTTTGCAGATTCACTGACACAGGAGGTGAAACAAAGGGAGTGCTCTGACACTTTGAAGAGTCACAAACTGCAGCAGATCCGACCAACACGTCAAGGAAAAACACACCATGGTTTGTGGGGCTAAAATAAGTAGTAACATAGATTATTTCCAGGATTTTAATCAATTTCCAGGTGTTTCCATTACTGTAACACTAGTCTCTAATTTCCAGGTTTTCCCCGATGTGTGGGAACCCTGAAATTTTTCAACCCACTCACCCCGGATTTTGAAAAATGTCAGCCTGCAAAACAGCACTGTAGCCTACACTACGCTTTAGAACAGACGCAGTGCAGACGTCGGAGCTGGTGAGAGGATTCAGCGAGCAGCGCGTTGGAGATGATGTCACAGCAGTTTAATGCGGCGTCACTACGTCGATCACCTGAGACTCCCGCCTACAGTGAGGAGGTACTAACTCCAGTGGAACCAAAAGTCAGTTGAGTGGAGCAGAGCTGTAGCAGGCAGTGTATTTGACCATGACTTTTTTTCAACATGACATAAAATGACCGGCAAGAATATCTAAGCAGGTGTCACTGACCTTGTAGGAGACTTTCACGACAGATGGGGCCCACTTATCAAACTCATAGACCCAGTTTGATAGAGTTCTGAGAAGAAAAAAAGAAAACAACAGAAAATAAACATAAAAGCACGACTCGTACAACTTCCAATAAAAGGACTTCTTGCTTTATGTGGATTAGGGCTTACGAGAGAGGTACGATGATGAGGAAGGGCCCGTTGAGGCGCTTGTACTCCATGAGGTAAGTGATGAGGGCGATGGTCTGGATCGTTTTTCCCAGACCCATCTCATCAGCCAGGATGCCATTCAAGTTGTTGTTGTAAAGCGACACCAGCCACTCCAGACCTTTGATCTGAGCAGGAACATCTCAATGTTAGCTTTAGTTCACTCCTCTCAAAACCCATCTAGGGCCCTCATAAATGACACGATTCTCCCCTTTCTGTTTTTGCATGTTTTGGTTGTATACCTGGTATTGCTTGAGCTGCCCGTTGATCAGCAGAGTGGACTGTTTGTCCACTTTCTCAGTGACAGCATGAGCCACAGCGTAGTAGGACTGCAAGCCTCGGTTGAAACTTGCATTACCGTACTCATCGTCGACATCCTGCTTGGCGTGTCTGGTGGATGCAGTGAGAGGGACAAAGAAAAAACACAAGTTAACATATAATGCCTTGAAAGGTATCTGTGTGTATGAGTAATTAAAAAGTCAAAGGTTGTGTTGAAGCAGGAACTAGCAACAACAAAGTCTCAGTGTTTTCATCTTACTCGATGATGTGCATGACATCCACTTCGGATACTTCTTCACTGTCAGGGTCGGGGATCTTCTTCTTCTCGTCTGCTGGAGCGACAGAGGAATGTGGTTGCTCCTCCTCCTCTTCCTGACAGAAAAAAAAAGAAGATCAGAAAACTGTTTGCAAGAAGTTTCAAGTGACCATTAAGCTCTGATGTAGAGACGACTGTGTCATGTACCTCATCCTCCTCTTCTTCCGAACCGCTTTCTTCACTGTCTGAACGCGGTGCTACTTCGTATCTGCACAAACAAACAAAAAGTACAAAATATTTTTCACAAGATTAAAAACATTTACCGAGCGACGGATGTGTCTCTTCCGCTCAGCCGAAGGAGAACTCTTAATCTGATAAAAGACGGCGTGGAACGCTCAGTGATACGAGCTGTGACTTTTACTCTGGAACGTCTGCTTCCAGAATTTAAACCGCTGAAGTCAACAAACAGTGAACATCTCCCTCACGGGAAGTTATTATCAGGCAGACTTGACACTGACCCTGGGTTCATTTCTAGCCAGGTCTCCAGCTGACCAGCCTTAGGTGCTTCCATCCCGGTCAGGATCTTCCCACTGTCTGTGTGGATGACCTTCACAGGTAGGTCACTCATTTGACTGGTCTCGTCTAAAGGCTGGGAGAAGAAAGGATACGAGTGTGTGTTAGAAGTGTGTTTATTATGTATACCAACAAACTGCACATTAAGATTATGAATGACATCTTGTGTAAGTAGACGTGTTCCTCACCTCTCCATCAGGTCCCAGGGTAGGAGCACCACCCTCCACGGCCTCTGGCTTCTGAAAATATGAAAAAGTACATGTAAAAACGCAACGTAAACCGATACTAGAAAGGTACCGCGGTTAAAAACAATACTTTTTCACGTTTTATTAGTATCGGTACTTTATGAACTTTGTGCGACAGCGGGGCAGCGTGTCTGTGTGCAGCATCTCTCTGCTTCATCACTTCCATGCAGCAAGAATGGGCGTGGTTTCATAGTGACATGTCACTCAATGAGCGACACAGACATGGCTGACAGTGGCTCGAGTGCTCCTGGTAACCGCCCTAGGCTTCTTTATGAGAAGACACACTGAGCAAAATATGGAAGTGTTTTCCCTTAGTTGCTGACAGTAAGGGCAAGCCGTCAGACGAGTGTTGATTTTGTGACGAGTGAACCATCAGAGTTGGAGGAGGCCGTCAGGGGTAAAGCTGTTCAACTGTCTGATGTGGTTCACACGTCTCTGTATGCAAACGCAACGTTTACACTGGTAACATTAACTTTACCATAACATGCACTGCTGTTCACAAGTATGCTGATCAACAAAACAACAACGCCAAGGAACTTAAATTGTCCAGAAAATTGTCCAGATATAGAGACAACTTTCAATATGTCCATGTTCTGCGACAAATCTTTTTTATTTTACAAACAGCTGCATAATCCTTTAATTATTGCTATAACAAGTTCAGTGGCTATGAAGCTCAGCGGCTTTAACAAATATTAATATTTTTATTTTGACTTTTTAAGTTTAAGTGTTTTAATTAATAAAAATAAATCTTTCTGTCGTCATCATATTTTATTCCATTACTTTTGATGATGTTTTAGTTTTACGCCATGGTACTGTTTCAGTATCAAGATATTTAAGGCAGGTATCGTACCAAAGTCAGAATTTTGGTATCGTGAAAACACTAAAACGCACACAAGAGATGCATCACAAATGCATGTTATGTGTTATTTTATTAACACTTACCTTCTTTTTCTTCTTCTTTTTCTTCTCTTTGAGAGCTTGTACGGCTTTGTGGGCACGCACCAGCTCAGTGAGGTTGGCCACGTACTCGTCCGTCTGCTGCAGCAGGTAGGCCAGACGCTTGTCTTTCTTTTGGTCGATGAGTTTACGGTAGCCTTCTTCATCTTCAGCCTGGGGGGAGATTCACAGAGACGTCCCATGCTTGAGTTGGACTCAACATACACGATAACAACTTACATATACTGTCCACCTAATAGCAAATGCAAACTCATTTTGCATTGAGTCTCACCATCAGCCTCCGCATTCTCTCCTTTTCAATGCGCTCATTCTCTTTCTTCTGCTCACGCTCAGTGTTGGCATGATAGGTGGCGACAGCTTTGGTGGCCTTCTGGATCTTCGCTGTGATGGAGCGGTGGTACTCCTTGAAATCCTTGGCGTGCTGCAGGATGCTGTTGAGGTATTCCTATCAAGGGAAGGACACACAAAGCCACCGCTGTTGTTAAGTTCCAAGAATAATGTGAACAAAACTGAACAGTTTCTTTAACCTTCCGTTTTCACTTTTTGCTCCGTTGAGAAATATCATTTTTGTTTTTTCTGCTGTCTTCAGTAAATCGGTTTTGTTTTCACGACCAACTGAGCCACAACGAAATTTAAAAAAAACAGGAAATGATTAAACGACCGACTGAATCCCTTTACCCTGCTATAAACCTCCCCCACGCGCGGTGTACCTGGTGTTTCTGGCGACGTTTCCTCTCCTGTTCAATCTTCTGCTGTTTCTCAAGCTTCTCTGTGATGCGAGCTTCACGCAGAGACTGCCGTTTGCTGCGCTTGTAGGCCTTGGCGTTGAGGGCGGTTTCCAAAGCAGTGTCACGCCGCATGCAAACCACCACCTCTTGACGAAGCTGTGGGCACAGAACAGTGGACACATTAAATACTGCATCTACTCCACTAGGGAACTCAACGACACAATAGTTGCTACAGTTGCCTAAAGATTTCTTGCTGATAACTCCGTGGCTACCTGTCTCTGGAAGTTAAGCAGCCTCAGGGCCTTGAGCTCAATGGTGGCCTTAGTGCGCAGGTCACCGGCTAGAGAGCCAGGCAGGTTCTCAAGCTCCTGGATGCGGTGAGCAATACGAGCCTGTAGCCTGAAGAATACATATTAAAAAAACAATATTACCAAACATTGAAACCACTATTTTTCTCCCCTTCAGCGTGATCATCCACAATTAAAGGGCAAAATACTCATGATGGTAAATCAGCTGCCACAACAGTGTGCTTTGTAGTGTTTAAAATAAATATATGGTGCACAATTCAACACTGCTGCATCATGGTTTTTCCCTAGCCCGTCTTACCTGTACTCTCTCTCCTGCAGGATCTCCACTGGGTCCAGCCCGCGGGGCTTTTGGATTGGCGTGATGCGGTTCTGCTTCTGGTGAAGCATCATGGGAGGGGGCTGGGCAGGCTGTCCTGGGGACTGTGTCTGAGGGGGCATTACAGGGGAGGCAGCTGGGGGAACAGAGGGAGGAGCAGGAGAGGGTCTGCCAGTGGGTTGAGGTGGAATGAGCTTCTGAGGAGGGTTGGATGGGGCAGCAGCATTCACCATGGGTCCTGGAAGAGTCAGAAGAGATCAGTGTTGCTGCGCGTGCATGTTAACTTAGACGGTGCTGACTGAGATGAACCTCAAGACTAAGTTTACCTTCAGGCCATGATTTAGGGGGTCCGTTGGTAGGCGGGCCTTGCATACCTGGGGGAACTCCTGCAGGTCCAGGAGGCGCCATATTAGGACCTACCATGCCTAAAACAAGAAGAACCATTTGAGTTTTCAGGTAATTAGTAATATTCCCAGCCACCAGGTGTCTCTACTGAGCCACCAAATAGTCTGCTTCCTTTGTTTAAAGACTGGTACATATCTGTTTAGATATCGTTTTGTTAAGAGGCTTCCTGACGGGCTAACTTAACTCACCGTGTGGTCTGTTGTAGTTGGCCTGAGCTGGTCCCGGACCAGCTCCAGGCCCACCTCCTGGCCCTGTAGAAGGCGGCATGTTTGGCATCGGCTGCTGCTGCATCCCTGGCATGGGCCTCTTCCCCTGCACAGCCATCTGCAGGTGCTCTGGTAAGGGCTGACTGCGTGCCAGCATCTTGTAGGCCATAATCTGAGCCCTGAGTTGGTGCAACTGGTTCTGGTTGAAAGGAGCAGGTCCACCTGCACCACCTGGTCCACCTCCAGCAACACCAGGTCCACCTGGACCCTGGGGACCCCCACGGTTTGGTTGACCCATTCCCTGGTTAGGGTCCCCGCTGCCCTCCATAGGGCCAGCCCCGGGGCCAGAGGGACCGCTGGGCATCATAGGACCAGAGGGTGGGCCGTTGGCCGGGACAGGGCTAGGTGCGTGCTCGGAACCTCCCAATGGAGAGGGGTAACCTGGGGAACACAGATGCATGATGGGTATTCCAAAAATACTATTCACGCATTGTGCGTGAAGTTTTTAATATGGTTAAGAAGATATATTGACCGTGGCTCTGTTCAAAGTCACAAACTATTCATACGACTATGAGATAAAATTGTGTGTACATGCTAGAAATGCCCGGATGTATACTAGATTAGCAAGAATATCAAGAGGCAGGCGGTTTAAATAATTAACCGGTTGGATAAAATAGGTACGAATTACGATGAGTGACATTAAGATACAGTTAAATCAAGAGTCTTGATCAACACAGCTATGTGAAGCAGAGAAGACGTTACGAAAGTATAGTTAGAAATACTTACTGATTAAGTATAGAGTAATAGTGTGCAGTACATTAGTATGCAATTTCAACACACGAGTAGGGTGATAAGCTTCAAAGCATTTGAACTTCTCAGACTGATTTCACCGTGACATTAAGATACTGACTGTAGGTAGGCAACATGCAGTTTTATTCTCTTTAGTTTAGGCTGCGAGTGGAACATGGAAACATCTCCATATCATACACACTATGTCCCTGTGTGTGTGTCTCTTCTGCTTACTGACTGTGTGGTTTTGTAGATGCAGCTGGCTTAGTTGTTGTCTGAAAGGGGAAGCCCCTTAACCCCGCCCCCTACCGTTGTCCTGCCTACTGCTGTCTGCTCATGCTGCCAAATGAACCAACACAAGAGGAGAAACTGGCTGGATGGGTTCACACGCACGCACACACACACGCCTGTGTAAATGAGATATCTGTTGTGTGTGGAGCTTTTCAGAGACACAAAGGTGATCCTTAATCTTTCAGTAAGCGCTTCGTGTTTACCGTGTACACAGCTCAAGTTCTGTGAAGATTCAAACTGGCAACCTTCACGAGGACTCAGACGAGCCCAACACAGAGATATTAACACAGGGATGAATTTCCTCATGCTTGATCTCTCTGGAGCTAATGTAAAGGCTGTGATGTTACCTTGGGAATGTTGGTCCATTGGGCTAGGAGGGGGTCCCATCCCACTGTGCCCCCCTGGTCTCATGCCCATGCCCTTCATCTGGGCATAGCGGGGGTCATCGGGCATTCCCTTCTCATGCATGGCTTCCATGGGCTGATAAAAAGGCAGAGAATAATCACGTTAATCTTATTTTGATGTGAGGTAGGAACATTCATTTTATATCCATATATATTTTATTCAATACTTTGCTGTTTAAAGTCTACAAGACACACAAAGGTTAGTTGTAAATAAACTATTACAGGAACAATTGAGTGTATTTTTAACTTAAGATGGAATAAATGTTCAATTCAAAAAGGGTTCAGTACTTTATGCATCTGGTGCATGTTCTCCTGAGGATATCCTGAGGGTCCCTGTGGAGGGTGAGGGTGTCCAGATCCAGGAGGTCCTGGGCTAGGTCCCATCATGCTGTGGGCTGAGCCTGGAGAGGGACCAGGGCTCGGGCCCATCATGCCTCCCGGAGATGGCCCTGGGCCTGGAGAGGGTCCAGGCCGAGGTGTCCCTCCCATCGGGGGGTCAGGAGTGGACATCTCTCAGGGGAAGCTGGGAATGTACAGCGGCAGAAAGTACCCCTGAGAGGAGAGATGACAACAGGTATGACGATAACAGCCAGAATCCATCTGTGGCCAGATGTGCATGTAGGCTATGTGGGTTTTTTTTTTAACACTGCTGCAGTTGTAAAAGTACAAATTATAAAGCACCCTGTTTTGAATAATCACATTTGATTATTTTTAATTATTTTAACAATGTGCAAGCTGTTACAACTAATACAACTGCAAAGACTGCAAAATGGAGACAAGTTGCAAAAATGTTCTCTTAAAATGTTCGCCTTTTGTCTAGTTCCATTTTTCTTGAAGCACAAATTCACCTGGTTTCTGTGGATAGGGGCAGCAGTTTAATGTATTTTAGCCACCTAAATTTGTTTCTGACGTAGCCGTCAGACAGCCCTTTCTAATGGGTAATACGCATCTATGCTCTCTTCAAAGCCACCAGACTCCATTAACAAAAACACTTATTTAACCTGGCAGAACACAGGAATTTCTGGTCTGCCGCTGCCCTGATTGGTCAGTAACTTTGGGTTATTAGCTTTGTTTTTTTAATGGGTTCATTTTGGATTCACCAGCCACACAAACTGGGTGCTTGCCATCCACCATCTCTACTGTAGGCAACACAATGACTACGGATAAGTATCCCTCATACAGCCAAACTTCAAAGAATCTGAAATAATCCCTTTACTCACAACCATACAATTGTGTTTTCAATAATGAATCCATTTAAAAAAAAAAAAATCATCATCATCATTGCAATACCAACTTTTGCAAAAACACATGGCGAAAGACACTCAGAAAACTGCACTTATAAATGTAACCATCAATTCTTTTCAAACAGTGCCTTTTATGTTGTTGAATTTGTTCAATGAAATATTATTAGAAATCGTTTCCTTTCATTTTCTTGTAATTGAACAAGCAATTTATAGCATTTTGAAAGTATAGTAAAAGCAGCAGGAAGGCAGAACTGAGTAGAGTTTAATATCAGTTTTATTTCTTGCAAAATGTCGTTAGCGCAATATTCAATGTTATCACAGATTTCCCTCATATCTTTCAGCCTTAGCTGTCAAGGGTTAGGACAGTTGGCAGTAGCTCCCCATAACCTTTAATTGTGCATGTTTAAGGGGAACTACACCCATTTTCAAAATGAATTCGCATTATTCCTATAGTCTAAGACAATCCAAAAAGTATTACTAAAAAACAACTCTCCTAAATCTAAACACTAGAGTGCTACAACTCAAATGTATGAAGTCACCAAGAACAAAGCATGGAGCTGCTGCATAGACACTGAACAGAGAAAGATGTTATAGATGAGACAGAGCACCAGGGAAAGGTTCGGAGTATATGGGACAGTTTCACAACTGACGACACTACAATAAAAGAAAGAAAACAAACTCAATCAGTCTCCAGTCATTGTCTAGGAGCAGCTCCAGACTTCATACATGGATGACATCACAGGTTTGAGACTTTCTTGTATGGTTTTTGGTCACAAATATTGACAGCACTTTCCTGGGTCATGGAAATAACAGTGTAATTCTTAATTGATGTTGTGATACATTTTAAGTGACACACACACACACACACACACACACACACACACACACACACACACACACACACACACACACACACACACACACACACACACACACACACACACACACACACACACACACACACACACACACACACACACACACACACACACACACACAAAATGTCCAAAGCCTGAACCCACTTTCAGTTATAAGTGTGACAGATGGTCAGTTGTTGAATAGAGTCAGATTAATCACAACAAGTAAACCACACACGCAACAAGTCAGGAACTAAAGGAGGTATATGTGTACACACAATGGGAGCTCCACACACACACACAGTGGGTCAGTAACTTCGCTCATCTAAACTGTCACAAATGTACTAAATATATAGACGAGGCTCCATTCAAGCAGACACGACCTGCTGGTACAGAGGACTACTAGAAACCACCGAGAGAACAGTGTTCAAAAGGGAAACTCTGTGTCAGTCCACTAGTTACAATGTTGCATTTACAAACAAATAACAGTTAGGTTAGCTATTATTAGCATTGTGTTAGCCGGGCCTAGCCGGGTTTACAGCTAACCCTTAACGTTACATTGTGTCCGAATTCAAACAGCCAAGCCATCATTTGAACCTCATATTTCACACGTAACCCGAGTTCCCGGACGTTCGCCGGGCAGCCGGTTCACCGGTAAACACCCAAAGCGACGGTATAGTGACAAAGAGACCGGCCGCACTCAGACTTAGCTCGCTTGCTAAGTCAAAGCCCGTATTGATACACAACATAAGCTGGCCGCTGGCGGTGCTTAGCATGCTAGCGAGCTAGTTGGGTTAGCCTAGCCGGCCATGCTCTCCCAGGCCAATTAGGCACAAAAATGTGTTGTTTTTCGAGAGGACTGTCCAGATGCGGCGACATGTGAAAGGTTAGAGCATCCCTCATCGCCGGGGCCGATTGATCCATCGCGCCTCCCGTACCCTTGGCTCAGTGCTCCGCTCTCAGCACATTTACAAAAACAATTTTCATTCATTGCACAGTCGCGCCACAGCAGCGCTACAGTAATGTCGGTCTTTTTCTCAACGAAAAAACACCGTATAAAAGCGCACCAGTCATCTTTAAAGCAGCGCAAAACACAGACAAAACTCCCTCGAACTGTTCACAAAATTCAGACGGACTTACTCGAAAGGTGAACGCTGATGTTTAAATCCTCGCCGGTCGCACCGTCTCTTGGTTTTCCTCCTAGCCAGAAACAAAGACCGACCTACCCAGTTGGTTTTTTTCCTTCACCCCCCTCTCTCGGTAGATCGTATCGCAGGGACCGGCCTGTGCGACTCTGCAGCGCCCCCATCCACCGTCTCTCTCACTTCCCGCATGCCCAGTGAGGGCTGCGTTAACAGGCAGGAATGAGAGAGCGAAGAGCCGACGTGGGGGATGGGTAATGTGGAAGAGACAGCAAGGATGACCGTTTCACGACGCCTTTATTTCAGTTTGAAAATACCCGAATATACGTCTCACTTAACTGGGCCGTCACGTGTTGATGGGGCAGCGGAGAGAAAGCAGCATGCGGTTTTCTGGAGCTCATTGTCAGACCAGAGTGGTTTCATAGAGCTTTAAACACACTACTCATGCAACACAGGGCTGGTTTCATTATTGATTCATTTGATGAACACGTTTGATCTAAAACATTTAGTGTAAAATGTCCATCCTGTTCCTTAAGCTAAGATGGCTTCTTTAAAAGGTGTCTTTTTACACAACAGTGCATTCAGTTTACCTTCCCTTTAAATATACTGGGATCGACTGATGTGGATTTGTTAGGGCCGATACTGATACCGATTTCTTTCATCAGCCTTAGCCGATGACCGATACGGACTGATGATTTTCTTGAGCTGATATTTGGAGCCGATACTGCTTTTGCTCCCTCGATTTACATCATAAAAATTACACGTTGATGATAAATGTTACAAGCTTCAAATTTGTTTTAAAAAAAAGGAACATTTATTGAACCTAAAAAAGGCGTCTCAATCAACACGGAGCTGCCTTTGGACGCCTGTCTGTAAATAATGCTGGGAAAAACTATCAGAGAACACAGCAGCACACATCGGCCGATACCATACACCTAAAAAACTGAAACATCAGCCGATAATATAGGCCGATGTATCCGTCTGTCACTAAAAAACACTTAAAAGATTATCGAAATGGTTTGATATCAATCAGATAACTGATTGATTCATTAACTGTGTTTAAACAGACTTTGATGGTGCTTTTGATGACCTTGACCATGGGCTATACACTGTAGGTCTATTTATTGACTTTTTCTCATTTGCTTGAAGAACATAATGGTCCAGTCAGACGTCTATTTCAAAACAGTTCACACACAGACCTAAACTAAAGGTTTCTGGTCAAAAGGACACATTTTGTTTGCAAAATGCTCTATCACGCTCAAAACACATGCAACAAAAGCCTTTTCTTTCTTCACACAACACAACTTGTGGTCAAATGAATATATTCTTTCAATCGTACGCTACAGCTATCAACATGAACAAGTTCAACCTTAGTTTTAGTCTATTGCCTGTTTGTTGATACTTTACACAGTTATAGTTTGTGCCAAAAAAAGGCAAAGACACAGATCACAGCATGGACTGTATTGTTTTCTGAGATAGGATGAGAAGTTCAGCCTCCGTGAGGAACTCGGAGTAGAGCCGCTGCTCCTTTGTGTTGAAAGGAGCCAGTTGAGGTGGTTCAGGATCATCTGGTAAGGATGAACCCTGGGCGCCTCCCTAGGGTGGTGTTCCAGGCACGTCCAGCTGGGAGGAGGCCTCGGGGAAGACCCAGGACCAGGTGGAGAGATTATATCTCCACACTGGCCTGGGAACGCCTCAGGATCCCCCAGTTAGAGCTGGTTAATGTGGCCTGGGAAAGGGAAGTTTGGGGTCCCCTGCTAGAGCTGCTGCCCCCGTGACCCGACCCCGGATAAGAGAGTGAAGATGAGATGAGATGAGATAACAAACCCTGCTGCACTCACATGTACAATGCCCTGTTGAAATGCTGTAAAAATAAAAATAAATATTTTTTTCATTCATTTTGTTCTCGTGTGCAGGTCTTTCCGGCTCACGAACTGTTGTTGGCATAAGACCTACAGTGAGCACTAGACAAATGTAGGCGTTCATTATGGTACAGCTTTTGTACTGCATCTTTTATTCACTACAGAACCAATAAAGAATTTCACCCAAACTAAAAAAGTCTGCCCAAACCATGTTATTGTACTGCATCAGATTTGTCCATGTCATTCTTTCTGCCTGGAACTCAACATTCATTTTTATAGGTTTCAACCTTGAGTCTTGTTTCCGTCCTTTCCAAACTCAGGAATCCTGAATACTGCAAATACAATAAACACAAGAGCCATCAAAGAAAACGTATGGGTTGAAATACTCAGAGCGTCCATTTGTTCAGGCTGGTTGCTGACTGAAAAATTGTGCAAAGAAGTTTCACACAGGTGAATTAAAGACTCATAATTCTGAAAGTTTCTATCATCCGTGAACATATGTTTTCCTGTGTCTAACAGTTAATCCAGTATAATTTTGCATCTTTCTATGAGATCCATGTTAAAATGTGTGAAAACAATGAAAAAGCGGTTTCACGCATTGCAAGTGAAGACTTCTGCTGTGCTTAGAAAATGCTGATGAAGATCAAGTCGATCCCAGTTTCATTGAGCCTGTCTTAGTAATCTACATAGTTATTGACAATGTGTACACACAAACAGCACACAGAAGATATCCAATTCAATTCAATTCAAAAAACTTTATTTGTCCCCGACACGACAGTGCAACTATACAAAACATTTCAACCTAACAACAAGAATAAAGTGTAAGAGAAGAATAAGTGTCAGGATGTTGGTGTGTTAGTACAGGTTAGAATCCAGTCACAGAGTTCTCAACTCAAACTATTCCATCATTAGTGTGTGAAATATTAGGAAGCCTGTTTTTTATTTTGCACGATGAACCCTTATTGACTGTTGGAGGCCTGTTGACATGTGAGTGATCGGTTTAAGGAAGGTGACGTCAGGACTGTGTCAGTCTTAAATCACCAAAAGACACAGACACCATGTGGCAGGTCCCATGGTGACCTCAGGGGTTACATTGCTTATACTCAAGGTTCTCATTAGTTGCAGCATTTAATGTAAGGGTGTAACTTCCTACTGTTTGCCTCACTCTGCACTTATTCGGTTTCTGCTTTTTTGTGGCTAATACCGAGCAGTGTATCATGTAAATTGTGATATATCAGTTTGAAATCAAAAACAATTATTACAAATCTGACTTAAACATAATGTATAATGAAATATGAATTACTTAGTTGAATCCTTTTGTTTTATTTTTTTCACAATTGGCACAAAGGTTCAAGTAAGGAGCCAGTGAAGGGGCTGCTGTGCTGTGACAATCAAATAAGCCATCAAGACAAGTTTTGAAGTGTTACAACCATTAACTGCGATATCACGGAAAGTGGCAAGCACTAATGGGCTCCTTCCTTTTGGATTGACTTTGGTAATCCACTTGAATGGACTTTACTATGAGAGGAGCTGGTACAGGGGCCAGTGGTAAGTCTTTAAAACACTCTTTTGATAAACTCTGGGTTCACTAACTATGTTGTTGGTGCTTTGTTTTCTGTGTAGGGACTCTTCTCATGCTACTGCAGAGGTTTGCTGTTATTTTGAGCAGTATTAGTGGTTAAAAAAGACGTTTGAATGCCCTCACCGTGCTGCCCCGAGCTAATCAGTGTTAGCCACATTCGGCTGTTAGCGACTGTCCCAGATTTCTCCGTTAATAGTTTTTACCTGAGAAAATTGTCTCGATGGCTTATTTGATGAGTGTATTTGCCGAAAAAGACCCTGGGATGATTTTTACGTCGGATTTCACTTTAAAGCACTGTCTATACTTGGTCTTAGACTTTGTGGATGAGTTACCCGATAGTTCCTCAGTATGACATACTTTGAAGCCACATGCGTCTAGACGTGAGGCAGCTGAAACAGGTAATGTCAACAAACCACCATCTACATCACCATCCTTTGTGGACTTCTGCGGATACCACCTTAGCCAAAAAGGCAGCAGAGCACAAATCAGCATTGTTGGTTTTCCTGGAGTCATTCTGGGACCCTAAAGAGCCTACTAGTCCCCTCTGTCAACCTGTTTAACGTTTATTTTTGCACCACCTTTGGAAGAGAGTGAGTCAGAATGGACACAGATCAAACAAGAGCAGTGTGAGAAACTAGTGATGTCCTGTGGGAGCAGTTGTGCTGAAGTCATTCAAAGCTGTGGCCTCTACACTTCCTGTTCATTTTTGAATCCTACAGAAGAAAACATTGTTGAAATCTTCTCTTCTGACACAATAGTTACTGTTCTCTCATTTTTTCACAAAATAAAGGTTTTTGTTGAAGTGCCTTGGTTATTTAAAAAAAAAACATCCTAGTACAGCAGTGGGATAGACACAGAGGATATTCTATCAAATTATGAACAGTAAAAAAAATGACATCATTCCAAAATAAATCAAGAATACTTTGTTTACCAATTTTGATCTCCAGTGTATGTACTGTAATAATCCTTTCATAAATGGTTGTATGGGGCTAAATTTGGTTTATTACTATTGCACATTATCAGTGGAGATCTTCCTGTCCAGCTGACCCGACTCTGCTGGAAAGCCGTCAGCTGGTTAGGATTGTAGAGTCCCTGGTTCTCCTGGGGGCCCCGCTGAAGCTGAAGCTTGAAGAAGTAGTGTACACCTGCCTCAACACTCACTCCATTCAGGATGTTATTGGACTCCAGGATATCACATGGCTGACAAACAAAAGCCAGGATCCAGGCCTGGAACAGCCTGGATGTGTTCCTCTGCGACTATGCGGACCAGTTCGTCTGAGAGAAGCTGGAGCGCTGTGGACTGGAGAGGCTGAAGAGATAGGTGGCTCTACACAACAATTCACCACATTAAATGTTTTTTCATGATGGTGTTTTCAAAATTACAAATGGGTTCCTTTCTTGTTCATAAGCTGTTTATTCAGATAAAAGACAGCAAAAATAATCCAGCTTCTGAAAACATCAGTAAGTTTTGTCATTTTGCTGTAAGAGTGCATTTAAAAACTTGACTTCTTCTAGATATTCTCATATTAAAACCATATTCTCTCTGTGTTTCTCATGTGTGAGTCACATGTTAACAAGAATCCAACTTTTGAATCCATTCAAAGGCAGCACATCACGTCCCATGGTATGTGTCTCATAGTAACACTTGCCTTAAGATTGTCCCTGGGAGAAATCGATTGTTATCATTCTGTTTATATTATTTTGAACAGATAAACTAAAACTCAACTAAAAATAGAAAATATTCTTAATTCTTCAAAGTCCTTCAGAATTATAATAATTTAAATGTTCTTCTCTTAAAACAATAAATACAAATACAGATGAGCTTAAAACAGCAATACACATATAGTAGTGTTATTAATGATGCCTGGCCACTTCATTCTGCCCTTGAGCTTATTGCTCGTGGATGTTGTAGTTGCCTCACAGTGTAACGGACACGTTTGATCTCGGTACGCCCCTCAGGGCACATTTGATCGGGTTCTGTTCATAATAGAACAAACTCATCCAAGCTGTTGCTCGTGTCCACCCTTCTCCGTTCTTTCTTCCTCTGGATATAGGTGATATTGTTTGTGGGTGTATTGGTTCCCTCCTCCTCCTGACTTTTGCCTTCTGCAAATATAAACATGGGGTACGTCTGTGCAGATGTGGAGAGAACCTACAGGAGAAAGAGCCTGAATTACTCAACTAATTCCACAGCTTCTGACTTTGCGTTTGTGACAAAATCTAATCGGACAGATCTTTTACAATCCAAAAGCTACACAGCAGCATATTGACAATTCCAAATGCTCCATGAATAGAGACCCAAGTAACCCAATCACATACCTCATTAACAGCTGTGCACAGTGATTCAAAGTCCTTCTGGCACTTAGCATAGAATCCAATGGTACAGCTGGGGTCCATCCGAGAGAAAGACATTTTCCTGGGATATTTACAATGAAACGACTGCAAGTGGTGTGGAGAGAAGAATACTGATCAGAAAAAAGTTTCCCCAGATTCAAAGAAAATGTTCCTGTGAGTCTGATACGGATGTTGGACATGTTTACATTTAATATAGGTAAATCAGTGATCCTCAAGTTACTTCTGCAGTAGCCAGAGGGTACTCGGAAAGTTCGAAAAAATATATAAATTACTATTTTATTTTGAGTCAGCTGTAACATCTGAAAACTAGGTGTTGCATTGCAGTGTGAATTTTTTTTAGCAAGCAAGCGGAGCAGGGTTTAAAATAAAAAAAAACAACCACTCAGTGGATTCCCATTGTTTTTTGGCTGCTGAATGAAGCAAATCTCCGAGCCACTTGCCTATTTTACCAGCATTTGCCTGGTAAAGTACGCTAAGTTTGTGCCCTTGAGCAGATGATTCTAAAATGCTGGCTAGAAGAAATAGACAAATGGCTAAAACAATAATGGATGAATGGTTGAAATAAATAGCTAAAAATTGATAAACACTCTTTTTCCAACATTGAATCTCCTAAATCTGTGACTTTGTGTCATAGATTTGATACTTTTAATCTTGTAAATCTGCGACTTTTGTTTCCGAAATATCACCAGGTCCGTAAAAAAAATGTTTTCATACTTGGCCCTGATACATTGTGGTAAAAAACAGATTAATGGTCGAAATAGCTAAAGTAAAGAATGAATGGTTGAAATAGTCAACTATTGGTAACTAAGAATGATAAACGGTCGAAATAGCTCAAAGTAATGGGTATATGCTTGAAAAAGGTAAACACAGATATAGGTTGAAAGAAAATAACTGAAAAATGATAAATAGTGTATCGTGAATAGTGTTAAACCGCGGGTTAACATGACTGAGCACAGCTGTCACGGGAGGAAACAAAAGGGAAGCTAAAAGAAGAGAAATGACAGTTCCTCACACCTCTAAGGGAAAGTTCTCCTTTGTTATATCCACTGTGGGCTGACAGTAGTGAGGATCCAAGTACAGCAGATGGTCATCTTTTGCAGATTAAAGCCAGAGGAAATAAACAAAAAAGTGAAAGAAGTACAGTCAACAAACAGATAAGCATCATAATTGTAATGTAAACTGTGCAGCACATACCCTGAAAGCCGACGAAGAACAGAGAGTGCTTCGGTTTGCCCCCAATGATTCCAACGCAGCACTGCAATGTCAAGAGTTTCTGTGGGAAAGAATGACGAATGGGTAGTTGTTCTTTGTACTGCTGCACTCTGCTTGCTTTAGAGCAGGGATTTATCTATCTTACACTACAAAGAAACACAACATGCAGGGGGATGTTGATTTATTACTGAACTGTGCAACCACACTGCACGCAGGGAGAATGAAACCCATGGTTAACATACTGTAATGAGTTACTTTATAGTAAATTATAGTGCTGCTGTACTACTTCTGCCGGAAACTCCCTGGAACCCCCACAAAGCTGCCACTTGGAGGGCCGCTGGTGTTAAATGTTTCTCCGTAACATGCTCAGTCTAAAAAGAATGGACATTGGTGTGACTGCATTGAATGTTGTTTGGATACCTTGACACAGGTGATGTAGGAGGGATTGAGATCTTGTCCTCCAAGTCGCACAGGAACCAGGATGATAACAGACTTCCAGGTCTGAGGGAGAGGCCGCTCGCACAAGCTCTTCACGTCCTCTAAGTAGACTGAACACAAAGAGAGACAGAGACACACGCATAGTCATGTCCACATGGTTCAAAAAGTCTTCAGGGTTTTTTTCACTGTTCTACCATATGGTCTCTCTCATCACATTTTAATAAATATCATCTAAATTTAAAGGTAAAAACAACACCAACATCTCCTCCTTGTCATGGCAAACAATGCAGAGGTCAAAAGCATATTTCCCTCAGCTGCTTTTTAGTGCGTGCTCCAGGGTGCAGCTATACAGGAGCAAGGGCTGAGAACGTAAGGATTTTAATTTTGCGTTAAACCATTGCTACAAGGCTATATATGCCCCACCCACTGACCTTGGTCCATAAACCGATCTCTACTTTCTAACTCTCTAAAAGAAATAAAGAAATACAAACGTGAACTTGCGCTGTAAAGCACAAAGCCCTGCTTCGTTCCTCTGTTTGTACAGCTGTGGGGTCTGTTTCTGAGCACAGCTGCAGGTGAGAGAGTCTGTACACTGATGAAAGGAAGGACTCACTGGTGCAATCTTGTGCAACATACACCACTAGATTGGGAACGTCGGCTGATGCTGCCACAGCTTTCCTGAAACAAAAATAAAATTATGTCTTGATGAAAGCTGGTTAACATCAATCGATAACTGGCAAGTCACGGCTGCAGGTCTTACCGGAGGATATGTGCTGCAATCGAAGGTCCGTACCAGTCCCCGGCCTTCTTCCCTGAGCTTTTGCCCAACTCCACCAGATGGTGTATCCCAAAAGGGGCTGTCGGATGGTCTGCAAACCAGGACACCACCCTTCTGTGGGTAGCCTCCAAAGGTCTGTCCAGGAGGGAACCCAAGCTCCGTTTTCGACCCCTCCCTTCCTTTACACCCAGTCCGCGCTCTGCACTGTCTGTGGGGCGAATCACTAGCAGGTCCATGTCATCTTTGACCGCATGGGGGCTCACGGACCAAGTCCAACCTCATAACGTAAAAATAAAAAATGATGAGTATTGTGCCATGTCACAAAATAAGACACCACATGTCTACTGGAAATGGGCTTATCATTGCTTATATCACTCCGTTACTGTCCTCCACTCTAAGTGATTTCCATGGGGGAGGGGCTTTCAATTTTTCCTAACCAATCACCAGAGACCAACATATATGCTCGAAGCCTCTTGTTGAGTTGACACTGATGTGTAGCTATGCTAACATTCTGATTTTGCTGGGGTTTTAGGAGTGGAGCAGGGCAAAGTCGGTTGGGCGAAATGAGAAGGTGCTTGACAACAACCTGGAAACGGCGTTAGGCTGCAGTACATCCACACTACTGTGGTTTTGATTCTAAAATGGCGTTTGAGACATTGAGAGTTGTTGTAAAAGCAAATATGGTGATATATTTGAGCGGTACCGGGAGCATTATCTATCACAGGGAGGAAGCCAAAGGGAGAAGGGAAGGCGGAGTAATGTGGACACATGGCGTGAATGTAGCAAAAGATGACAAAAGACGATCAATTGCTTTTTCAACCGAGAAACAGCAGTTTCATGTCATGAAAGATTCAATGTCTGGAGTGGACCCAGGCACAGTTTATATCATACAGTTTTGTGCTAAGTTGACCTTTAATAATCGGTTTTCCAATTGTTCTTAACAGAAAGAAAAGTCTGTTTAACCCACAATCTGTCACAGAGGCGCTGAGGGAACCAAATGTACAGAGTACAGCTTTTTGTGTCTGTGCAGGACTGCTACTTAATAACCTTTCGTTACAGACCCACATTGCTAAAGACCAACCACAAAATCATATTGTATAGATTTCCTTCATTAGTAAATTTATAATTTTATTAACATTTTCGACTGAGGAGATTCTCTGTGACCTATTCTGCTAAGTACAGCAAAGTAACTTTAGTATCATATTTATTTTATGTTGTGCTCTTGTTGTGCTGACTCATATGTTGCTTTGAGAGATGAATCACATTCCAGCTCTTACTGCTTGATGACCTAAAACGCTGGAATTCAACATAACTAAATACGTAATGTACATTTATACTTTTGAAGTCTATTTGTACTCAGCGTAAACACTGTACTGCCCTGCAAAGCCAAAACTAGATATTTGTTCGAAATTGAAGATCAGTCGGTCTTTTTTACATATACAATTATCCAATGTGTAATTTGTGAAAAACATCACATAAAAGGAATGACAACACAGATGTAAAAACCAAACCACAGTGACTGCACTCCACACACAGACACATAGACACACAGACACACACAAACACACACACACACAAATAAATAAATAATAAAACCAAATGAATACATTTCTCATTAAAAAAACAAATGCAATCATAAATAATGAAAAAGGAGTAGGAGGAAATCTCCGTATTGAGTTTGTAATACTACATTAATAAGGCAGTGGCAAAATCAAATCTAATTATAACGAGAAAATAAGGAACACCAGATAAACTAGCCCTGCTAAAAGCTGCCCAGCCTTGCTTAGCAAACATGGAGTACAGTATCTGATTTGACAATATTCAGCTTCTGAACTTGATAGGTGCCTTGTGTGTGTGTGTGTGTGTGTGTGTGTGTGTGTTGTCACCTGGTGGCATCAGGTGCAGGAGCAGGCCCTGTGCCAGCAGCATCTGCCCCGTGCGTAAAACACAGCCCCAGCCGCTGTCAGTGGTCAGGGAGCAGCCTGTCAGCGGAGGGAAACCCCGTCTGTACGTCAACCAGAGGAGAGATGCAAAGGAGTGGCGGAAACGCTCTCTCTCCCCTGAAACAGTGGCAGAGCTCGAATTAAAATCCCTCCTTGCTTTTAGAGTCACATGTAAGAGACGATTTGAGGAGCCAACCGCCTCAAGGCCTCACCATGATCCCTGAACTCGTAGGATTGTCCAAACATGATCACAGGGGAGCTCTTTCTAAATTTGGATTTCTGCTTCCAGGACCAGCCTGATACATTAGAGGGGAAAGAGAAACCGTTTCATCTCACAAACCAGAAGAGAACAAACCGATCTGTTCTTATTACACAGTAACAATTTAAAACAGACCATATTTGACACTGTTCCACGCTGAGATCAACTTGGATTTGAGCTGGCCTCTCTCCTCAGTCTCCTGCTCTTCCCTGCTCTCTTCCAGGCCCTGAGGCCCAGCAGTTTCAGAGGAGAGGAAGAGCCAGTCATCCATTGGGTCATCTACTGGGGACTGGCCCTCACAGTGAGCTGAGGAGGTCCTGGGATTCATAACAACCAATGATGACCAACTCTGTGCGTGAGGAAATGCTCCTTATTTCCATAGCAGCCTACGAAGACACAGAAGGACCATTAAAGACGACACAAGACCCTGTACAGTCAATTATGTTGTTTTGTCTTGGAACAGACCGGATCTGCCCCTGGAACTGATGGAAAATTGTTAACCACAGCAAAGTCAATAATTCTCCATGACAGTAAGTTAAGAGGGAAACCATGTGACTTCATCCTGTGACTCGAGGAATTTCAGATATGTCCATTCAGCTGCAGCAGTAGAGCTGCCGGCAGCCTATTCTCCCCCACATTTACATAGGTAGATACAACAGTCACACGTTTACTCACACAACATGCAAATTAATACATGGTTGTAAGTACTTCAATATCAATGAAACAACAATGAAAAAATATCCCAGAACAAGTCTAAGTCCTGCATTTTGAAAATTAACTTAAACTATTTTCAGCAAAATGTACTTTAAGTATAAAAAAAAAAAAAGAACTGCTCCACAGTAACAGTTGCCAGGTTACCATCGGCAACTAATTCTACTTTTTAACATATAAAAACAGTGCAAACCGCAAAATAACATTTGCAATGTTTCTTGCATTAGTGATTTTCAAAAACAGGGCTCTCAGAGAGCTAGACATCCTTGAAAACACTTGAATTTAATGTGATGTTTCAAGCATTCAAAATGCCTTGGAATTTGATTAAAGTGCTTAAAACGGCTTGTTATAAATGAAACCAGTCTACTTACAAACATGAAGCTTTGTTGTTTAAAGAACGCTATATACACAAATGCAAACATTGTTTGGGTTGTTTATAGCACAATAACATCAAAGTGAATATGATGATTCAAAAAACACATGAACCTGAAACCAAAAAGGATTTTTTTCCTTCTTCTATGTCACATTTCCATTTACAAGCTTATATATAACTACACAGTCTCTTAATTACAAAATATAAGGTGACTCAAAATGCCAACCATGTTTTCAGACACCACTTTTAAAAGTTAGCGTTGAGCCCTGGATTTAGCAGAAAAATGTCGCCAGTAAGTGAAATGTATTACAGATGACCTAATTACATATTTTTTTACACTGATGCATCATCCTGTAAATAGCACTTTACTGTTCTAGCTGGTTCAGGTAGAGCGACTATTTCCAGCCTTATAAAATGTTTTCTAGAGTTAACTTCAAGCATGTTTCAAGCTTTTCCAGCACCGCAAAACTGAGGTAAATACAGTGGCCTACATACAGTATAGAGTATATGGATCATTGCACTTCTTTATCACCATCCATTAGATGTTATTGGGAAAACTCAAAACACAACAAAGTTTCAAAATGTGTCACTTTGGCATCTTATATCATTTCTGCAGTTTTAATTCAAAATCCAAACACTTTCCAAACCTCACAAACCCAACACTGAATTTCAAGTGTTTTCAATGATCTCCAGCACCTATAACCCTGTATTTTACACACACGTCAATAATTGATCTAATCCAGGAGACACAGTGGATTCAGATGATTCATGGAAAAGGGAACAAGAAAAAGCAAAGTTCAGTAAATGTACTTAATTACTTTCCACCAATGAGTGAACTACACCAACATCCCCTATCTCATCCATGTCATAACTAACCTATAACTTAAAAAAAAAAAACAGAAGAAAAAAATCGAGAAAATCATTATATATTAATATGTAAATGTATCATAAACATTCAATGTATGCAGCTCTTTAGTACATGCGTTCATACTTTATCTCCCAATCAAATCCTCATTCATGTTACATTTACAAATGTGTATTCATGACATGCGTTGTAGTGCTGACAAAAAGAAAACCATTGGCAACTCTGTCGATCATTTCATCACATCAACTTAGTTGTCAGGTAACTTTATAATGATGAAACGTAGCTGTTTAAAAACTAACTGCTGGTTAGACAGCAGAGAACAAAATGGTGGCTGTTTGAACTCTTTTGACATGTTAGTGCAGGAGGTGAATTACCTGATACACAAAAAGTTAATGGACATGAATACAAAAGCACATGCAGACTAAGTGTTCTCTGTATGAACTAATACAAAAACAAGTTAGTAGCCTGTACAACACACATACAGCGACACCGTGCAAAACCACAGACTGTTGTTAAACATAACTGAAGGTCTGACAGCGTCTTGGCTTAAACTGCCATCCATCCATTCAACTTTAGCCCTTCGACTTCAGAGTCCGTCCACTCGCAGCAAAACGCGGAGGGTTTATCCATTTATCAATGCACGACATTAATATTTTACCTTATTCGAGCATCGTCGTTGCGTGTCCTTTAATCTCAGCCACTCGCTTAGTGTACTCCTCTGAACATGCCCGCCCGTTGTCGTTCCGTCGGCGGTGTCATGAGAATCTCCGCTCGCTCCTGGAGAAGGAGCAGCGGAATCACTTCCTGTTTATCCCTGTGACGTGCTGGCACGGCTGTGATTGGCTGACAGAGGACCAATGACAGTGAGCCTGATATTATCCCTCTGGATGATCATTTCATACCATTTTCCTCTTTTTATCCGTATTAATATTCAACTTTCATCCGTAATCAGAGAAACTGTCCGGCAAACCTCTCTACCAGAGCTTTATATAGGAAACCAGATCATTTTTTGAGGGTATACAACTAATAATAGATGTATAAGGCAATACAAAGATGCACATTTAGTAAACCTGCTTCTATATGTTTCTGGAGTAATCAGTATTTGATACAGAATTGGTAAAAACATGGTTATTACCCAGGGATTTTTATTTATTTTTTATTTTTTATCTCAGATAAGGTGTAAAGGTGTAATGATTGCACAGCTGTTATCCTGTTAATTGTGTTCAATTCAATTTCAATTCAGTTTTATTTATAGTGCCAAATCATGACAAATGTTATCTCAGGACACTTTACAGATTAGGTAAAGACCACACTCTATGATAAACAGAGACCCAACAATTCCCCTGTAGAGTACGGTGGCAACGAAAACCTTCCCTATAACAGGCAGGAACGTCAGACAGTTATTGTCAGATTTATGTTAAATGTTGATCCTCTCTGCTCCTTTTGTCACATCACAGATGAAACGACACAACATCTTTTTAGGGAAGGCTCTTTTAGTCAAACACTGTGGATGATATTAACCTCTTTTTAAACAGAAGGTTAGGTACACGACTCAAACTCAAAACTTGATTTAATATTTTTTTGTATTTTTGAGAATATATTTCCTGTTAAAAAGTTGTATGTTATGATTCTTTTCTTATCACTTGCTAAATTCTATACACACACACCACCAAATGTTCAAAGCAGAAACCTGATTGTTTTGTTTTCATTTCTTACTTTAACTCTTCCCTGGACAAACTAAAGTACTGCACCGACTGTAAAGCTGTGAAAACCAAAGACATGTGTACTGAATCTGATCTGTAATTATATATGTACTTATGTTTTCTTTTATTTATGACAAATGCACTACCTCGAGCAATTATGGCATTGTTACTATTGTTATATTGTTTGAAGATCGAACAGTAATCACTGTTGTAAGTCCATTTGTGTAAAAAAAGTTTAAAAAAAAAAAAAAATTTATCCGTGAAAAGTCAGCGCTTATGACAGACAAAAAAAGTGTGCACACATTGTTATATTCCAAATAATTGTTATTTTTTTAAAGCTCCTTATTAGGACATACTGACTCAGTGTCAGTGTCATTGCTTATTTATAATGTTTAAATATCCTATGCTTTTTTAATTTCTTTTCTTTTCTTTTTTCATATTTCATTCGATTGACATACAGCCTACATTTTACACACTGGGATATTGTTCTTATTATCATTATTAGTATTATTATTATTTCTAAGAATGTCCATGATCTGCTGACAGTCTGTCTTTTTACAGAAAAATAAATAAAACTTAATAAAAGTCTCAGAAAAGTCAGACAAAACAAGGGCTTTCTTTGCATTTTATTACATTTCTGCACTATAGGCTTTTTTGCATTGGTTTTTCACAACAGTGGCTAGTAAATATGTAGCAATGTAATGTTGCTGTAAAAAAAAAAAAGTTAGCCTAAGGAAGAAAAAAAATCAAACACTTGGACAACGATAGACATGACAAGCAATATCACAACTTCAGACACAGAATGAGCGTCAATGCTGCACACAACAGGGTAGCCACGCAGATTGGAGTTCTCCGTCTAAATGTAAAAACATATAAATAACAAACATAACACAAACAATTTCCCCCCTGGGATTATTAAAGTATTTCTGATTCTGATTCTAACTAGTTTCAGTCCTAAAGCAGAAATTCCCAGAAAGTGATGACGTAAGATTCTTTTGATATAAATAAAAAAAGTTTAATAAATAGAGGTAAAATAGAAAAATAATCAAATAAATATACCAGTAAATAAAACTATCTGACACAAAATAAAGTGCAATTTTCTCGCATCACACACAAAAACACAGATGGAAACATTGGGTGAATGTCTGATGACCACTGCATCCTGAAGACTGTGTCAGCCCAGACTGCAAAACTCATCTGAATTGATCTAAATGTGTCCGTTAACGAAACAAATATGCGTCAGAATAATAATGATAACGTATGAAATGGAAAGAGTCTGCAGGCAAAGTGTACACCTATCTTTCTTTGTTCCTCGGGACTGTTGGTGCCATGTGACATCGTCCACAAGGTGGCAGTCGAAGACAGGTCTGAGCCCGCTGTCCTACAACTATCAAGCTCATTTTTCTGTAACACACGAGAACAAACAAGACCTTACCACTACGATGCTCTCGACACATCTACTCCTGGCTTTGTGTATAATCTACGACTGTATCACTGACAAGAGTGCTCCGTTTGATCAAACTGGGCACTGTTGGATTGCATATTATTATACATTTAAGTGTAAACGGAAAAAAATCACATCATCCCTAATTAAACACACTGGCACTTTCCTCCACACGCAACATTACACAATATACCGTACATGTGCGTAAACAGAGTGAGTGAAAGAGCATTCGTAGCCTGCCCTCCTTCCAGTATGGTTCTTTACGCTCTTTGTCTCCTCACCAGACACACTAGTGGACTCACTTAATAGCCTAAAATATATAATTGCACGTTTCACTACGATCAATGGAGACGACGTTTAAAACAAAATGTGTTTATTGCAACCCTTTCCTCTGTCTTCTCTTCTTGTCCGGAGCACAATGTAAACGTAGTAATTGGGGACACCAGGAAAGAAGTGGCATCATTAACACATTGCATAGTGTCCCTGTGCAAGTTCATCTACGACCTCTTTCAATTCCACTGAAATTCAGCCCTTAAACACCAGCTGAAGCGCACCAGCTGATTTACCCAGTCCCAATCACTGCAAGCGGTGATCATATCTTGGTCCAGTTCCCAGGATGTTGGTTGAATTCTTTGTCACTACATAATAGAAGCCCGGGCCTTATTACAGAAACTTCCAAAGTCTGGAATCCTGGCTTATCTTAGTTTAGGGTGGTATTTGGGAGTTTTGGTATTACAGAAGCATGGTTCCTAACTGCATTTAGGAACCAACCCAGTTTTATCTGAGGATAGGGATTAAGCTATTACAGGCCCATCTTCACTGAGGGGTTGGGAAAGCATTAAGCCCTGTCCTAAAAAAACACCTTTTTTTTGTCCATGATAGAAAGCTAGCTAGCCAGTGACAATGAGAGCTGTTGATATAGCATACCGGTACACTCTAAACAAAGACACAGACATGACATGACCAAATTCACCATTATAATGAGGATATTTTAAAGATATGATACGAAAGGAGGTCTGAGATAGGAGATGACACAACCCTAAGTAATAGGAAGATGTTTCTGTCATTGAAACTCAAGTTAAAATAGGACAAGCAGTTAGGATATGTTTCTGTAATGAGACCCATGACTGTACTGAAATACACTATGTTGTTCTTGAACTAAACGATGGCACTGGAGCTGAAATGTGAGGAATGCCCCTTTATAACAGAATCCTGCTTGTTTACACATTCAACAGTGTTCCTGTTGAAAAGTTGTTCACAGTGTTCCCCACCTTAAGGTCTGCTTTATATTCTTCATCTTTTGAAATATTCTTTCATTTTCCATGTGCAGTGTCAGACATGCATTAAGACATATGCATTGTTTCCTATATACAACACATTGAACATACAGTACATACACAGGCCTACATTATGATACCATGTGCGCACATTTTCCAACATGGCTGATGCTTTTTTGTTCACATCTTATGTGTCTACATGTCACATGTCATCTATTTGGTGTTATTTCTTCAGGCATTTATGTCTCCCCTCCGTTCAAAGTCAGGTTAATTCATGATATGTCAGTGTGAAGCTACAGTAGAAGGCATTACATGGGAGAGTCTGACTCTGTCTGGAGCCGTCTTATCACGAGTGATGCTTGGAGCTCCGGCTGGTTCCCTTATCAGACTGGACCGTGGCAGCACTTGCTGAGGTTGCTGTCTGAGCCCCACGGCGGCCGATCCCAGACGACGCCTCTGGTTTTCCTGCTGTGTTTCCTCGCTTCTCCTCACTTGACTTGGAGATATCTTTTACCTTGGCCCCCTCTTGTGATCCCCCCTTAATAGGCCCGAGAACTGTTTTGGCCACGCTTGTGAGCTGGGTGACAAAGCTGGCTTTATCCCCCGGAGACACTGGGCGAGACTTGCTTGAGCAGGGCGAAGCTGCGTTAGAGGAGGGTGACATGGGATTCTCTTCCAGGACCTCCATGTGTGCCCTCTCCTCTTTGGCCCCGCGGTAACTGTTTGATATCTTCTCCATTTTGGATCTAGCAGCGGCGGGCACTTGAGCTGCCACTGGGGTTTGAGCCTGGGTGGGAACTGGGGGTGCAGGTCCTTTGACCCTTGTCGTCTCCGTTGCTTTATCGCTGCCACCAATGCCTCCTTTCTCTCCATTCTCTGTACCTTTACGTGGCTTGGACTGCTCTGTAGAGGATACTCTCTGGATGTTTCCTTTGTCTGTACCTGCAGTGCCTTTCATTTTCTCATCAGTCTTCACCTGAGCTTTAGCTGCAGGTCCACTGTCAGTCTGTACACTCCGCTGCTTGCTGTCTTGTTGCTGCAGGCCCTTTGATGTGCCAGGAGTCAAGATTTTCTCACTGAGTTTACTCTTGGAGACTGTTGCCTCAGAACTTGAAGTACTTACTTTTTGGGGGGGTTTGTCCCCTGGGCTAGGCTTGGCCTCTGTAGTAGATAAAACCAGCGCTGGACTAGACTTCACTGCAGCTGCACTTATGTTATTCTTTAGAATCACAGCAGTAGCTAATGTCTTACTTGTATCAACAACATTGGTCTTGGACTCAGCTTTAGTAGCTTTGCTCTCAGTTTGCGACCCTGTGGTCTGGGTATCTCTCTCTCTTGATGTGAGCAGAGTGTCACGACTGAGCGGGGACTCCTGCCTTCCCAGCCTTCTCACGGGCTTCAGGCCTCCAATCTCCCCTCCCATGGGAGGGGAGGGGGAGGAAGACGATGAAGGAGATGGGGGAGCTGGTCCATTCTCTCCTTCCATCTCCAGCAGACTTTGTAGACTGTGCTCACAGTGGAAGGACTCTCTCCTGTAGTCCCCATGCGCCACCTCCAGGCTATGCTTGCGTAACGACACGCCACCGGTCAGAGGAGAAGGCGACGATGATGATGAAGAGGAGGAAGGCAGAATTGGTGCCCCTAGCTTTTCCGCCGACTGCACCCGCTGCAGCAGGGGGGACCTGGGTGGCTCTGCGCTTTTGGGACGAGGGCGGGCAACAGGGGGCGAGGAGTGCAGCTTGGCAGGAAACATCTGTGTGGTGTTGGAGCTCCCTACCGTGTGGCCAGTGAGAGGTGGGGGAGAGGAGGTGGTCGGGGAGGGGGTGTGAGCCAGGGGGGATAAAGGGATGTTACCGGCTGATTTGCAGCGTGCAGAGCGGTACTGACGGTGAAGTTTGGGAGACAGGCCGTGCAGGGAGCTGGGCCTCATGTGGTGAGTGGCTGCTGGGGAGTTTGGGGTACTGGATGCTGGGGAGCTGCTCTGGGAGGAGGTGCCTGAGGAGAGGAGAGGAAACAGACTTTTCAATCACAATATGTCAACGCTGGATTTCTGTAGACAGAAAAAAATGTTTATGCATTTGTTTGTTATACCTTTAAATATATATATCAGAGCCTTTAATTGGTTTTCTACATATAATATCCATACAAAGGGATTGTTTTCAGGCCTAGTAGAAAGACAGACTAGGAACAGACACATGCATTCTAGGCCTTCCATACTAACCCAGGTAAGGGGATTCAGTGAGAGTAGAGCGGTAAGTCTGAGTGGGCGAGCGGGCGGAGAGACTGTGGGTGGGGGAGCCTGGGAGACTGTCTCCAGATGAAAGAGAGCGATTTAAAGAGGAGAGGCTCCGGCTGGTGTGGAGCAGGTTGGACTGCTTGGTGATTTTCCTGAACAGGGAGCTGCGCTTCTTCCTGAAACGACAAATAATAATAATAATAATAATATAGTGAGAATAAAGGTATGTAAAACATAAAAGCTTATGTATTCCATTGTTATGTATCGTTATGAAATGCATCTTTTTTTGCAGTAACGCACTCTTGTCCCTCCTTGGCTCCTGTCCTCTTGCTGCGCCGTGCCATCTTGGATTTATAGCTGGACTTGCGGGCGGGACCCACTTTTATAGAGGTGTTCTCAAATGGAGTAGTTGTAACTGTCACCTTGTTTCCACTCTGCAGATTATATATATACATATTTTTTCACATGAATCACATTATTTTAAAATCGATCTGAACCGACGATAAAAATCTTAAAATGTATATTAAAATTAGGTAGTCAGGTAGTCCTCACCTTTAGGATGAGCTCCACCACCTCTGTATGGACCAGACCATGGACTGACTCCCCGTTTACATGAGTGATGAGGTCACCAGCACTAAGTCCCGCGTCCTGGGCCGGACCTCCATCTTCCACATGCTGTGAGAACAATGAAGGCATTTACCCAGAAATCTATCTCCATGTTCAAGTTCTAATTTGGGGCTTAATGATAACTCTATCAAAAACATCTAAGTGCTGGATTTGATACCATAGGACACACTGTGCTGACTGTATATAAAGATAAATGACACTTCTCCACATCCTCCCACTTTACTAAAGTGAAGCCAAAATATCCTGGATACGGGCAATGTCATGTTGGAATATTGCATCCAGAGCCTGCGCAGTAGAGATTGCGCAGTATCTAAGTCCCACCCATACACCTGCCAGAACAAATGCCCGACTTGAACTTTGACACAGCCACAATATATGACAATGTGCTATACAACTTCAAAGCTATGCAGACGATACACAACTTATCATATCCCTAACATTGAAAATGGTAAAGAGACTGCCCTAGCTGCCACCTTAGGTCATCGAACACTGAAGTATTAAATGTACCAACAATTAAAGCAATTCTTACCTTTCTGGCACTTTTACACTTTTCTCCTGTAATCCTATAATGCTCTAAAAAGCGTATGGCACACTAAAATGTAATAGAAATCCACCAGGCGTTCATATATTTCTGAAAAAAGTCTGACCAATTATTTTATTTGGTCCGAATAAAAAGGATTTGCCAAGCTTTCTCTCTGTCATCCGATGCTCTGTTTCACTCAAGTGCCATGGAAAATCCGAGATTTCGGACCTCAAACTAGGCAAAGTGCACTGGCATACCTGTCAAAGTGGAACTTCCTTTTGGTTTATGAAAAATAAGCATCAATAGGAAACCTTTTGTTATCATGTACTAAAACAGTGCAACCTCAACAACCTTTAAATCTCAATTTGGACTGTTATGTAGCCTTGCTTTCATCTCTTATTGTCATTGTTCTATTCCCTGTTTCTCTGGATATCAATGTTTCTGTTTGGCACCTATTTCTTGTTTCTAGTGTACATATTTCAGATGGTTTATTTCAATCAATTTGATGAAAAACACTTTGAGCTTGATTGCATGTATGATATTCGCTATATAAAATAATGTTTATTATTGGCTTTGCTCTCTCACCCAGACCATGTGATGTACGCTGTAAACATCACTGTCTCCCATGTAGACTCTGATGGCTCGGAGAGTGAAGCCATACTTCTTTCCAGAACGGTGTATGGTGATTGGAGAATGCAGAACATTGACCATGGGAGAGTAGTCTCTGCTGGGAGAGGAGTCCCGAGAGGAAGGGTTGGACGAGAGCGAGCGAGGTGACATGGGGCTCGCTAGCGGGGAGGCAACATGTTGCTCCACTGAGGAGAGAGGGATGCAGTTCAGGTTACATTACAGAATTTATTCCTAAATATTGCCTTACATTTCATTTGCTAATGTGCATTTACCTGCAGGAATGATGACAGACAAAGCGGTAGCAGACGCAGATTTGATAACTTTGGTTCCTGGTCGTGAGTTACGTTTCTCTCCTTCAGCTGAAAGCTGCTGGTGGCGAACCCTCCGCAGCACCAGGTCAGTGGTGGCCCCACGGATCCCCTGTGGGTCTGGAAGTCCCAGAACAGCAGCATTGCCTGGTGGAGGCAATGGTGCATCAACAGGTCTCAAAAACGTGTCAGTGGCATGGTGGTGATATGACAGCCAACATAAAATGAAATGCTGTGATTAAATACAGACTTGGGGTGACAAACAAGGTGATGTGCTGCTTCATCCCTTCTTACCTCCAGCTGTAAGCCCATTGCTGTCTTTGAGGAGTGTTCTCAGATCGCCTTGAGAGGTGATGGCACCCATGGCTCCTTCCAGGGAAGCCCCTCTGGCCTTCACTGGAGGTTGCCTGTTGGGGACAGGCAGCTCAGAGTCGACTTCCAGTGGGGAGGCTAGGCGGTGTGTATCCATGAGGGCGGAGAAGCGTCTTCGGGCCCCTGATGGAGGGCTGGAGTCACTCTCAATAAAGGAGGACTCAGAGCACGATAAGCGTTTCCTGAGAAAAGAAAGGTGGTCGTGCTTTGGTAAAGAATTATTCTCGATGAATCAGTATAAGTCAGTATAAGATAGCATACACAGGGAAACTATTTGGCTAGAGTTTTGACAATAAAGACTTTTTGTGGGCAGCACTCACATCTCGGGCGATCCAGTCCTCCAGCTCTTGTCCCTGAGGGTAAAGCTGCCCAGGCTTTCTCTCTTGGCCACTCCATCCTCCCTGGGGACCTTGTGCTCCCGTAGAGTCACACCGGAGGTTTTATGCTCCAGCTGGGACAGATGCTCCATACTGCTGTACACCTGCAGGCCCACCCAACAAGACAGTCAACATTGCATTGGCGTGTGGACTGATTGCCATTTAAAACACTTCAAACATTCTCTCTGTAGATAAAAAGAAAAATAGGGTGCAAGTTTTAACAGGAATGTCCAGTCTGACCTTGCTGAAGCGAGGGGAGCAGGATGAGAAGCGATGTATCTCCACAGGCTCATCATCGTTGGTATCATCCTCATCGTATGACTGTACATGATGGTAGCGCTCAGATCGGGCTGGTGAGGAAGATATCATAGCTTTACAATAAGCAAGTAGCCAGTGGCATTATTTTTCACTCTGTGCTCCTTTCTACTGATTCAATTTACTGTACTAAAAAACATGACATGGCTCATACATGTATAAGACAAAAGCAATCAGATTAACCTATGTGAAAAGCAACAAACTCTTCTACATTTACAGTAGTTGTCATGGTCACGTGGGCGACTTAATTTGGGTGTTATGGCAAAGTCCCTGTGGCTTTTAAATGAATAAGATTTTCCTAAGCTCAAAGGGATATATGGCCCGTGCCTGAAATCCCCAGCAGTAGACTCACTGTCAAAATAGCTGGTGTCTTCCTCAGACTCTAGGTGAGGAATGAACTCCGCCTTCTGTCTCAGCAGGCTGTTCCAGTTCACCTCTGTAAAGAATGAGTGCTGCCTCACTTCAAAAGCACCACCTAAAGGGCAGAAATTAGAAATTAAAAAAATAGAAATTAGGATTTAATTTTAAAAAGAAAACATTGAGTCAAGTGAAACATCTGAACATCACATTTTGTTTTAAGATTGGTACATGAAAACTACTCAGCAAATGGTTGAAATATTTAGCAAATAATAATGGATAGTCTAAGTGGTTGCATAATTAACTAATAATGGATAATAGTTGCAATAATTAGCTAATAATAATGGGAAAATGGTTAAAATAGTGAGCTAAAAAAGATAAATGGTCAAAATTGTTATCTTAAAATAAATGATAAATAGTTGAAGTAGTTAGGTAAAGTAAAAGATAAATGGTAGAAATAGTTAGCTAAAATAAAAGGTAAATGGTTGAAGTAGTTAGCTACAGTAAAAGGTAAATGGTAGAAATAGTTAGCTAAAATCAAAGGTAAATGGTTGAAATAGTTAGCTAAAATAAAAGGTAAATGGTTGAAATAGTAAGCTAAAGTAAAAGGTAAATGGTAGAAATAGTAAGCTAAGGTAAAAGGTAAATGGTTGAAATAGTTAGCTAAAGTAAAAGGTAAATGGTAGAAATAGTTAGCTAAAGTAAAAGATAAATGGTAGAAATAGTTGGCTAAGGTAAAAGGTAAATGGTTGAAATAGTAAGCTAAAGTAAAAGATAAATGGTAGAAATAGTTAGCTAAGGTATAAGGTAAATGGTAGAAATTGTTAGCTAAGGTAAAAGGTAAATGGTTGAAATATTTAGCTAAAGTAAAAGGTAAATGGTAGAAATAGTTAGCTAAAGTAAAAGATAAATGGTAGAAGTAGTTAGCTAAGGTAAAAGGTAAATGGTTGAAATAGTAAGCTAAAGTAAAAGGTAAATGGTTGAAATAGTTAGCTAAAATAAAAGATAAATGATTGAAATAGTTAGCTAAAGTAAAAGGTAAATGATTGAAATAGTTAGCTAAAGTAAAAGGTAAATGGTAGAAATAGTTAGCTAAGGTAAAAGGTAAATGGTTGAAATAGTAAGCTAAAGTAAAAGATAAATGGTAGAAATAGTTAGCTAAGGTAAAAGGTAAATGGTTGAAATAGTTAGCTAAAATAAAAGATAAATGGTAGAAAAAGTTAGCTAAAATAAAAGGTAAATGGTTGAAATAGTTAGCTAAAGTAAAAGGTAACTGGTTGAAATTGTTACCCAAAACTTCCAGCCTGTTGCTAACCTGACCAAACCAAAAAAAGAACGACATTTGAGACCAGGAATAAAAGAGATCCACTAATGTGGGTGACTGACCTGTGCCCAGTCGAACCAGTGGGTTGGTTTGCAGAAGGGAGGAGATCAGGTGCTGGGCGTCAAGAGGGAGCGCCTCATCCCCCTCTGGCCACACTATGTCATCTACCGGGTACGGAGAGAGAGAGAAGGGCATGAGGAACACACTTTTGGTGAAGAGGAGAGAAAAGTGTGTGGAATAATACTCGTTCGGCCTAGGCTTTTGATCCCTCACCTGTGATGACCTGTCCGAACAGCTCCTCCGGAGTGTCTCCAAAGAAAGGCACACAGCCCACCAGGAACTCATACAGGATGATGCCCATAGCCCACCAGTCCACTGGCTTCCCATAGCCTTGGCGCAGAATAACCTCTGGGGCGATGTACTCTGGAGTTCCACACACCTGAAGGAAAAACAGCAACACTTGGTTTCGTTGCCACCGTACTCTACGGGGGAATTGTTGGGTCTATGTAAATCATAAATAAGTCATAGAGTGTGGTCTTTACCTAGTCTGTAAAGTGTCCTGAGATAACTTTTGTTATGATTTGGCACTATAAATAAAATTGAAGTGAATTGAATTGAACTTGATTTCTTCAATTGTTTATTAAATTCTATCAAACAAAGTTTCCCACGATCAGATTATTCTAAACCATCTAGCCATATCAATTTAAGAAGAAGAAGAAGAAGAATTACTTTATTCATCCCGCAACGGGGAAATTTAATTTTTTCACTCTTATTATTAATCATGTCACACACACAGGCCCGAAACACACACACATGCACAGACAGGACCTATACATGCAATTAAGGAGAGATGTTAGAGCGAGGGGGCTGCCAGTGACCAGCGCCCCGAGCAGTTGGGGGTTCGTTGCCTTGCTCAACAGCACCTCGGCAGTGCCCAGGAGATGAACTGGCATCTCTCCAGCCACCAGTCCACGCTCCATACATGGTCCACACAGGGACTTGAACCAGCAACCCTACAGTTCCCAGCCAAGTCACCTATGGACTGTGTGACTGCCGCCCCTAAACCTTTAAAGAACGACTCTGGTGGGACTCGAACCTGCTTTAAAACTACGTGTACAGCATATGTGTGTGTGGGGCATGCGTATTTCTCCCTGGCTAAGTAGATCACCTCAGAGATGCCAAGACAAGATGAAAGCGCCAATGAGGGTTTTCATGTGCAGATGGTTAGCTATGCACTGAATGCAGCCATAATGCATACGCTAGACATAATGAGGCTTAGATTTAAAGCATGAGCACAAGGAAAGGCTTGAGAATAACCCTTACCTAAAAGTGAAATGATTATAGTAACTGAGGAAATACTGGCCTATTGTTCTGCCAACTGGTTTTTGTATGCTTCTTATGCCTGGCACACAATGACGGGAAATACCTTTGTACAGAGATGAAGACATCAAAGGACATTTCATAATTCCACTTTACTTGGATCATACTGTAGTATAATTAGTCTGCACTGCAATACAGCCAAAAAGACACTCTCTACAGATACATTGCATATGTAATCATTTTCATAATTTGAAATAGTTTACATTTACTAACCACTTTCACTTCATTAAATGCATGTAAGTTAAATGTTATGTACACTTTGGCGCCTTGTAGGAGTTATTTTTTAGTATACAGCTATCATCAGGGCCCGAGCACCAACTACATCAATTGGCGAAGACCCTATTCAACTCTATAGGGTAATTTTTCTTCTGCCAAATGAATCCAGTTTTTTAGGTGCATGAAAATGCATCAAAACACGCATCAGATCTGGTGAAAAATGTAATATGTTACGAGTGTTGTGCACGGTGTAAAAAATGTCTTGATAATGCCCCCTACAAAATATCAATGAAGTAGTCGCCGCTGTACATTACATTATGGTTCAACTAGATGTACGACATTTGGTGGGCATATGTATCATGTCCAGACTTAAATAATAATAATGTATTGGATTTATATAGCACCTTTCTCAGTACTCGAGGCGCTTTACAGAGTCCAGGTTCCATACATTCACACAGACACACATGGTGGTGATAAACTACGATAGTAGTCACAGCTGCCCTGGGCCAGACTGACTGAAGTGTGGCTGCTAATCAGTGCCTACGGGCCCTCTGACCACCTCCTCCAACATACAGCAATCATACACATTTACAAAATGTCTTGCCTAAGGACACAACGACCGTGACACAAGTAGGGCAAGGCGAGGATTGAGGCCCCGACCCCTCAGACACTGGCCAACATGCTCTACCAACTGAGCCACAGCTGCCCCAAAAAACAATTTCAATTTTGAATCAGTTGTAACGCCACTTACTGGCAGCAGGAAATGACATATTCTCTTCTTTAGTGGCACCTTCAAAAATTCAACACAGAATTTGTCTTGCTGCACATTTCACCTACATGTACAAAATTTGGTCGGTACATGTATCACATCTAGACTTACAAAACAGCCACCTAGGGCCAAACTCTATACCCACAAGGAAGTCGGACAATAACTTGCCATTAAACAGGAAGCTGTTGTAGCTCCAGTGTACATGGTCAAATCTGTCTCAAACCTGCATGCTTGATAAGAGTCCAGGCCTGAGGACATATACAGGCAGATATTGACTGAGTGCCTCCTACTGACAACAGGAAGTCAGCCTTATGTTACACACACTGTCTGATTTACATAAAATGTACATGGTGTGGTCTACACACAGTATCCTATACAGCAACATGACATATAATTAGTGTGTGTTCTCTAGCTCCACATAGTGGACAGAGCGTCATTTGTCATTTTCAGTGCCACACACTCCACGCAGGAAATAATACACCTGTGTGCAGTGTCCGGTTGTCACTGAAACGCACACATCAACAGGTGTTCTAATGTTTTTGTTGTCTTGCTCATACCTGTTTATCCAAGAACTCCCGAGTATCCTTCTCTATGTGTCCTTCATACAAGTTGGTGGTCAGACTCATCAGACCCATCTTAGAAAGGCCGAAGTCTGTGAGCTTGATGTGGCCCATCGAGTTAATCAGGAGGCTGGGAATAAAAACAGCAAAGTTAAGTCCAAACCAGCAAAGTTTTATTCATACTCTTTTGAAACGGCAATGAAACAGCAAGTGTCTAGGAATGTCTTGTCACAATTTGCAACATCTCTTAGCAACGGTTTGATAAAAACTAACTCTCATCTTCTTACTTGTCGGGCTTCAGGTCACGGTGTACAATGCCATAGTTGTGTAAGTACTCCAGTGCGAGGACCGTCTCTGCAAAGTACATGCGCGCCATTTCCACAGGCAGAGCTCCAATGTTCTTCAGCAGAGTGGCACAGTCTCCACCTGCCAGCAGAATTCATTATTTCATTAGTCTTGCTGCTGTCCTTAGCAACTACCACAGATGTCTCCTAGTGTCTGATGTCCAAGACCGTTTTAGTTTAAGTTTAGGTGGATGAGCAGCGCGCACAACAGAACGCAATCGTGCACGCTTTGTGACTTCAGATCTGTAGACTATGAAGACTGTGCTGACGTGTGTCATTCTACATGGTTTATTCAAGGTTACAAGCTTTCAGGTCTACAGCCATGCTGGTGTCCCACATCCATGCCACATACTAATTCTCATAGTTTACTGTTGTAGCAGTTAGCATACAAAGAATTCCACAGACAGGAAATGATACAATGCATGCAACATCAGAAATGGGAGTCAAGCTGTGACTTTGGAACACCACCAATTAAGCTGCTGCCAACAGCAACATGTCTATCTGCTTATTTTTTGTTTCGCAAGATCTTTGTGGAGCTGTTTCATCACCAACCCCGATTTATTTGAATTATTGAAGCCATGAGCAGCTTCACAGGAGCATTTCCTTTGCTCCTGTGGCTGAATTCAAACAATTCTGTCACAAGTGTGGGCCAAAATTCCCCCACAGCGATGCAGTGAAAGACTCATTGCCAGTTAGCACAAAAGCTTGATTGCAGTTGTTGCTGCCAAGGGTGGCACAACCAATTATTATGTTAGAAGGCAATTACTTTTTCACATAGGGCCAGGTTGGGTTGGATAGCTTTTTTTCCCCTTAATAGATGAAATCATCATTTAAAACTGCATTTTGTAATTGCTCAGCTCATCTTTGTCGGATATTAAAATTTTGTTTGATGATCTGAAACATGTAAGTGTGACAAAAACAAGCAAGAACAGAAGAAATCTGTAAGGGGGCAAATATTTTTACACAGCACTGTATATTTACTCAAAATCAAAGGTAAATGCAAAATGGTGATGTCAGGACAAGGAACACAACTGCATAAAATAACTGGATGTGTAGTTGTGTGCGGTGTAATGATCCACAAACATAATATTCCCACCAGTCGGCACACACACACACACACACACACACACACACACACACACACACACACACACACACACACACACACACACACACACACACACACACACACACACACACACACACACACACACACACACACACACACACACACACACACACACACACACACACACACACACACACAGACACACTATTCCTTCTCTTTAATTATAGCATCTATATATACAGTAATCACTCCCCACTTTCCTTTAGCAAGCAATTGATAGTTTGCTCATTCAAGCCCCTTCAGTTGTTGTTACGCTTGTCAAGCTTCCCATTCTCACCTTTTACTGCAGTTCACAATAATAACAGTGACTGTAGCTAATTAATGTTTGCTCCACACACACATACATAGACACACACATAGCTTTACCTTCCACGTACTCCATGACCATGCAGAGGTGCCGACGGGTTTCGAAGGAGCAGAACATGGAGACGACAAAGGGATTCTCTGCAAAAGTGAGGATGTCTCTTTCCACAAAGGCCTGCTGGATTTGGTTCCTCAGGATCAGATTTTGCTTATTGATCTTCTTCATGGCAAATCGCTGGCGAGTCTCTAGATGACGCACCAGGTACACGGCGCTAAAACACACACAGGGGCACATTTTTTTATTTGGACTTTGTGGTCACTGTGTTGTTTGTAAAAAAAAATGTGATGTAGGTATGTCCTAATTCCTCGACTCACCCGTACGCTCCATTACTGATCAGCTTGATGGTCTGGAAGTCTGCTTCTTCTGGTGGTTTCATTGCTCTGATCTTACCCTGTGGATCACAGATCACAATGCTGTAAATAAATGTGATCCAGTGTGAATGAAACAAAGCAACATGACATAAATCATTAATATTGTCCCTTAACAAGTGTCAAGAAAAAACACTTATTCTTATAGCCATCCACAGCAAGAACTGTAATGACTACTACTGTATAACCATGACTAAGTGAGCATCCACACTGATGAAGATAACGCTCTGTGAACAGCGGTGCCAAGCACACTGCCTGCCCCAGCTGTGTCAGAGCCCCACATCCTCTTCTGCATCAGGGTTTCCTAAATGCATCACATTAACTGTAACTTAGTTCAGTAGGAAATGCTGCTACACTTTTAACACTGTTTACACTTACTGCTCCTTATTACTTATTACTTATTTAGTTTGTACTTATTTTATTTCAATATGCTGCTAAACTGCACAGTGCGTATTGTTGTATATTGTATATACCTACGCTTAACCACAATGTCCGTTGCACTCTGTCACACTTAGTTATTGTTTGATTTATTTATGTTAGCTTTATTTTGATTTGATTATGTTAGCTTATTGTCACTCTGATCCTTTCCCACCTTTGTATTGAAACTGGTGCACAATCATTTCCCTCTGGATAAGTAAAGCTTCTTGAATCCTGAAATTAGCTTTCATATAAGTGTCAGAAACAACAGATACAACATTTATAAAACACTTGATTCAGCTTTTATTTGTCCTCATTATTGTTATTGAGGAGAATATGAAGAAAAATGTTGATCGATTTCAGTAAGTATCACACTTTATTTATCATTAAAGAGTTTGAATATGAAGCCGGTTGGGTTGGATTTTGATTGACTGTCAGTGTTTCTATCGTCCATTCTATTTTCATCGTGTTTTGTTTTTGCTGTTGTGGTGTGTTTTGTTTTCCATCTTATTTTCCATTCAGTCTGGCGTTCTTTGCCTGTTTTTATCTTACATTGATTCACAGATTTTTAATCCTCTGTACAGATAACTGTAAGGTGTCTCCCCCTCCCTCTCATCGAATCTTTTTGCCTACTAAGCTTCATTTTGCCAGTTGGAGCCGTGCCTAATGCTATGGGGATGGCCCAGAGATTCAAGGAGGGGGGTATCCTGTTTTTTCTTTTGTGCTCCAGCAAAACTTAGTTAAATTAGATGGCTCAAAGCACATGTGCCCAGCCATTAGTAGATGAAGCAGACATCATTTTCGATGAGAGCAATAAAGGCCTTGGCAAGCCAGACTTTATACTGTCTCTCTGTAAATATAAAAAAAGGGTGGATGAATGTGAGGATTGGCTGAGCGTTGAAGAAATCACCACATTGAGAGTTAATCTTGGCTCTCACCTCTGTTGAGTCATCTGTTTCAGGTGTTAGCGGTCCCTCGCTGTCGTAACTATCCAGGTTTACCATCTCTGATGACAAAAATATTCTGTTCAAATCAGCGGCCAGTTCATTTATCCGCTGATTTATTCAATCTGTGTGTTGTACAAAGTTTCTCTCACCTTCAATAGGGTCTCTGGTCAGTCCCAGCTGGCTGATGATGTAACGAGGTATGTCCGTTTTCATCAAGTGACCCTCCTTAGCGTGGTCCTCTGCTGCCTCCAGCAGATGGTAGAACTCCTCAGGATTAAACTCCTGGAAACCACAACATGGTGTCATCAGGTGCAAAGTTTCTGGAACTGGTCCAGTAACACTTAATGTATTACATTAAATGACTGATTAAAAAGACTCTTCGGGGTGACTGAATTTTTGCTTGAGAAATTGCTTCTAGATTAGCTGGTTTAAATGTAAATCAGACCATATTTCCACCAAGGCTGCTTTTAGCAGTTGTTTGATGATTCACTGCAGAACCAAAATGCCAGAACTGCCAAGGTTTCCGGACGACACCATAACTGAAGCCTGCTCTCAGCCTCAGGAGAGACCATGGTAAATCCACAGACAAACTTTAGGACTGATGTCCCACTGAACATTACAATTTACAAAGTTTACGTTCTGTCTAAACATATACCATTCATTCAAATCAGCCCAAATCATTAGTTAGCAAAAGACGATAGAAATAGAACAAATAGGGTATGGTATGGGGTTATATTTGTGCCACTCTAAACCTGTGATAGGACATTTTAAGCACATACACAACCACAAGTTACGTGTGGTTGAGAAAGTATCAAAATACAAAGAATATTTGAACCGGGCTGCTGGTTCAAAATGTTACTAACAATGTTAAGACGTGCAATGGGTCACACATATTGTAATCCAACTGCAGCGATATGCAGGAAACTGGGCTGGAATTACGTCAACGAATCAATTCTTCATGTCACTGTTTCAGCTGTCACCCGTAATCATAAAATGTGTGGAAAAACTGTAGCATGACTCATTGAGTGGGACACAAGACAGTTATAAAACACAATCACACACATCAACCCAGACAAACAACCAGCAACAAACAGACAGACACATGCACACGCACAAACACAAACACACACGTGGACATCCTCCAGCTTTAAATCGCACCATGGTCACGGTCTGCGTCACAGCAGCAGGGGGCCGCCGCCTGGTATTAGTCGTACCGTGGCAAGGCAAATTTTAATCTAAATGCAAATGTATTCGCCATCCAGACAGACTGGACCGTCTCTTTTACGTCAGTGTTTGCTTGTTTCGATTTTCTGCCTCCGCTGTGTAACATCAGAGTGCTTAAGTGCTTTTAATGGCTATCAAATGAATGTCTGTGACCATGTTTATCTGAAGGAAATCAATTTATCTTAAGTCACAATACAGTTGTGTACTGTGAAACGCTCTTTAATGAAGGGTGGTGCTGGTTAAGGATTGTGACCATGGCAGTAGGATAGGATTTCATCTTACCAGACACTCCAAAAGTCTGGCAGGTCGGGAGATGATGAAGAGAAGCTTCTTCGCCAACTCTGTGACGAAGGCCACCTCGGAGCTCTCCGAACGCTCAAAAGCCTGACAGAGACAGACAGACAGACAGATATGCATTAACATTTATGCAAGCCATCTGAAACAGATCCCACATACTTTAACAGTCAGTTAAAAGATGGACAAAATACACAAAGAGTAACAAAGGCTTCAAAAAACTGTGACATATGAGAATATCTGATCATGAAAAACACAGCTGATACGATCAAACCAAAACTGGAACCAGGGTAATCACGGTTATCTAATCAAGCCGTCAAAATGAGGCTGCTGATGTAATTGCCTGATACCTGTTATCTGCTCTGAGCACAATTAGCCTCCATTTAGCACAGCCATATCCACCTCGTCCCACCAAAGGCATCGCCCCAATCAGCAGAGAATACATGCACAGTATTTCTGTTTTGCTAATAAACCCTGGGGTAACGTTATCATTTAAAGCTTTTTAATGCTAGTGCTAATATGATATCAGTGTTTGTGTCAATTCCAAAATGATATATATATTTTGATTCTCTTGAGAAATATTTTTTTAAAGTGGATCTATTATGATTTTCCTTATTTTCTGTCATGTATATATTGTTATAATGTCATTCATGATTCATGACCAAAGTCTCAAATAATGAGTTAAAGTGTTTATGGGTATCATCTGCTCCGGGAAAAGCATGCACAGCTCCAGTAGAATGCGCTGCTGTTTACTACATGTAGCCACTTGCTAATGGCAGACAAAGCTGTAATATTTGCTGCTTGTGTTGTTCATTGCTCCCTAATTTAGTATCACAGTCCTGCTGCAACATGTCTGGTTCTGTTGTGTTTGGTTTAGAAAGTGTTATTTGTGATTTCTGATGGTAGAAAGTGCTGCTGTATTCCTCCACAGTCCACTGCTAACGGCATGTAGCTACTGTACATGCTAACAGCAGTAGTATGGAGACATAACGGGGAGAAGACCAGGAAAAGTCTGACCAATCACATCAGACTGGGCTTTTTCTCGAGGAGGGTTTAAAAGAGAGAGACGCTGCAGCAGAGCATCTCAGACAGAGGGTGCACCAGCTATGAGCGGTACGAGAAAAATAAAGTGTTTTTTTTTTATTATTAAAGCATGTAAACATGTTCAAGGAGAAACACAAAATACATGCATGAACTTGAACACCAGCTCTAACTGGGGGATCCCGAGGAGTTCCCAGGCAAGTGCGGAGATATAATCTCTCCACCTGGTCCTGGGTCTTCCCTGAGGCCTCCTCCCTGCTGGACGTGCCTCAGCCACCACCTCAACTGGCTCCTTTTAATGCAGGCTCCATCGTCCCTTCACTCGTGAACAAGAGCCTGAGGTACTTGAACTCCTTCACTTGGGGGAAGGACTCATTCCCTACCCAGACTAAGCAATCCACTGGTTGGAAACTTTACAACCACAAACTAGAGACCTGGAGCATTCAGAGGATGGATGGTTTCCATGGATACTGACAACAAGGAGGTTTCTGAGAACTTTACACAACACAGGTGATCGTCATCCCATCACAGAACAATGCAATTCTTACAGAAAAATCTACAAATGTCAGAAGTGTTTTTATGTCAAATTACAGCATGTATTTTTCTATGCCATGTCTGTTTTTGACAGTATTTATCGATTCTTTAGTGATACAAAATTGTTAAATTCAGAACCAAATCTGTGTAACAACTTATGACGAATAATTGAGCACAGGAATAGCCATCCCATACTTCTATAATATTGCTCTGAGCCCTTATACAGTCTAAATACTCAACTTATGAATAGATGGCTAAACAAAATACGGTGTCTATTACAGATTTATGACACACAGTGCTCAAATGAATCTTTAGTTTTTCACCTTTCAAACGATATAAGCTATTTCTAGGTGGCATTTACCGTTGGCCTTTTACCATGCCCTGAGGAAAAGGCAAGTGGAGTGGAACAGGTTAAGACTGTAATTCTGTGCTTTTGATATTTTTGATACATGACAGCTTGCCATATATGGGGGCCCTTACTAAAGGCAGCCAGTTCTTTATTGGTCGTACATGAGTTTGTTGGCATTATGTCTTTTGAACTCACATCCTGAAGGAGCTTCTCCAGGTTCTCCTGCAGCTCAAAGAAGTAGACAGAGGTGATGAGGCCCTCATGGGATTTGGCCAGGCAGTCTCTGGACAGCTCAGCTATCTGATGGTGGATAAAGCTGAGGACTCCATCAGCCAGCGGAAGAACGTTTTCAGGAGAGAAAGCCTGGATGAACTCGGCCAGCCTTCCCTCCATCTGTGCTGTGGCCTGGCAGCGGATGAACGGTGGGGAGCAAAATGTCAGGGCAGAGAGAAAGAGATGGTGAGCATATGGAGTGGAAGTAGAAGCATCAGAAATGAAGTGCAGGAAAATAGGGAATTTTAAAAGACCCAGGATTATGTGACTGAAGGTTCAGAAGGCAATTGTGGCTAAGACAGATTGGCTCTGCTGCTTTACACTGACTTCAATGCAACATCGTTTGACTTGTGTGAGAAAGAGCTTTTACCTCAAATTAACTCTTAACTCTAATGGCCAATTTCCTAAGGCTCTGTTGTTATCTCTGTGGCAGCGTTAGCCCATTTGATACCAACCTCAACCCAACCAAAAAAAGTGAAAGAGAGAAAAAATCAGCAAAATAGTTCACACTTCATAGTTGTGGCAGTATGGCAGTGACTAAACTTAAAATGTTCTTTCAGACAGGGTGGACTTATTGTGACTTGGCAGTGCCAAATAATCTTGTTTGCTTATGTTTTGCAGCCCCCATGGCTCCACTTTTTATTCTTTATTTTCTTATCGCTGTGTTTGTGTTTTGGTTATGAGTGTGTTTACTGTGTATTTGTTATACACAAATCTCTGAACATGTTCAATCATAAATTATATCCCCCTTTTATTTCTCTAAAATATGAGCTCAGACTAAATAGGATTAGAACGTTGTGTGGCTTGAAAGATTGGTTTAATGCTCTGTAGGCTTAAGGATTTGCTCAGTTTTTATGGCATATTATTATTGTCACGAAGCAGCTTTGTGTGTGTGTGTGTGTGTGTGTGTGTGTGTGTGTGTGTGTGTGTGTGTGTGTGTGTGTGTGTGTGTGTGTGTGTGTATGTGTGTGTGTGTGTGTCTCACCTTTGGAAAGCGCTCTTTATACACATGGTTCATCATGACTATCTCATTGTCATAGCAGGAGGAGGAGCGTCCTGGGCTGTGAGGACAGAAATCACAAAAACATTGAATACAGTCAAACATAAGATAAGACTGATGAGAAAATGCTTCCTGTGTAAGAAAGAACATGTCTGAACTATGCTTAAGACTCGATAAGCACTCAAAATCATCCCATAAAAAGAGAGGTTAGACCTCAAGACCAACTCATCATATAAATGTGTATAGCCGTGTTTCCATCACGCTTTCGGTACAGTAGCCTACCTTTGGAATTGTGTAAACACGAGATCTACAGCTGCATCTAGCTCTCGGTCTATTTCCTGTTCACTTGAACGTTTGCACCAATCAGCGGACTGCAGTGTTTTTAGCTCCACCGTTTAGTATAGGATCAGTGTGCAGGTACCTCAACAGAGGGGGGGCGAAAAACAGGACAGAAGGGAACGGTTCTTTTGGTACCAACCCACATTTTTGACAATGGAAACGCAAAAAATAACCGTTGTTATGTGTGACTAACTGAACAGAACACGACTGCTCTGTGGAAACAATGCTTACGTAACTAACTTCGAAAAAATAACACATACACTTCCCCTTCTTAAAAATTGAAGTAAGCACTAGCTTATTATTATTATTATTATTATTATTAAGTAGCTATTATTAGCTTATGTTAGCAATCTTAAGTTAGCTTTGAAAATGACATAACTGAGTTAGTTTATTGACTTTTTGTCCAGAAATTTTAATTAAAGCTCAAGGTTGAAAATGAAGAATGAGCAGAACATCTCCATCTAGCGTCTCAAGATCGTGGTCACAAGAACAAAAAAAGAATTCCAGCAGTCGGGTTGGCAGGTTGGTCAGACCCGGCCCAGTAGCCTACAGGAGACCGGAGTCTGTTTGAACCTGTTTGAACCCGACCCTCCTGCAAATCGCAGCATAAAAACAAGGATTAGAGGACTTTGACTGACAGTTAACATTAGCCATTAGCATTAGCTGTTCCAGCTAAGTAAAGATGAAAGTGATGTTAGCGATCAAGGAGAAATGTAGCCATGTGGGTGTGTGTTTGAATGGTGTTTCTCTCCTTTCTCTCAGTCCATGGAGTGAATGCTTGACCTATATTGACTCTGGTTTTTGCCCGTCTCCGCTCACTCAGCTGCTGGGACAAATAACGCCCCCTTCACTGAGGCTCCGAAGCAGCTTCAGGATTGGAAAACTCAATTTTTTTTAAAAATATAGCTTTTAATAAAGATTCTACATATTTAACCTTTAAGTGAGGAAAGGCAACAGTTTTTAAATTTCATTTGAATTCATCCTATGTCACTTCTGCTGAATAGAGAATGTCAATACTAAAGCATCGTTTAAAAGTAGAACAAGTAGGGAAAGGTCATGAAGGCAGCAAAATGGCTTTTATAGGGCAATAAAGTTTGCCAACATTATAACATTAGCTCACATAAACTACTGGCTTTAATGATGAATTCAAGTTCGAGTGTGTGTTATTTCTTCTTGTTAAAAGAGTCCCACTTGCATAATGAGGCTCAATATTGGCCTGTACAAAGCAAACAGCTACTCATACCAAACCAAGAATTACACATTTTTCTAAGTATGGTCTCACTACGATGCCTTGTCTTGATAAAGCCTACATACAGTACTAACTATCTATTAGCTCATTTCAGGTGCTGATGACATTTTAAGCATAGTTCAGACGTGTTAGCTTTAAAACAGGAATATTCAGGTTATATAAAAGCAAAAACAAGCTCAAGCAGGGCGACCCCTGTAAATCTGCTTTGAGAGAGTCCTTTTAAAAGAGGATAGTGCTTTTGGGCAGCTGAAGCACTGTTTAATCTCATGGTGGTGGTGGTACTGCTGATGCTGCTGACCTGAGACTGCGGGAGCGTGGGCGCATGTGGGGAGAGCAGCGGCCCCCATCATCATCTGTGATGCTCTCGGTGCTGCCAAAGTGTTTGGATAAGAAGTGGAGCTCATCCATGGTGGGCTGGAAAGGCAGCTGGTGCAGCCGCTCTTGAGAGGAGCTGGAGGACTGGAACAAGGGAAGAGAAAGGGGAGGAGGAGCGGAGGCAGGGCAAAGGGTGTAGGAGGAAGAGAAAGCATACGAGGGTGGGGGGGGGGAATTAGGAGGACAAGGGAGAGGAGGGGAAGCAGAGGGAGAAGTTGGCAGATGAAGATAGGAAAAGAGAATATTAGAGCAAGTGCAGTTGGACAGATAAAAAAGACACAATGCCAGAAAATTCATGACAATCTGACAAAACTCATGTCAAGCAACAACTGCCCCCTTATTTATTTGCTTCTAAGTGTAGGATACTAAGTGAAGCCACTAACAGATGACTTATTACAGAAACATTGTGGACACCACTGAGGACAAATTGAGAATTGAAATGTTAAAGGAGGTGTCCAGTGAACCATTGGGTCAGACCAGATCAATCTCACTGACAAATTGTCTCGCCTTCATCAGGGCAATGAGACCTGGACCTCCTCCACTTACTTTGTTAACTGAAAGATCGATCACTGATCAATTACAGGTGACAGTCTGATTGAAAACAGTCAGACTTAAAAGGCAGGTTGGAACAAGAGTGGAGGAGACTCGATTTCTCCGTTTCATGCATGTCCAGTTCTTTCTCCTGATTGTGATGAGTTTGCTCTACCTGTCCGTTTCTCTATTAAAGAAACAAACTTCCACTCTCTTGGTAACTTTCTCGTGGCAGTAACATTTTGCACTGCTTTTCCCACAAAGCATCACCAGAACTGTGACATCTTTTTACTTGTTTTCTTGTTTAAGTTGGTGTTTCTGTAGGTGTCACTTTCTCTTCTGTCCTACATATGAATATGATTTTGCAGTCAAGCATGCAAGCTATCAGTGTGTTGTACATTTCTAGGTGTCATTTTACTGTTAATGTTCATAATTTAACAAACTCTAAATCAATTTCCGAGTGGAGAGACATGGTTATGTTCTTGTTAGTGCGTATAATTACAACAAATTATAACTTTGCAAACAACATTTTATTAAAAACTTTTGTCTCATTGAGGCTAAGTCTTTAATAAGGCAGTGTTTACAAGGGTGAAAGCAACACATTGTGTTTTTAAGTTATCTTTTTACCCGTGTGTCCATTCTTTGTGCTAAGCTAAGCTAACAGGCTGCTAGCAGTAGATTCATTATCGTACAAACATAAGAGTGGGGTCAATCTTCTCATCTAACTGTTGGCAAGAGAGCAAAATAAACATTAAGCCAAAAATGTCTAAGTCTCCCTTTGAGCTAAGAATCTGGTACCTTAACCTTTCATGAAACGGCAGTGTCATTCAGTGGATGTGGACTATTTGAACAGGGAACCGAGGAGGAAGCGCTGCGCACCACAGCTCAGTCTCATCAATAAAAGTCAGAGCATTAATTTTAATGAAACATCTTTTTGTTTCTAATGATAGTATCTGGCTATATTTAGCCCGTGGTAAAAAATACTGTTGAACAGAGTGTGCTCATCTCACGCCATTTCTCCTCTCTAGCCCGTGTCTCTCATGTCCCTCTCATCCCACGGCCCGGCACTTATCACTTTTTCCTTCAAGTAATTCACCCTCCCTCCAAGAACAGGGCCTCTGACATTGCTGTTACGCAACAAGACGCACCAGGGAAAGAAATAGAAGCGACAACATGCTGAGATGGATCGAGTTTAAATGTATTGTGTGAGTGTTTGAAGTTCCGTATCTTAGAGTCCATGATGAAGTTTGCCCTTAACAACAACACTATAATGTCAGAGGAGTGAAAAAACAGTCTGGGCATGGTTAGAATCTGACAAAGGATGCAAAAGGAGGCTTTAGAGATGATATCTGTGCTAATTACTGTAATTAAGTTCACTGGTCCCCAACCTTTTATGCCTGACATACCCCTACAGTCACATGAGCTCAAGTACACCTTTACCAACACCACCAGACATGTTTCAAATGTGTTCTTATGAATGGATTTTATGCTAGACTTGATGTTATTTAAACTTACCAATTACACTCAAGTGGATACATCTGAATTGCCAGTGGTTAAGTACATACTAGGCCTGCTGCATGGAGTGGCAAAGGCTTTCAGTTTTCTGTCATTTGTCTGTTCATTCTAGCTAACAGTTGTGTTGTAACTATAAGCTAACTACTTCAACCATTTATCTATTAGGTTTAGCTAACGATTTTAACCATCTCATTACTTTTAGCTTAACTTCTTTTGTTTCATTATTTTTATTTAGCCTTACTTAATTGTGTCCATTCTTTTAGCTAATAGTCTCCTTTTTTCAAATGTAGCTTACTATTTCAGTGGTTTATCCATTAGTTTTAGCTAACTATTTGATCTGTTTCACTACCTTTAGCTAACAATTCTTTTGTTACTTTTACTTCACTATTTCAACCATTTATACATTAGTTTAAGCTAACTATTTTTTAGTTTTTTTTACTTTTATGTAACTATTTTAACTGTTACTTAATTTAGGTAACAATTTCAACTGTTTCATGATAGCCCACTGTTTAAGTGTTTTATCTATTAGTTTAAGCTGACCTTTTCAACGGTTTCAATACTTTTGGATAACTTTCAAATATTTGTTACTTTTAGCTAACAATAATTTCCATGCAAAAGTCAACTGACCCAGGTTAATAGCTTATTTCAAATATTGTAAAGCTCAGTATTACAGCAATTTGCCAATATGTTTGGCTATTTATCTTTACTCCTTAACATGGGTATATTTCTGAATTATATCATAATTTAAATTTTTGAGTTGAGTTACTTGAGTTTAGTTGTAGGTTGAGCTATGTACCCCCCAGCAACTGCATGACTAAGTAAACCCCTGCGGTTGGAAATCACTTGCTTAAAAGAGGAAAAGAGGGTTATTTACCGTTGAGCTAGGAGTGTTGGTGCCATATCCAGAAGAGGGCAAAGATGCTAAAGACCATCGTCGTCCGTCCGCTCTGCAGAGAACACAAATGTTAGATCATTTTAAAACCTGATGCATATATTTTCCCATAAAATTCAGGTCATATAAGCTTAGCTATGTTGTGTTAATTGTTAATATGCCAGAGCCTGAGAAAACAGTATAAATCTTCTGTGAAAATAATACAATTGACTGTAAGAAAAACCCTGGCAACCTATTTCACATACTTTGAGGACATTTCTCAATTTCAGCTGCACTGAGAAAATGTCATTCAGCAGACCAATGACTTATGACATCTAATTTGTCCCGGGGGCCTTTCTCAGTGAGGAGAGCACAGAACACTCATTCATTGAGCTTCTGTGTGCCTCGGCTGCACACTGACAGGCAGGCAGATGGATTTGATAAATGAGGACATAGGATTAGCCCTCCCAACACTGTGTCTGACTGAGGAGAGACAGAGGTAAATAACTAATTGGCCCTCTTCACATACATCTCTGCCTATAGAACACATGAGAGTGAAGGCTCGCCTTTGTTTATGTATCCATGCTATGGCCTGGCAGCTATTTTAGACCTACCGCAGTCACTTTGGCTCCCTTAAATATGGTATAGGGGCTTCAGAGAAGCCACAATAGCTTTAGTGAGGTCGGCCACATTTGTTGGGTGGTAAAACCTGGCATGTCGCAGATCATCCTAAAGGTGGTCGGTTGGGTTAAGGTCAGGGCTCTCAGACAAGTTCTGGCTTTGTGCTATGCAAGTTGCATTGTCATGTTGAAACAGGAAATGGCTTTCTGCAAGGAGTTGCAACAAGCTGGCACACAACTCTTTTGGATATAGTGGTTCCAAGGAAAATGCGACTTGTTCCCTCTGTCAACTCATCCCCCTGGCTAAAGGATTCCATTCGCTGTTTGCGGTGTAAATGTCTGAGGGCTGAACAACAGAAGAAAATCCACCAAGCTCCACGTACGCTGGTTCTAATACAAAGACCTTTTAATTGAATTCCACACTATTGTAAAGGAGGACATCTTACATTACTAACCTTATTTCCTCCAGTAAACAGAAATCTAAAGTCTTGTTTGAGACCACCAACAATATTGTCACTCCTGCTCCACCCAAAGTCCTTTTTTGTTTGCACTGCATATGCTTTCAATAGGTCATATGGTTAGCCAGTTTAAAGGTATCTCCTATCACGTTATGCTGATGATATCCAGGTGTATGACTCTTTTAAGCCTGAAGAAACTGATGAAGTGACAGTTTTGCACAATTGATAAGTTTGATGTCAGAATATGGATCAATCATTTTGATAGATCCATCCTAACTCTTTAATCAAAATGTGAGGCAGCAGTAACAGTCCATAGTCCATTTGGCTTGATGGCTGAAGAGGTGCCATTTCACCTCCTGGGCACTGCCGAGTTGCCCTTGAGCAAGGCACCAAAACCCAAAACTGCATTAATGCATACATATAGGACCTGTTTGTGCATTATGCACAATAATCCTGTTTGTGTGTATTTCGGGTGTGTGTTTAAACATGAAAAATAAATAGAGTGAAAAGTGAATTTTCTCTTGTGGGACTAATGAAGGCATGCTTTCTTTTATTCCTTTCTTTCACATTGGAAAAACACTATTGTGTATTATGGTCTTGATCAGGATTTTAATTTGCTCTGGACTCTATCTTGACTTCCTTTGGACTTGACTCAGACTCGATTAAGATGGTCTTGACAGCCCTGGAGGCAACACTTGGTGAGTAATTGATGGCCAAATGATCATTTTGAGGGTGAAGTCTTAGGATTAAGGTGCCTGAGTCTAAACCATAAAAGCATCAACAAAAAACAAACACACAAGTATGTGGACAGGGGTATTTATGAATGCCTGATGTTTGTAATGTAGTAAGACACATGAGTACCTTCTACAAACGCAAATGTGAAGACACATTCATATAGCTTCAATAAACACAGAGAGGCTGACTCATGTAATGGCTGGGCCCTGTCTTACATGAGTCAGCCTGTTATTTCTACGAGAACCTGCAAGTGCAGCGGGAGGCTCCCTGCTCCACAGGATGTGTGAGACCTCACACAACAACGGATCCACACCTCTTCTGTTCTCTGATGTTCACTTGTTCTCCCTCCTCCCTTCCCTCTGTCTCACGCTGACTGGAACTCTGTCTTTCTCACTTTCTGTCCCTCTCACATCTCTGGCACAACAAAAAGAGAGAGTACAAACGTGTAATTGCGCTCGAAATATGTAGTTATTTAAAGTACTGACCTTCTGGAAGAGGCAAATGAGAAGTGTGCCGGGTTGCTGGGAGAGAAGTTTCGGGGGCTGTCCAGAGGGCTGCTTCCTGGTGGGACAACAAGACATGCACAGATTAGGACACAAAAGTGGGAAAGAGAGACATGAGGAGATTAATCTAGCCCTTTTATGAAAAAGCACAGTTACAACTTGCTCACCATGTGTTCCCTGTGAAGTGCATCATTAAAGCTACCTCTGATTCTGTGGTTGGATACGACAGTGTGAGTATTCATAACCATTGGGTAGGGTTTGTGGGGGTAAAAGGGTGTGAAATTGATTCAGATTTTTTCAAATCATCTTTGATTTTTAGACTGATGAATGCTCTGAAGCCTAAGCTGTTTATTTATTCTGCCTTGTTCTGGGGACAGTATTGTGGGTGTTTTGATTAATGGACTGAGATAGTTGGTCCTGCCTGTGAGAGAATATTTACTGTCCCTTTGAGTAGAAGCCTATGTGAAAAAGTCATTCCTCGCCATAGAGGCCGATGTTGACTGCTGTCCTCTCTCGCATCTTCTCGCAACACAGTCGCATCACATTCCACCCTGGGAGACTTCGTGCCACACGGTTCCTCCAGACGAGTGGCCACAACACGCTGGGCTTTTCTTCATGTGCTTCTGCATCCTCACCACAACAGCTCAGCACACGGGCGTGCTCCAAAGCGCTCTTCTTTGCGTGCTTCTTGTGAAAGAAATTCTCTAGAGTCCTCAGTGTTTCTCAAATCGTGTCTTTACTAAGCTGCATGCATACAGATAGCTTCAGCATATATGCAGTCACATCAAAGCACCTTACAAACACAAGAACATCACAGTAACAATAACAACAAACACACTACCCAATGTTCATGATCCCAGTAGATGTTATCAATGTTTTACGACCACCAAATGTCACCATTTACAACCCTCATGTTGACCCCTCTCCACAATCCCCCCAGCACTTATTCACAGCTTGAGTGTTAGGGCGTGATCACACTGTCCTCCCGGACCACGACCCGGACTTTAGGGTACTTGTCCCCCCTCCCTCTCCCCCCCGCGCCCCAGCCCCGTTTGTACTCACACTGCCTGGGCCACGGCCAATGCTTCTTGCTGTCCATACGCCATCACGCTGTAACACGTCACACGCATTGATCGCGTGTGTGTGGCTTTGTTTACAAATCTTTCCATAGACCTCGGAGTTTTTGTGCGTCTTGTCGACTGTTTTTGAATATTTTCATCCGACCAAATCTGCAGTAAACACAACGTGAACCTTTCACCGCCATTGTTGTTGTTGTTAAATGTCCGCGCATGGTCCGTCCTTCTATTTACATGTCCGAACAGGCGGACATAACGCTACTGCCGTAGGGCTCGTGCTCGTGCTCGTACACATGCGCACGCTCGTGCTCGTACATGTGCAAACGGCTCCGCTAAAGCCCACCTATTTCAAGCGGGCCGTGGAGGGCCAGCTGGCCCCAGTTGAGCGCGGAGCGGGTGCGCTCACACTACTTAAAGGTACTAGACTTTAGCTGAAAAACCGGTTTTGGCCGCGGCCAAAAGGACAGTGTGATCACGCTCCTAATCACCATACAGAAACCAAGGATTTACACACCTTAAACTCAGAAAAACCCACTATATAAAATTGATTTCTCAGTTTCTGCACCGCTTGCCGCCTGTTCTTGCTATCATTTCCACCTGGTTAAATCCATGGTAAAATCACCACCACAATGTTCCTTTTTACTTTGAAAAAACTAAAGGTTGATGTATAAACCCCCATTATGTTTCATGTGCAAAAATACTTAACTGGTAAAGTAACCAGTAACTTAAAATCAGATAAATGTGGTGGAGTAAAATGTATAATATCTCCACTGAATTGTAGTGGAGTAGAAGTATGGAGTAGGATTAAAAGAAAATACTCAAGTATAAAGTATAAATGTAGTTAGTTACATTACACGTCTGATTAACAGCGGTGTTTATAAAATAAAGAATGTTTTTTGAAAAGGTAGTTGCCCTTTGACTAGGCCTATTATTACTCTTTTCCTTGATGACATAAAGACAACATATGCACTCCTATGTCGTAGTGATTTATAGTATCTCTAGCTATTATTGTGAGGGTCATATTTTTCGAGACATATTTTTCGGCCCCTCATTTTGGATCATTTTCATCAACCGGTGCCCATTCCAAACTAACTGAATAGCCCTGCTTTACACGAAGACACAAAGGACAGAAGTGTTTTCTTATGGATTAACAAAGTCAAATCCATCTGCATGGGGTTATGTTTCATATCCAACAGTATTACTCCACCGAAAGAATAGTTTATTTACTCTCTTGCTGACAGTTGATGAGAAACTTGATAGCGCTCTCATGTTTGTACAGTAAATATACTGGTAAGCTTAGCAAAAGACCTGGAAACGTTGGTGTACAAAAACGGGCGTGCAAAAAATAACAATAAGAAAAAAAACCTAGAAGTAACGTTTTAATTAGTGAGCTTTTAATGTGTTGGTAGGTGGATTATGTTTCCTTTGGACAGGCTAGATGTTCCCCCGTTTCCAGTCATTGTGCTAAGCTAGGCTAGCCGGATGCTAAGCTAAGCTAACCAGCTTAATATTTAGCGTACAGACAAGAGAGTGTTATCAATCTTCTCATCTGACTCTCAGCAACAAAAGTATATAAGCATAGGTCACAAAATGTCAAATTGAATCTATTATGATTATTTAACCAATTTCAGTTCAAATACCCCAATAAACGGGGTCATCCCTATGATCCCCGGGTCCTATGTCCCCCTTTTGGGCAAAAGGGGTCCTATGGGTCTGCATAAGCCTCTGCCTTCGCTGATTAATTCAGCATTTTGTTAGGGCTTGAGGTTACAGTTAGTGTCAGGGTTAGAGGGTAGGATTAGAGTCTTATTTGCCTTGGGTTTCGGCACTGAATTTGGAAAAATTAACAGAACGGGATCATAGGACCCTTTCTGTGATAAGTGGGGAACATTGGATCCTTTTTTAAGAAAGGTCACATACAAAGCGAGTAACATATGACCCTTTTTTTTTTTTAAAAAGGGTCCTATTTTCCCCGGTCTCATACAAAGCGGGGAACATAGGACCCGAGGAACATAGGTACGCTCCCCGATAAAGAGGTAGTAACCTTAAACTTGTTATTCTGTGGGAAAATGTCTTTCTTTGATTAATATTTTGGAATCTTAGTGATACAAAAGCTTATAAAACAAATGAAGAAGACAAGGTGACAGCTGAGGTGTGATGTCACTCTACGTACCGAGGTGTCCAGGGAGGGGAAGAGGGGAGTGTGGACGAGGCAGCGTGGGAGAAGTGGTGGTCAGGATCAGACTCTTCCTGTTGCTTGTACGGCAACTATAAAGAAAAGGACAGAGATGCATGTCAAGCATACTACAATGTCGAGGTTACCACAGCAGAGGTGTGTTTGTGTCTCTATGCATTAATTAGAGCCAGACCAGATCGGTATCAGCGTATATGTTTTCTGATATAAGAAACTTTTTAACAGAACACAAAACGCTGCAAATCATGCTTGGGGTGATTTTGAAATGTCATGGCTATTTATTTATTTATTTATTTTACTCTTTATTTCAATGGTCAGCAATTGACTGATACTACACATACCATACTATTTAATAATAACTATTTGTATAATGTATAATGTATATATAATATTATGTAAAATTCACTATACTGGCCGCCCTGCTGGTGAATTTCATTTGTCCCATCTAAAATCAGTATTCTTTTCCAAAATCCTGTAGTGGTCGGGCCATAAAGCACAAATATGTGCACACTGCAGGTGCAGAAGATGTGCAAAAGTATGGCTCACTGCAGAAGCACAAGAGCGACAAGGAGAATTCCATTTCCTCAGTCATCCATCTCTGTCTGCCTCTTCTCAGCCAAGATAAGAAATGAGGAGAGAGAGTGTGGAGCAAGATGAGAGGGAGGACAAGTTAGAATAGTGGCAACAAGCAAGGCAGAAAAGAAAGGATAGATGATTAGATGAGTAAAAAATTGACTTCCCCATGACCTCAGTTAATTATGTTTTGGGCATTTAATAGCTATCATTAGCACACTGAGTCACCTACTGAGTCATTCATACTGCACATAGTATCCAACTCACACACCACTCTGTAGTCAGTGGAGCAGGCTTTTTGTATTCCTTTACTTTTTGTATGTTATGCCCTTCTTTTGTTAGAACGCTCACACTGCAACAGTGCAGGCACACTGTGTAACACAATTTGCTTTGCTTCCCAAGGTAGAGAGCAGCAAACATGAATACAAATAAAAACAACTGGGAACAAAGAGGAAGAACAAACACAATGCAAACAGCACCATCTCGTCTTTGCTTAGAGAATGCTTGGTTTTCCCCTCTCTCCCCCCTTTGAGCCACACTCCCAGGGGTTCACATGTGAACAGGACGCACCAACCTCTACACACACACACACACACACACACACACACACACACACACACACACACACACACACACACACACACACACACACAAACACACAAACACACAAACACACACACACACACACACACACACACACACACACACACACCTTCACTGACACTTGCAGTGTAAAGACGTGAGCGGACTGAGATGGGATTCACACTGGGAGCTGAGGATGTACAGAGACACTGTGAGAGGCGAGGATGCACTGTTTTATACAAATCCCTCCAATCTAAACATGTTTACTGCTTCAAATTTGGATGTGAATCATGTATCCAGCGGGTGAATTCATGACAGATCCCACAAGAAATTTTGTCCACACAGAAAACCAACTCAGTTGCTAATACAGGTATTTCACAATAAACCATTTTTAGAAAGAAATCATGGTCATGAGGTAAGCAGAAGAATTTCAACTCAACTTAAAAACATCAAAAACAGAGCACAATGCATACAAATGTCTGTCATTGTTGCTGTATAGTAGTACAATGGAAATAATAATATAGTAGTATAATAATTACAATACCTATTTATTACTTTTATTCTATATAAACTAAAGCTATTGTACTGTACTGTATTTTACTGTATTGTATTGTACTGTATTGTACTGTATTGTATTGTACTATATTGCACTGTATTGTACTGTATTGTATGCTGTATTGTGTTGTATTGTACTGTATTGTGTTGTATTGTATGCTGTATTGTATGCCGTATTGTGTGCCTATGGATGTAGGTGGACACACACTGTTTGTGGCCGTGTTAACACCTGCCATCATGAAGTACTGGACAGCAATGTGCCATTTTGACAAGGTGTCAACATCTTAGGGTTGTAATACAAAGCTACTATTTGTGTCTGTTAAATGCCACAAACCCTTTTTGTGATACATTCATTAACTTCCACAATAGAGTGATATATCTTTGCACCTGAGCAACATCAGTTAAGCTGTATTCTGCAGTGAGAAACAAATATGGGGAAAACTGATTTAAAAAAAAAAAATAGTCGACAGCTGATTGGGTGTTGGAGTATCAACAGCAGCCAATCACTCCTGGCCTTTTCAGCCACCCTCCTGCCCATGTGCTAATACCACTGCTTGAGTTTGTGTTTAATTTCATATTGCTACCTCAAATCAAGCCCCCACCACAACGACTTCCTGGTTCATCCAATAAGCATCACAGCTCTCTGAGTGGCAAGAAGGAGCAGTTTGCACAATAGAGCAGTTTCTCATTGACCCCGATGTTAAACAGGCCGTTTTCACAGCATAATTAAACCTGTTTATGGTCTGGTAAGAAAAACCTTCTACTCTGTATGTTTAGGTCATATCTCCATGACAACGCTTAGGAAGGTGAATTATTTTGCACCAGGCTAGTTTTTATTGTATTGGAAAAGTTAAAAGTTTATGAATAATTAGGGGCGCTGCCTCTTGAGTGACAGCTAGGCTCTGGCCCTCACTTCTCCTCAGAGGTATACGTCATACAGATGGACGTATCTCCCTCCCCCCAACGTCACATACATGCCCTTTTTTGGTAAGAGGAAATGAGGAGAGATGGAGACTCCCGTAGGCGAGGACGATTGGATCAAGTTGAGAGAACGGACCCCGACGGAGAGGCTACGTCCATTTTTGATACAGTCTATGCTAAAATAGGACAATAACTTCATAAAATAGAGCCAGCACTCAGGGTGTAATACATCGATATGGATTGATATATCGGTTCAATGATTAATGATCCAATATCATCAATCTAAAGTGGTCATTAAGAGGTCTTTAGTATAACTGATCAAATAAGTGATAGTTAACATTAGGAGGTCTAGTTTTACTCCTGTTATTTATGAAAGATGAATTTAAATGTCTGGAAGAGCTTGGTAATAAAATCAAATCATTTTTTAGTTGCTTATTGTGAGTGGATATGTAACTGATTGTGTTAAATGGGCAGATGATTTTAGTCTCATATCAATTGCAGCCCCCTGAGTTAAATCGAACCATGGCAGACTTTGTGAGATCAGCAAATATTGTATTGTCCAAAGAATAAATGTAATATTGTATTGTGATAAAATTGGTGATTCACAGCCCTAACCAGAGCCATCTCATGTTTTCATTCTTTTAACCGCACACAGGATGTCCTGGTCGATCACATCTAAATAGCCTTATGGATATTGATCACATATGCCAATAGGTTGGATTTAACGCACAGGTCCGATAACTGCTGTTGTGCCATTTCTCGCTTTCTAAGCCGACCCCACTGACACCACTCACCTCAACGAGTGCATGTGTGTGTGTCTCTCGGTGTGTAAGGTTCAGCTTAGCTTTCATTACTTCGCAAAGACAGAGAGAAGCTCAAACAAAGTCACACCGAGCAGCACGACTATTCTTGGTTCATGGATTCTCAGTGCTGCAGGAAATCAATGGAGGCTGTGAACACAATACACACAGAGCTTGGCCTTGAATCTCCCTCGTAACACCGTCAGTATTCAGTGCCATGTATAAACATGTAGACTGGCATGTTTTTACTTTACTTCTATATCCATATATGCAGCTGCTGAGTCCAAATTTCAGAGCGATACCCGGGGCCTGTTTCTTGCTCTATGGTCAGTCAAGATCAGGAGAGCGGTGGGAGGGGAGGGAGAGATGCACTTCGCTGCACTCAGTAAATCTGGATTCTGTGTGCTGTTGCCGAGGGCTGGAGGGAGGGGTGGAGGTGTGGAGGGTAAGGGAGATGTGCAGAGAGATAGGAGGTGCAATCATGACATGAAAGGGAGATGAGGAAAAGTAAATGTTTAGGGAACGGGGTGACTGTGAATTCAGAATGGAAAAAAAAATGAGAGGAGGATTATAAATGCAGGTTGACAGCGCTCTCAGTGGTGCTCATCACCCACACAGGCGCAAGGTAAACATGACCCAATTTTTCCACCATTACACACTCTCCCTCTCTCTCTCACTCTCTCTAACACACGCGCACGTATATTCACAGTGAACAAACACCACAGAAGGCACAAACAGGGCACACAGGGGAATACTGCTCACTGTGAGCTGATGACACAGGGGGGAAATATGGCTCTAACAAAGCCAGACAAACAGGAGCCTTCATCCTCTGCATGTTCATACTCCTCCCTCTATTTAACAGCAGGGGCACCATTAATATTGATCAAACCAATCCGCCCATTCACATGAAACCACACAAATGTAGCCACGATGTACAAAGTCAAAAAGAAAGCAGATCGGAGGCATAGAGGAGGAGGGTTAGGGGCAAACACGGAGAGAGAGATAAGAAAGAGAAAGTGAGGCTAAAAGCAAGAGCACTTCAAAGAGAAGGAATAAACCAGAGAGGCGGAGCAGGAGGAAAGAACTGCTGATGAGGAGTCGGGGAAGACTGGTGTGTTTACCTCCACAGCAAGAGGAGAGCGGTGAACGGAGGGGAAATCGAAACGATCGGGGTGAATAAATCAGTTGAAATGTTGGCGGAAGAGATGAAAGGTACTTTTCAGGGAAGAAAGGAAGGAGGAGAGAGGGCTTCAGGAGCAAACAAATACCACATATTCAGTGCTTTTATTTTCTTGGCACGCATCAGCCCCTTTTGCCTTTGCAGTATACATAAAGTTTTATAACAGCATGAAAAGACTGGAGCACTTTATTCCAGGAACAAAAACCAGAGGACATTTTGTTGGCGTCTCCAACCCCGGAGGGGATGGGAGAAGAGGGAGCTATGGTCACATGACGGCTTGTTGCTATGCAGTGTGCTGCAGGGAGGCTTCTGATAACGCCGGCCGCGGACCACAGAGAAGGAAAGGGAGAAGGGAGATAATACTGCTCGTTATAGAAGTCACTCAAGTTCACTGTCCGAGGGTGGAGGGGGAGACAGGGAGCGACAAAGGAAGACACGCAAATATAAAGTATTTGTAATGGTGACACAGTGTGAAACAGACAAGTCGCCCGGTGGTATGGTAGAGAACTCTAACTTTAAAACCAACATGACATACAAACAAACAAACAAGTGGACCAAAGGACAGGTTCTGACAACAGAATTACTTTATAAGGGCACTGAAAGGGAAAGAACAACATACTGTCCTTGTGATATATGCTATTAAGAAGATGTGTACTGTATGCACATATAGAGACAACTACTAATGTATATATATACTGTATATATATATACATATATATATACAGTATATATGTGAGAAAAGTTTTAAAATGGGAACTATGCAGCAACAAATGAACTGCCTATACGTCATACTCCACATAATGTAGTTTACAATGACGCAGGTGTCATTTACACTGTCTCCATCAGTTTTCGAAATGGTTGATTTTTACCCCTAGACTGGAAGCTCATGATTCATTTCCTGTCAGTGTCTGACAGAGGAGCGTCATAGCTCCCAATGTCACTGTCGTTCTCTGTGCAGAACAGCTAACGACGCTCACAAAACTCCAATCAAGCTGACAACTAACTATTGGCATCAAATATGAATCAAGATTCTCTAACTATCCTGCCTATTTCTCACCTAAAAGGTTTTCAGAAACACATTTTAGTGTACTGTTTTACCTGCATCAAAACGGACCACGCACTGTGTTGTGTCTAGATGGAAACCCAAGATTTGCAAACTTCTCACAAGATGGTGAGGTCAGGCAATGACCTTGAATGGTTAGGGTTATTATAGGTGGACAAGAAGGAAGTTTTGCTAGAGCTTTTGTGAGTTTTCGCAAATCAAGGGTTACCCTCTAGACACTGCCCAAACACTAACCCAAACTGGCTTGTGTTGTGCTGTGACCGGTTGTCTATCCGACTGCATCCAGAGGCATTTTGGTTTGCACTGTTGATAACACCACTTTGAAATCGAAAAAATAAACGTATTTGAATGCACTGTTTGGAGGATGATTTGTTAAAAATGTTCTTAAAAATAGTTGATGTCAACTAACACATGAGAGAATATGTAGAGAAGGTTTATTTGCACAATAGGAAAACATACGCAATGCAATGTCAATAAAAGAGACAAATGTGCATTCTCCAAAAACGTAACGTAAGCTGGAAACAAGCTAGCCTTCTGTTTCTAGAAGTAGGTAAGATGTGCACGTGCTGAGCAGTTGCAGCTATGAACGTGACATATAGATGACTGTTGCTTCTGCGGTCAACATTGTTATTCGTTTTATGCAGAATACTTTCATATCATTGGCTGTGTAATAGTAAACACAAAGTGACGTATTTTACTGCTCTGACCACCGTGCCACCAGCCGCCCCACAAAGTGACAGCCTTGTACAATAACAGAATAAACAGATTAAAGAATGAATCGAATCATCGTTTTAGCTTTAGCACTATAGGGCATGATATCAGAGAGGTATGTACAGGATATAGACAGCTTGTATTGATATTGGAGTCTCTTTAAGTGAGTAATTCAAACAATATTTTCCACCAGGTCACATGAGCAGCAGTAAAAGGCCAGGGCAGAAGCCAAAGTGGTCATGGTGAGGGCCCGAGGCACAGCACTGTCCTCACTCTGCTCCGTCAGCGCTCCACTCAACTGCACCGAGCAGTGTGTTAAATGTCAAAATCATCACCTGGCCTAAAACACAATGACCGGGAGAAAGCCCAACAGGCACTTTGACCCTTTCACCTCTTTCTCTGCTCTGTGGGGTCCCAAACATCCTTGACAGCACTTTCGTCGGGATGAAAGGCTCTATTTCCTTGTTGATGTGTTTTTCCTGTAATAGGCTGAAATCTTCTGTCTCAGTCTGGGGAGCTGACAGTAGCAATATCTATCATGTGTAAATTTAGTGCTGTGGAGACGCCTGTGTCCTCAAGAGTGTTTTCCAGTAAGAGAAGCCCTGAGAGGGAGACAGCGGAGAAGAAGGAGGATCAAACAGAATAAAAGTCCCATTACTCTAAGAGGAGAGGACAGAGATGGTGCTTTACTGAAAGCTAATGGGAGATGAGGCACCTGCTGTATACTTGTGTGTGTACTGAACCCAGGGCTCCAAAGCTTCAGCACTTAGAAGAAGAGACTCTAGAGTCTGACTCAGGTGCCTCGGCCTTCCACTGACCTCCAGTGGTTTGCACAAAATTGGTTATGTGAAGTGTAATGACTTATTCAGTTACAGAGGAAGAGTGTTTATGAGCAGAAGACGTGGATGTTGGTGTGTTGATGTACTGTATGTGTGTGAGTTATGTGACTCTGAGCCGACTGCCCCACGGCATAGTGCACCTGAGCCAAAACACTTGGGACACACACACACACACACACACACACACACACACACACACACACACACACACACACACACACACACACACACACACACACACACACACACACACACACACACACACACACACACACACACACACACTATTCCTTCTCTTTAATTATTGCATCTCTATATACAGTAATCACTCCCCACTTTCCTTTAGCAAGCAATTGATAGTTTGCTCATTCAAGCCCCTTCAGTTGTTGTTACGCTTGTCAAGCTTCCCATTCTCACCATATACTGCAGTTCACACTAATAACAGTGACTGTAGTTAATTAATGTTTGCTCCATAGACTGTCTCTCAACTTGATCCAATCACACTCGCCTACGGGAGTCTCCATCTTGGCAGACTTTGACTCCGCCTCATTTCCTCTTACCAAAAAAGGGCATGTATGTGACGTTGGGGGGAAGGAGATACGTCCATCTGGCTGACGTATACCTCCAAGGAGAAGTGAGGGCCAGAGGCTAGCTGTCACTCAAGAGGCCACGGCCATAATTATTCATAAACTTTAACCTCCACTAAAATAAAAACTAGCCTGGTACAAAATAATTCACCCTCCTCAGTGTTGTCATGGAGATATGAGCTAAACATACAGAGTAGAATGTTTCTTTGTACCAGGGCTTAAATAGGTTTAGCAGACAGATGGCTCAGGGAGCAGAAGGCAGTAGAGCCACATGACTTTTTCCACAGATCATCTGTCTCATTGTCTTGTCAAGATATACCAGCGGTAGCTGCTGGTCTTTCAAGGAGGGGAAGATTATTTTTCCGGCCTACATAAATGTGTTTGTTTATTTAAATGTAAATTCTACACTCGTTTCTTTTCAAGAAAATGATCTGTGACCTTGTCGTACCAACTAGGCGTCTTTTCCAGGGACTTGACCAGTGTCCTCTCAATGGCCACTAGAGCTAGGCTGCTTAAACGGCCTTGGCTGGAGCTGCTGCGCCAGGCTACTGTGAAGTGTGAGTGACGGGGGGAGAAGCTCTGCAGCTGCCGCTGCTCGTTGGGGAAAGAAACCACAGAGTGACAGAACAGAGTAACCAAACACAACGCTAGTCGTTTTTAACAAAGACAAAGTCTCTGGGGATCGGTAAAGTCTCCGGATCAGTTCAGAACAACGGAATGAAAACCTTGGAAAATGCTCTGATGGATGTTTATTCTTCAAGATCGCTGATTTGTTCTTTAGCTATCAATCAAAAAAGGATCAGAGAGCTCATCCAATCATCATGCAGAAGCCGAGCGTACGGGCCAGCCCACTGCCCCATAGACCCCCAGAGACGCTGAGCGTCCGATGGGCGGGACAAAGCTCAGCATTTATTTAATGAGCGTCTAGTTTGGCTGCAGTGGAACAACCTGCTCTACACTTCCCCATTGAAGTCAGTAGAAGCTGAGCGTCTGATGGTGAAAAGCAATGTGGAGCTGTGGGGATGAAGGGGAAGGAAGATGCTCCGGTTTTCCTGTGATAAGGAGCTGATTCTGAACAAAAGATGAAGGCTTTCTAGCGCAGATTTAGTCAATGAAATGTACACACAGCACTACATAGTTAAACACTTTTTTTGATGAGATATTAGGGGAAGTTGAGCTTCCCTTGCAGTCTTAGAGCAATCACCACTGAGTGAAACATATTTTTCATAAAAAGTTACCAGTCTTACCCCGAAGCTCTTCCCTTCTGTTTATGCCCCGACAACTGTTTAGAAAACAGCTCTATACTTCAGGAAGCTCACAAACGTCCATTGATTGCACTGCACATCACCTTAAAAAAGTTTAAGAAAATTAAACTCTGGCAGCAGGCGGGCGTGTGGCTGAGACATGTACGACCGCAACAGTTTCATGGGATTACGCCCGCTTGTCAATCTGCCTGTCAGCTTGCCCACGCCCCCCTACCTACCTGCTCGCCTCTCATTGAAAATGAATTACTAGGAGTGTCAATCACTCCCTGAGTGAAAAGACCTTAACTCTATCTTGCGTAACATTGCTGAGGTTGCTGGAGTGTAAACTTCCCCAAATCCAATAAGGAGCAAGACCAAGCGAGAGTTTACCTATGTTCCCCAGTTCAATATCTTTTTAATGTGACACATTAAGGAGACCCTTCAGACTGTTTTATGTTTGCCTCTATGCTTCTCTTTTACAGCTTATAGCCTACAGATGTTATGCTCCTTGAAATCTATGCCCTCAAACTTGCAGGCTGGACAGTTTTCTTGACTTTAGACTTCAATATCTCCGCAGTGGCTGAACAGAGTTTTACTATTCAAACTGCATTTAAATAGTCCATCTCTTTTTGTTGCCATTTGAACTGAGAGGATAGCCCTTGCCAATGTCTCATAATGTTAGATAATATCAAGATTATATAGTCAATTTCCTTGTGTAATTTCATTCGTTTTTTGTTGAACTCTGATTGTCAACTATATATTTTTGGAAACCTTAGAGTATGACGAATCAGAAAAATTTTGAAGGTCAATATGGAGGCCATCTTGGTTTTTCAAAATGGCCACCTTTAAATAGTAATTTCTCAATCTCACATCTCAAGGATTACATAGAATTTAATTTCCAGCTGTAAAATTGTCATGTTGGATGGCAAGAAATCATGTCAAATAGATTTAGATGATCATTGACCCATATTTGGGTCTTTGTTTTGTCTTTTAATGCCAAATTGCCAAAGCTGCCTTAATGTTTGGCTGGTGGGTTTGGCTAGTGGCCAAACATGCAGACGACACTGAAAAAAACACTAAACACACTCAAAATAATGTAGTGATATGCCCTTTGGTCTTGGAAGGAAGGCTGGTTTCATTGAGTTTTATTTCACATATAAACAATATACCGTAAAACACAGTGATAAAAGTTATAGCCTACTGTACGTATTAAGCGAGTTGGCTGGACATGCTAACATTTGCATTTTGCATATTTGTTCTTGTGTTTTTGTTTTTGGAAAGGTTACAAAAATGACACACCATCCTCTCTAAATGCTGAGCATCACTCTCATATGATACTAGCTTCAGCATGTGTACTTGCATGTGCGGTTGCAGAGACAGTCTCTTTTAAAGGGTCACTTAGTAAACACACACACAGGTACATATGAATCCACATGAATCAGGAAAAACCTGGATGCTCATGAACACAACCTCATGAATCAAAATACAGAAAGAAAGAATGAAAGAAAGGAGAAGGAAAAAACAAAGTGAGACAAAGGAAGAAAGAAAGAGAGAGGCAGTCAAAGCTAGTATGCGTGTCTTGCATGCTCACGTAACCTTAGTGAGCTGATCCCTAATGGAAGAGCAGGCACAGATATTACCCCAGGGCCCTGTGCTCTACCCCAGTCTCCCTTCCTTTCACCTCTTGCGCAAGTTCCCTCTTTTTCTACCTTCTTCGCTTTCTTTGTCATAATCACGCGTTCACTTTTTTTCACTTGTTTTTGTTTTGTTTTTGCTCTCCAAGCTGTGTTTGGTGCTGTTAACTTTTCAGCAACTAGAGGGAAATGCGTATTAAACATATATATATATATTATACTTATATATTTCACAGTAGTCATTTGGCACTTTCCGTACACTCCAACCCATCCTGCATTTGATACACATTTGCAGGATTTTCCAAAGGGTTCCCATTGGTTTAGAGCACGACTGTAGGAGTGTGGCATTTAATATGATGAGACTTCCACATTATTTCCATCTGTCTGCCTGTGTGTGCTCAGGTGTGCCATAGCGAGAGTCTGTATTAGCAGCTTGTTTAATCCCTGATCAGCAGGGGAGAATGAAGTCACTTAGAGAGACTGAGCACGACATCCACTACTGCCGCGACGAAGAGAATGTCAACTCAAATTTTAGGCTGTTAAAAGTATTAATTATAAGCACAAAGGAAAAAAGTGCTTCATTTATTTAAGAAATGTGATGTGATATTTTATTGACTCCACCAGGAAAATCCTTTCCATGGTTCCGTAAAAATCAGAATGCAGTTGCAACCATTAGCTAGTAGGGATTTGCACAAGAAAACTTCATCCAGGCAAAAACGCCCCCCAGGAAACCCACCCGATCATCCAGCTCCAGAAAGTTATTATAGTTCTGCCTGACTCATGCAATCATTGATTTTCCACTTCAGACGGTGAATCAGTCCACATGGAGGTCTGCTGGAAATGTCACTATGATGAGTCACCTTTTCAATAACTTAATGATATATGTACATCAGGGCCAACAAAACCATAACCAGGGCAAAAGATACAGTGGCAAACCAATCTCATGCTTAAGGTTCTAAGACTAACTCTTTTTAAACATGCATATGTTATTCCTTAGAGACATTAACGCATCTTTTTCTTATCATTTTGGTGTTGAAATATAATTTATGATGATAGTTTCTGGAGATTTGACTGTTTGCCCTTCACTCTCAGGTCTCTGCTGATCGTGGTGGTGCTTGCTGCCGTGGTCCTACATGACGCTTCCTGCTGCTATTGTCACTGTTACTCATATATACTATCACTAGTTTAATAAACTATAAAATTTGTAGCTGTATCGTAGCTGCTATTGCCACTACTCATCATTGATCATGTTTGCCACCATAATTATTATCATTTTCATATTCTGTCGCCTTAGCTGTGCTTGTTTCTACTATTCTGTTGTATTAACTGCCTTAACATATACGTCATATTCACATTACTATAAATATTATAGTTACTGTTAGGCTTAGCTTGCATCTCTGGAAGTGTGTCTGTCTGTCTCTCTCTGTCCATCTGTGTGTCTTTTCTCTCTTTCTCTCTCCTTTTCTTCCTCCCCAACCGGTGCAGACAGATGTCCGTCCTCCACAGAGCTGGGTCTGTCCGAGGTTCCTGCCTGTTAAAGGGAAGGTTTTCGTTGCCACTGTACTCTACAGAGGAATTGTTGGGTCTATGTAAATCATAAATAAGTCATTGAGTGTGGTCTTTACCTACTCTGTAAAGTGTCCTGAGATAACTTTTGTTATGATTTGGCACTGTAAATAAAATTGAATTGAATTGAATTGAACTCTAAGACATATCTTATATAGTATAACAAATCCTTTATAGACATATATAGTGAAATCCTATGAATCTACGGGCTAAGGCTACGTTCACACTGCAGGTTTTAATGCACAATTCCGATTTATTGCTCAAATCCGATTTTTTTGTTTGACTGTTCACATCACTTCTTTAAATGTGTCCTATCTACAGAAGTGACCCGCATGTACAGTGAAGCCCCTTCTGATGAAAAACAACTTAAACTGTATTTTAGATATAAAGTCATGGATGGCAGAGAACTTACAGCTCAAACAGGACAAAACAGAGGTTTTAACACTTTACAAAACTAAATGTTTTTAAACATTCACAGTGCATAAAAAAACCTGGGCGTTCTTATCGAGTCTGAGCTTGATTTGATTCCACACATCAGAACTACTACAAAGACTGCTTTTTACCATCTTAAGAATATAGCCAGAGTTTGCCTGTTTCTCTCTCTGGCCAGCACAGAGGTGCGAATGCATGCTTTTATCTCCAGCCGGTTAGATTACTGTAATGCCCTGCTCTCTGAGCAAAAAAGAGCATTTCACATGTTCAGCTGCTCCAGAACTCAATGTGTTCTGTCAAGGACCAGAAGACGGGCTCACATTAAACCAGTTTTAGAATCGCTGCATTGGCTCCCTGTGCGCTTCAGGATCAATTATACCGTATTATATACCCAATTATACCTGCTGTTACCGTATCAGCCCTCGCGGACCCTGAGGTCCTCCGGTACTGGTCTTTTATCTGTTCCCAATGTCACAACGAAAACCTTTGGTGAAGCCTCATTTCATCATAACGGCCCTCGCCTGTGGAACAGCCTGCCGGAGGGCCTTAAGGGCCACTGACTCACCTTTTTAATTTAGATTTTAACTTAGTCCTCTTTGAGTCTTTTAATTTCCCCTTAAAGGTTTGATTATTCATTTACTTATTTATTTTTGTTTTGTTCAGTTATTCATGTTAACATTCATTTACGTTGTTTTAGGAGGTATTTTATTTCTTTTAGTTATTGTCTCTTAGTTTCCTGTTCCATTCATTGATGACATCACGCCACAACGTTGTTTACGTAAGCAAACGGCAACTGCAAGCAAACTGTACTGTAGGACTTTATGGCTTAATGCTAAAAACAGTGTGTGGCGACATCCAGAAATTGTAATTAAAACTTAACTATCCCTCCACTGGTGCCTGCTTCACTACTGTCCTCCATGTTTGTTTTGATTCTGTTCCTGGCTCCCACCTGTGGCACACTTTTTTTTTTTCAATCAACTTTATTCGTCATTCATTTAAAAAACAGTGCAGCGCGGGTCAGAATGACGTCAAATTCACATTAAGTGAGACCTGGCTGTTCAGGCTGCTGTTGCAGTCACATTCAAAAAAATCTGATACGTATCCGATTCAGTTGCACATTTAAAAGAGGCCTTATTCTGACTGGAAAATGTCAGATTCAATGGGACTTGTGCTGTTTACACTGTCAAAAGAGAATCAGATCTGGGTCACATATGGGAGAAAAAACAGATTCAGGTCACTTGGAACTGCAGCGTGAAGCCTAATTAGTCTACTTCCATGCTAGTGGCTTTATACAGCTGTGCTTTGAGCTAAATGTTAGCAGGAACTGTGCTAGCATGGATGCATGCAGAAGTAATTTGTATGAGTCTTAAGGACTCTGAAGAAACATAATGGTCACTTTAAGTGCTTTAACATTACATTTGCATGCATATCATTTAAAAAGCATACTGTGTCTGCATATCCTGCTACCTTAAAAGAGCAAGGGCATCATTTGCTAGGACTTTATAAACAAACCTACATACTAGCTTTCAGACCTTTAGAGTTACAGTAGCAGTATTTTGTAAAATACTCAAAATCACTAAGACTCAACATGCACACTCAGCAGAACAGAGCAGAGATCTGAAACCAAGTGAGACATTGGCACACAGTGACCTTACACACTAGTCACACTGTCAAAACGAGCCTCTTTGTAATGCATACTGCAGACAGAGAGAGAGAGAGGGGACTGAGGGGAAGAGAGACAGAGGAATGAATAGACAGAAAGCCAGCGCTGCCACACCTAACATAAACAGAACCAATTCATCACTACACTGTCTCTTGTACCTTTTAGTGCGTCGGAACATGCTGAGTATCTAGGCGTAGCTCTGAGCAACAGGAGCAGCAGCAACAGCTGAGTGGTGAGGGAGAGCAGTCAGAAAGCAGCAGGCCTCTGGGAAAATGTCATCGTAATGCATAGACGCATAGCCAACTGTAGCTCCTTCAAGCTTTAGATGTGCGCTGGACTGGTGTCCGGGCAAGTGTGGGCAAGCGCCAAAGGAGAGAGAAAGAGAGAGGGGGGGGAGAGAGAGAGAGAGAGAGAGAGAGAGAGAGAGAGAGAGAGAGAGAGAGAGAGAGAGAGAGAGGGAGAGGGAGAGAGGGAGAGGGAGAGGGAGAGAGAGGGAGGGAGGGTCTGTCTCTTAGAGAGGAGGAACAAAAAGGAGATTGTGGGTCGTTTTCTCAAGGCTAAGGTGCCATGGTACAGAGTGTAATTTTGTGACTTATTGTGGTTGTGTTTACCTCTCCTCTTTCCTCTTTGTGCACTGGAAGAACCTGATGGGAACTTAAAAGCTTTTTACTGCAGGCTACGGACACCATAAATGAATAAAGCAGAGAGTGAAGGGAGGTTAACTTATCTCAGCAGAGAGTGAACAAAGTCATGTTACGTAACTGTAAAACAGATGCTGAATGGAGTCCAACATTTAAAAAAGCATAACTGATGACAATGTATGCCACACACACATATATGCTGAATGGCTGTGTTTACTTATGAAGGCATGCAGTAGGCAGACTGAATGTGGGGCTAACTCCGCTGAGCTCATCTCTAACGCATGGAGGGCTGATCACGTCTTAAAGGAAGGGGAAAGCGAGAGAGTGAGTCCAAATGAAAACTGTCTCGAGAGAGAGAGGCACAGGTAAAAATCAGATGAATCAGTGGAAAGTGAAAGAACACAGTTAGATGGGTAGGAGCACATGGCCCGAACACAAACAAGAGTTGGGCTGCGACTTCATTTCATGTGTGATTACCCATGATGACTAGGGACGAGGGGGCAGCGTAAAGAAGATGGATAGGGTATGGGAATGGGTGGAGACAGAGGTAGTGGCCTGTGACAACTCAACCAGCACACAACCAGCTCAAACAATAACCCCCCTCCCCCGCAATAAGATTATAATGAAAGACCTTAAGAGTCTTGTTAATGCTTTTGTTCTTATTCTACACTGTCTTCATAATAAAGCTTATTTACTTCCCTGCCAAGAGTTAAAGGCGAAGATCGATACCAATCTCTTGTCTGTATGCTAAATATATGCCGGCAACTGGTTAGCTTAGCTTAGCATAAAAACTAGAACCAGGGTGTAAACACATGGCTCTGTAAAAACAACCTCACTAATGAACAGAACAGGTGCCTCAATACCTGAAATGAGGCGGGTCTATTTCGCCCAAACGCCCCTAAATTGCATGCAAATCGCTCGAGAGCCCGTTTGAGCGGCTGTCTTTTCCCTTGTGTTTTTTTCCCATGAGATATACCCGGTTGCTGATTGGATGTAGCTCTCAGTGGGATGTGACTGGTGGTCGTACAGACGCCACAACAACACGGCGAAGTAGACACTTTTATCCACTGGTGTAGTAGAACACAGCGCAGAAAAGGATCTGTGTATGCGCATCTTTGCACAGACTTTTTAAAATGAGTGAATGTGAATGTTCCCTCTCTTTCTCTCCCTCCCATTTACACACAAACGCATACACACACACACACACACACACACACACACACACACACACACACACACACACACACACACACACACACACACACACACACACACACACACACACACACACACACACACACAGTACTGCAAGCGGGGGGGGGGGGGGGGGCAGCCTGTCAACAAACACTTTTATACCGCCTCAAATTTTTAAGATGGAATGTTTTCTTTCATGTTACTTGTTGACGTGAATCATATGGGCCACCTTAAGTCAAACTGCAGCTATACTGTAATTCTCAGTTTCGTAAATCCCTCTCGTGTTTTTTTGTAATGGAATCACGGCGAGGGAATGCCGTGCCCTGCAACTTTCCGAGCAGCCACATTTTACCCCAATGGAAACACGCCTAATGTTCAGTACATCTTATTAAACCTGCATTCAAAGACTTTTTTCCACTTGGGGGCAGCAGAAACAACTTGTGACATATCAACAAACTTGTTTGCGAACAGTTTACACATCTAGCACACACAGAGCAACATTAGCATTCATTTGAAGTTTTGTTTCTGGCAAACTGACGAATGGAAGTCCAATAATCTCTCTGTTTTTGGTCTCCACCAACACCAAGGGAAATATCTGGCCCTTTAGCTGCTAAATGCTCCATTATGTTCAACAGCTAGTCACTTACTGTGTCGATCTGCCGTTTGGTTCTGAATAGGTAGTGTGCGGCGATGTTTTAAAGCTTGTGCCGAATTGCCACCACTGTGATGAGAGCCGTAAGAATCAACCACAACAATAACCTAAAGGCAAACTAAACTATGAGTTGAAAGATGCTAAAATGTTGAAGGGAACTGCGGAGTCAGGTGATAACTACCTCTGCGTAGGAGGTTTTGGTTTTGGCTCGGTTTGCTTGTTAGTTAGTTAGTTAGTTTGTTTGTTTGTTTGTCAGCAGGATTACATAGAAATTACAGGTCAGACTTTCCTGACACTCTGTGGAAGGGTGTAGCAAGGACCAATGAAGATCTCATTACATTATGAAGCAGATACAAATCACAGGGCAGATACACGTGGGAAAAAAAATCACTTTCGCTAACATCGCTAGATAGGACATCTGTGCTGCATCCATGTGGTATTGGAATTATGGGAAATATAAGCTCCAAACTGGAACAATTCACACTGTATTCACATTGTGAGATAGGGCATGCCTTGACAGAGGTCTGCACTCTACTGTGTCTCGAGTGCCCTTCTAGTGGGTTCATCGCTATGAGCAAATCTTTTCACAGTGTTAACATGAATAATCGATCAACGGCTTCAAGAAAAAGCAGTAAGTATCAACAGCACAAACGTAGTTGAAGCATCAAAAGTAAAAGCAGTGATTATACAGCAGAAATGCCCCAGTGTTATATTATTATATACTTGATTATTGGTGTTATGTTGTTATTATTATGGATTACTTTGTATGCAGCTTTTTAAAAATGTAGAGGATGGAGGTTTAGCTATTAACTATTTATACCATTGGGTAGTTTAATCCATGAAAATTGATCATATTCTATTTACTAATGATGTATTTTTATGTAAAATGTCAACCCACAAAATAAAGAAACAGTTGTCATATAAATGTAGGACACTATTTCCCTCTGAAATGTGTTTCTGTATAAGGTGAACATTCTTTAATTGCTTTTTGAATTCATTCACAGCTCTTTGCTGCTTTAATACTTATCTAGCTTTGCTGAGGGTAATTTAGCTGTGCTGTTTTACTGAATGTGTGTAATTTACTGTCTTACTGCGAGATTTAGAAATACAAAGGGGGAGAGGTGGAAATGAGTGTAGAATAGAAACAGATTAATAACCAAGCAAAGGGAAGAGAAGAAGGGAGATAAAGAGCGAGACTGGAAAGGCAGAGTGGCTTTCAGCACCATGGACAGCATCCAGAGCTCCTGGCTGGCTTTAATCAGACTCCGACAGACTCCCAGCATCCCTCCAGTCGACCTCCTCCTCATTCACACAAGGACTATGCACTCCACACCAGAAGCACCACTGAAGCATCCTCTGAGCTTTCCAAACACAACATGCAAATCATACTGAGCAGCTTCTCTCTCCAGAGGAGGGAAAAGAGGGAGGGAGGGAGGGTTGAACGAGGGTAACACTCACCTGCTGTTCTTGCGAGGCAGTGGCAAATCCTTCTGGAAGAAAGACAAAGAAAAAAGAAAAGAGAGATCAGGTACAGAAAAATATCAAATGTACACATCCACATGAGCAATGAAAATCATACCATTTGTACCTCATGACTTGTAAACTGACGTTTATATCTAAAATGTATGTTCCTTTTTTACTTTTAAAGTCACCATATGCACCACCAATCACAATTTGATGTTGTTGCAGGATATTGGGAATGACAAAAACAAAAAACAAAGGAATCCCTGTATATCAGGTAGAGAGAACAATGTGAGCTCACTTATGAAGAGGAAGAATTGTTGAAAGATTGACTGTTTGAAAAATCCCTCCCCCGAGCAGGGTCTGTCCAACCCAAGCCCCTGCCACAGCGACTTCCTGGTTGATCCAATAATAGTTTGCATAATAGAGTAGTTTCTCATTGACCCCCATGTTAAACAGGCCGTTTTTCACAGCATCATTAAACCTTTTTAAGACCTGGTACAAAAAAGAGAGAGCGGACCCCGACGGGTCTATGGTCCAACCAATAACTTAGCAATCGTGGCGAGGTTCTGGATGCTATCAGTGTTTATGCTAAACTTGGCAGCTTTGTCTTGGATTTGGAGAAGTTTAACTGTGGCAACCCCAGCCAAAGTCATTATCCATGATACTAGTACTTGCTCTACACTGTAATATTCTTCACTAAGGATCATCAACTGGGGATGGTGCTAACTTTTTGTATGTCCTTCAGCAGGTTAATATATGTGCCCATCAAGTGATTCTATGAAACCCCTCTGACAACTAGAAACTAACTAAACTAAACTATTAAAAAGACTACTTGAAATTATGTTTTCAACCAACTCATGCAAGTAATGCTAGCTACTATAGCTCACTAGCTAAAGCTGATAAAACCTGGAACCCGAACCAGGTACATGAAATCAAAGATCCATTGTTTTTTAAATCTACTAAGCATTTTAAATGGTAATCCTGTCACCATTATCATTGCAAATGGCATGTGATAACGGAAAGCATGTAGTAACATTAGCTCAGAGACATATAGGCTACATGCAGTTAGATGCTGCATGCAGGTTTGTGAGATGTGTCTCAGCTTCCGCCATCTTGGAAAGGGCTTCAGACCTTTCAATTCAATTCAATTCAATTCAATTTTATTTATAGTGCCAAATCATAACAAAAGTTATATCAGGACACTTTCAAAACTAGGTAAAGACCACACTCAATGACTTATTTATGATTTACAGAGACCCAACAATTCCCCCGTAGAGTACGGTGGCAACAAAAACCTTCCCTTTAACAGGCAGGAACGTGTAACAGACCCAGCTCTGTGGACCGTTCTGACCATAGACTGAATGTAAAGACTCAAGAAAAAGGGAGACTCGCTAAAGCTATCTTATGTCAGTATTTAGTCATTATGATATATCAGTAAGATGCTGAAAATGATGTTTGTTACTGTATGTTATTCAAGTGGTAACCTCAGGGCTGAACTGCAGTTTCTTGAACGGCCACTTGAGGCTCCAAGCCAGTCAACCCCCATAGACCTCAGTGTTAAAAAGACCCAACTTTAAAGCAGAAAACATATTTACAGCCTGGTACAAAAAAAAACTTTTTTGGTCTCTGTAGCTAATTTACCTGTTCATGATAACTGTACAGGGGGTGATGTCTTTAATTTAAATGAACCTATGTAATAGTGGACAGACCTCCTGCCTCGATAGACATACAAGCCTTAAGAGAAGTGACTACCCTGTTTCATCTATGTACACGCACACACACACACACACACACACACACACAGACACACACACATATACATATATATATGTATATTCTTAAGTATCTGTACGAGCACTACTATCTTTAACAAAAACCTTTATTTTGTGAAAAAAAACAGTGATCTAAATGAGAGAACAGTGTTCACTGTGTCAGAAGAGAAGATTTCAACAATGTTTTCTTCTATAGGATTCAAAAATGAACAGGAAGTGTAGAGGACACAGCTTTGAATGACTTCAGCACATCTGCTCCCACAGGACATCACTAGTTTCTCACACTGCTCTGGTTTGATCTGGGTCCATTCTGACTCAGTCTCTTCCACAGTTCACTAACTGGAGTGGGTTTCATAGGCATTACTTTGTTGCCAAAGATTTTCCAGAGATTCTCTATGGGGTGTAGATCTGGACTCTGGTCTGGACATTTCATTGTTTCAATATTCTTAGCTTCAAGGAACTTCTTAACCTTTGCAGCTGATTGGGAGACAGTTGCAGTGAAGTGTTGAATGGTGCTGAAGGAGGTTCACATAAACATTTGCATTCACTCTGCCATGGAGCTGTACAAGAGACCCAACTCCTGCTGCAGAAAACATCCCCAAACCATGACACTTCCTCCTCCAGAGTTAACTGACTTCTTTACACACTTTGGGTTCAGTCTTTCCTCAGTCCTACGCCCGACATAATGTTTCCATCAGACCCAAATAAACTGAACGTCCTCTCATCACTGAAGTCACTCTGGACCAGTTCTCCTCTGTCCACACAACAGGCTCCTCAGCAAAGGCAAGTCTAGCCTTTTGATTCTTTCTGCTGACGAGAGGTTTGGTCACTGCAGAGTGGGCTTTCACGCCAAATTGTCTAAAATGTGGAGACACTGTGTGCAGAGACAGATCCTTGCCCTGTTCAAAAACTGAACTGGAGACCAACTCCAGCTGCAGTGTTGAACTGATTCCCCATTGAGAGTCTTGTCATCATCCTGTTCTCTGGTGCACTTGTTACACGTGGACGACCAGCCTTTTTGAGGGACTTAAATGAATCTGTGTCCTTGTAAAGTTTCAATCTTCTTGAAATCACAGAGTGTGAATACCCAACCTCTCTCTGATGGTTGAGAGGGTCATTCCTTTGGCCTTCACCTGGACAACCTGCTGTCTCAGGGTTTCAGTCTCCTTAGAGCAGCTCGCCATCTTACAAAGTAACCAGGAGAGCTGCAGATAAATAGGGGGTGTCCAACAATTAAAGAAATTGTCACCAGTTGCAGATTAACACCAATAACTGGGAGGGATCTGAAAGTGTTAGCTAAATTTGCTAACTGTTTTTTTTTCACTAAATAAAGGTTTTTGTTGAAATGACTTGGTTGATTAAAAAAACATGCTAGTACAGCAGTGGTATAGCCACAGTGGATATTCTATCAAATTATGAACAATAAAATAAATACTTTGTTCTCAAATTTTGATCTCCACTGTATGTGTGTGTATGTATGAAGTTAGTTAATTGAAAAGTGGTTAATTCCTACAAAGTGAACTCCGGGCTTTGTGGTTCTTGGGCCCTGTGGTTCTTGGGCCCTGTGGTTCTTGCGCCCTGAAGAAGTTGCGCAGCTGGTAATCCAGAATAACGAGGTAATAAACTTGAGTTGAAGTTATCTTGGTTAACTTTGCATGTATGCACATTATGCATTTGCATCTGTGTTTGTTCAAAACCAGGCTGTTCATTTCTGACACTGATATAAGCCAGGGCACCCTCCCCTCTCTTTCTCTTTCCTTCGCTCTCTTTCTCCTTCTCTCCTTCCATCTCCTGAGCCCAGATGGACAGAGTACATTCAGCAGCAGCAGACATTCACTGCACCGAATGAAAACAGTGTGAGCACAGCCAGATCTTATGCCAGCACAGCCTGGCTCTTTACAAAACAGCGCACGCTGAGATAGAGAGCGAGGGAGGGAGGGGGTAGAGGGTGTAAACAAGGGTGGAGTAGAGGATGAGAGCGGAGGGGGGAGGGGGAGAGGATCATGCCCAGAGCCTTACCCTTGAGTCTGAGTATTGTGGCCTTCAGCACCGTGTGTGTCTGTGTGTGCCAGTGTGTGTCAGATGTGAGCCATCACACAGAATATAGCCGCAGTTGCAATTAATGCATTAGCCGCCTCACACCTTCTCCTGTCACACGCAGGGTAATGTTGTTAAGGTGCTGTTAGCTTCGCATCGACCGCCTTCTAACCATAGTCAATGCAATTATTAACCTTCAGATAACCATTGTGTGTGTGTGTGTGTGTGTGTGTGTGTGTGTGTGTGTGTGTGTGTGTGTGTGTGTGTGTGTGTGTGTGTGTATCTGCTGCTATCTCCACTGAAGCACAACATACTGCATGTATTGTAGTGCAGTGCTCTGTATTACAAGGACAAACCTGTGAGTGTTTTTATGTAGTCAGTCACCATCCATAAGGTTAAATCTATGACATGGATCAGAAATACCTCCAGAGGAGCTAGCTAAGTAGTTAGACACTGCAATACACCAAACACGCACTTGATAGGAAGAATAGAAAATAGTCTTTATTTCTTCAAAAGGCCAGTCACAAGCTACACAGATAGTCTACTGCATGTCCCGAGGGTTTATGTGTTAACAGAGACAAATCTCTCCTTAAAAGGACAACTGAATATTCAACCTATTGATCTCTCCTCACTTTGTCCTTCATTGATCAGGCTAATTGACCCTGAGCCGTCAGAGCCGAGGAGACGATGACTTACAAGAGCGAGATGCATCAGGAAAGGCTTCCTGCTGATGAGGAGGCTTAACTATACAACCAAGACCTGACCAGACCTTACAGTTACAGTGCTATTAAAGCGAGGGGGTTTGTCTGCGGACTGCATGACGGGGACTTAACTTGAAGTTGTCCAGATCACACAGAACCCCATAAGAGGTCAAAATTAGATGTTATTGGCAAGCTGGCCGAGCGGACAAGACTGAAATGAATCTGTGCAGACCTCGAAACAGAAACATCTCCATGAAAGCACTGCTTTCACCAAACAAGCCGGCCTAAAGAAAGTCATTTTCAGGACCGAAACGTTGCAATGAAAGAGTTTGTTCCAACAGAAGTTTCACTTAGTGACATGTAGAGAGGCTAGCATAGCTCCAGCATGAGACAGGGACACAAGGAGGGCCAGACCATGGGTTAGCTACGGATGGGGCAGCAAAAGGTACAGAGGCCACCCGGACCTACTGAGTGGAACCGTCTCTCCCCGCTGCTGCAGCTACCAGCCATACGGCTGCCAGTGCTGTGTCAAAGACTGTTTCCCCATCAAGATGTGTTTCCTTAACCAGAACCAAACCTTACGACCTAACCTTAACCACAGAGCGGGTGTTATCATTTTATCAGGAGGGAAATGTTATTGTTAATGTTATTAACAGGGGAACACACTTTGGCATGACACCGTGTGTGCCTGCAACTCTGTGACCAGAATAAACTAAACTAAGGTAAATTAACTTACCTGAACGAAATTGGACTGACACATTAACTCAAACAAAACTATAATGACTGATCAGGTAGGTTATGTTGCGTTTAACATTCAAACTAAACATAGAGGCATTCACAAGGACAGCTATACATTCTCTTGCTGTTAATAACATCTGTCGTCATTATAGCAACCGCAGACTCACACTTTCACTGAAAGTGTGCAGTTAACGGGACACTCGTTAAACCCAAACAGCAGTCAGGAGAGAAAACGTCCGTCAGAGCAGTCTTCTAGTTTGCACAGTTTCAGGAGAACTGCAGTGGATTCAACCCGGTCCACTTGACATCGGGTCGGTGCATGACAGTGTTTCTGAGGCTGGCTGTTGGCTGCTGGCTGCTGGTGTCTGTGCTGACCTTTCCTATACTATCCTTAACATAAACATTAACCTACTCAGTCACACATAACCCTTGGTCTTACTTTCCTGTCCCTCAAACTACATCACAACTGCATGTTCATCAGCCCAAATTCAAACGTTTTTTCAGGGGAGAAACCTCCGAACCCCCTGTCTGAAAAGGACTCTGACTTCTGGGCTACAGCCCGGGATGTTTTCACTCGCTAGCAACGCGCGAGCTCCACATCATGTCCTCCCTCCTTCACGTCTACCCAAGCGCCACACCTTCACTAAACCAGAGTATTTCCAGTAAGTGAGAATGCGTCTGACCCAGAGAAGCCCCTGTTGTGTGCTGTATGTGTTTAAGACAGAACTATTATTTATTTACTACTACTTTAAGGTTAATATGGGAGAATGAGCAGAACAGTGCCATCTAGTGTCTCAAGATCGTAGTCGCAACAACAAAAAATAATTCCAGCATTCGGGTTGCCAGGTTCGTTGCAGAGTGTGTCAGTGATCAGCCTGCGCCAAGTGATGAATAATTCAGGGTAACAACTCATTTGGACTAATCTATGAATTTGACAACAGTATTTAACGTTAGTCAGTCTTTGACTGAGTGGTGTGTAATCCAACAGCTAGCTCTTAACTCAAAATGATTCTTCCTTTCTGTAGCCTGATGGTCGTGAGCAGAGCAGCAGCTTCCACAGCAGTGACAGTGAGGCTGAAGGCAGATGGAGAGATGGAGAGACTGAGGTTTGCACAAAGATAGCAGTCAGGCAGTTGTGTGGTGATAATGAATACAGAGATGGGTAAACTGACAAATACACAGTTGAACCACCTAGCTGCACCCAACAGCCAACCCTGGCAACCCACAACGCCCAACGCTATTGGCTGCTACAATGGAAACAGAACGGGACAGAAAGTCATTGTCAAGCCCGTCAAATTTAAAAAAACAAATTAATTCAGACTAAATACTTTCATTCTGTACCCATCAAAAGGCCCCGTGGATGTGTTACATATATTTTTTTAATTTAGCCTTTAATATAGATTCTACATATTCAACCTTTAAATCTAAGAGAGAACTATTAGATTGATTACCATTAAATTTGGTGCAAACATCCAAATTCCCCTGGATGAATTGTAATAATCTTTAAGATTAAAATCTGCAGACCTGACCTCAGTATCCTCAGCGGTAACTATGGGCCTGGGACACCAAGCACAGAGCATATTTAGGCATGGATTTTGTAAGTCTTTAGGAACTTTTGCAGTTACATAAAAAAACAAGACTGTTTTGCATAAATAGCTTATTTAGAACTAAGTACAAAGAAAATCCAAATTCATGTAACATATTGGTGGGATAGAGCAGACGGCTGTGGCTCTTTTGTACCTGAATCCAGAACTGTGAACATCTGCTCACTGTCTGTCTGATGTCCCTCTGCGGGGCTCTTTAATGTGCAGACATGTCTAGACAATAAAAAGAACCAGTTGGCACATTAAACAAAGTGCAGCCGTCCACTGGTGCCTGAAATAATAAATGGGCACCATGAATATGATGCTTCCCTTCCTCACATGATGTCTTTCTCTGCTTCAAGGTTGCACACAGCAAACAAGAACATGCAGAATTGTAATTCAGAGTCTAAACTGTGCGGACGGTAGATTATATCCCTGTGCTACAGTGGCTCAATTATCAAATCCTCAGGTGACGTGGCCTTTATTAACCCAGTAAAAACTCCATTAAAGTAGTCCTCTGTCCCCGTCGCTTTATTATAATTCTTAGTTATCAGTGTCGCATAGTTTCTTGCTGAATTTACCCTCATGATCCTCAGTTCTACTTTAATTTGTAAAAAGGTGAGAAAGAGACAACTCATTTCCCAATTTCCAATTTAGACTTTGTCAGCAGTCATTGTGCCAGGAGACCAGAACATCGGTCTGCTTCTGAATCTGCATGTGAGCCAGTCTGGGCATTTCTGCAAACTCAAGAATAAGCAGACAATATATCATTGAGGGAATGTATATTCGCTACTTATATAGCACCTACGACAGCTCTCTGAAGCCTGAAATCTCTGTGACTTATTTCTCCTGTGGTGTAATTACGGTGTCAGAATGCCACACGTATTGCTCTTTGCATGGCTGCATTTCCCACGTCACAGCATGTGAAGAGATTGTTTGAAAGAACATTGTCTGAGACTGGCGTGTAGCTAGGTTTAGAGCCTTCTGAGCCCCGTTAATGAAGTGTGGTGGTGGTGATGGGTGACTGACAACAGATGGGAGGCTCTGTCACAAACATGACATGCCCACCGATCACAGATTAGAAAGCAACACAATTCCACAGTCCATTTGCTCCCTTCTCTGACAGGAACGTGGCTCTTTTTATCCAGGTTTAGCTTCATCCTCTGGGGGAGTGAGATGAGGTCTGAGCTTCTAAACAATCGTCTGATTCCCTTTGATCCGCGGCTGTCACATGTAATGTATCTGGTCTATGTACGAGCATATTGCCTTAAGATCACTTTGTGTTTACAGACACAGATTCACGTTGGGCTTCTTAGAATCTAACCTGCAGATGGCCTATTTCTGTCAAAGCAGATTCACTTTGACAACTAATAACCTTTATGGATGTACTTTTTATGTACTATGCGTGTGTGGTTTCCTCATGTTATGAGTCCCTCTGGATTCATCATTTGTTAATACACTCATCCTTAGGCAGGAATGTACAGTACAGAGATGCAATTATGTTGAAATGAATAAAAACATAAACCATATTTGCATTAGTTTAATCCAAACATTTATCTTAACCAGTAGACAGGTGTTAGTTTACTTGATGAAAATAATCATAATATGGTTTATGTGGGATGCTATTCCTCAGCCACTCTGCAGAGTGAAGTCAGCTACTCTGCTAATCAGTGAATCAATCGACCATCTATCTATCAATCCACTCAGACAGCCATTCTAAAAGCCTGCGGCTAAACATGTCAATACAGGTATATACCAATAACTGATACTTAAAGTGTCATTCCGGGGTAAAATCATCCCATGGTCTTTTTCAACATTTTTTTGTACAACAGCTATTAACAAAAAAATCTGGGAGAGTTGCTAACAGCAGAATGTGGCTACCACTGATTAGCACTGTGAACGCATTTAAAAAACTGCTTTTTTAACCACTAATACTGCTCATGATAACATGCCGAACTCCGTCTACTGTAGGTAACACACGGACTATGGATAAGTACCTCATACAACCACACTCCAAAAAAGCTGAACCATCACTTTAAAGTCCAGTGAATGCTGTCTCCTCACACCTTTCTCCACCATATGACAAACCTATAAGAGGTCCTTTGCTGTTGTGTCCTTCAAGTTATCTTGCCTGCACTAAAGGAATAAAAAAGCACCAGTAATAATGAAATGGCATTAGCTGAGGGGCTTGCCTATAAAGCATATTGCTGCTCTGTAGAGATGAGCCGGCCTGTCCAATCATTTTGTGGACACGGCAAAAGAAAAATGATGGGGAGTAGGCTCGGAGACGAACAATAGGGATCAATCAATGATTGTCAAGCTGCCAAGAGGCAGTGACCACACCAGCCATCATCTCCTGACTAACTGGCTTGGGTTTGACAAATGGAAAAGGCAGAGGGGCTGGTGGGTGTCATGCATACTAGATGGCCTGGTGCTCATTATTGCTGTGCAGCCATTTACCTTATTTCTACGTAATATGTGAACGTCATGTCTGCGAAAACAATGACTTGTCAAGAAAAGTAAAAGTCCAGCTGTTTGAACTTGTCTAAACTTGCCTAATGTTATCGGACCGAATGGATTAAATTCTGAGAGTTAAACGATTCATTTCATGCGGATTGTGACGTTCAAAAACCATATCCACTGGTTTACATACATCCCTTTTTTATTTATATATTTTTTGTATTTTTGGGCCCCATGGCATCATGTAACAGATATGGTTGTTGTAATCCCATTGCTTGGACACTATGTCAAATTGGCTTCACATCCCAGCAGTCTTCCTGGGGGCCTGGTTCATATAAAACAAACTAAAAGTGACATCCTGTGAGAATCAGCACTTATGCTAGCATGCTAGGCTAACTAGTTTCCACTTTCTGGATGGAATAACACGAAGCATTCTCCAAAATGTTACATGTTGTAAAGGGACTTTCAGCTAAAATGTCTAACAGATAATATCAAACACTATGTTGTAAAAGGGATAACTTGTGCCAGCATTAAAGGGCCTTTTATGAATATGCCATGCGGTCAATAAGATATCCAGAGGCCTGAAGCTTAGACGCTGTTTCCAATTGTTAAAAAAAAGGAAACAATTGCTGCATCATCATAAAAGGTTATATTTCCTTACACAAAAAGTGTGTATCTTTTCATATAGACGACATTCTTTTATAGCAATTTCATACTTATCCAATAAAATTATGATTCGTTTTTAAATACAAACTACATATGTATGTGTGGCAGCTAACAAAATGCAGCATCACTGAGTGGAGCAGGCACAAAGATTTCATGTTAGTCATGTTGAAGCAATGCATCATGGGTGTGACCCCTGACCCCAACTGCAGGGGAGCGGGGTGTGTCACCATATGGTACTGAGAGAATGATTGTGTGTGTGTGTGTGTGTGTGTGTGAGAGAGAGAGAGAGAGAGCAAGAGAGAGAGAGAGTGACGGTTGGGATGATGAGACCCAGGGGAATCACACACACGCATACCCACACCCACCCCACACACACACACACACACACACACACACACACACACACACACACACACACACACACACACACACACACACACACACACACACACACACACACACACACACACACACACACACACACACACACACACACACACACACACACACACACACACACCAAATCATCCAGCCTATCTATAAAATGCCAGTGACTTTGTGAGTCTGACTCTATGATGATTAATTCCCTTGCAGCTCCTGTCATACACCACAGCAGCAGAGCAGTGAGCGGAGCCATGGGGATGATGAGACATGAAACCATCAGCACACCTCTCTACTAATCCTCCTCTGATTCCTTTATACCCTCTTCCTCTCTGTTCACAGTAATGGGGGTCAATTTTCCTCTGAACAGCTCAGAGAATTGTTCTTTTTTTTTTTTTAGCACAGTTACCACCTTATCAAAGGAAATAAATGCACATACACTTGCACGCACACATGCCCGCGGGAGGTTGCTCTCCGCCCGGCCTGCAGGCTGCTCATCTTCGCTCAGTTCACTTCACTGAATCACACAAAGATGGAGGGGGGTGTATGACCCGTGGCTAAGCAGGCTGCTTCATAATGGATGAACGCAGTCATTGGAACACGTCATATCAGTATGCATGAGTGACGATTCATTAGCAGCATTTGGTAAAAGAGACTGTACATAAGCGAGACTAAATCCAAATGATCCTTAAGGGATCCTTACAGTGATGAGACGAGAGCAAAGGTACAATTCTAAATGTCATGTGACGTGTATTTAAAAAATATATATGTGGTCACTTTGGTACAGTGCACTGCAGACACACTGTGACCCCATTAGAGGCATATAAGAATACCTTCTGATTTGTCTTTTCTCAACTCCTTATGATGACAGTTTATTTTCAGCTGAAATCAGAGTGGAAACACCCGGCTAAATTCATCAATTACCATCTGAGGAAAATGACCGGGCAACTATTTTAAGAACCACAATTAATCATTAAGTCCATTTTTTAACAAAAATGCCAAGCCTTCGATGAGGTTCCAGCTTCTCTAAGGCAAGGGTTTGCCAGTGTAACATTAAAGTAAAGTGACTATCTGGCCGAACAAAGAGAAGCTGTTGGATGACATCACATTTGGGCTCTGGAAAACTCTGATGTTTTACAGATCAAAGAAAGAACTGATCAATCAAGAGAATAAGCAGATGAATTGATAGTGAACTTAATGAACTGCTTTGTATAAAGCAAGTAGTTATACTGCTGTTCTTTACAGCTGGTTCCATTATTTTTTGTGACAGGATAAGAGCCAATAATTATTATGATGTAAGCCATAAAATCAGCTTAAGAGTCTCCATGGAAATATTATCGTGATATATCCTGAGGTTAGACTTGGCACCATAAGGATTTCTATTATAATGTTGAGCCATAAAAGCCAAACTGAAAATGACAGTAACTTCATTAGGATTGCACACACAGGCCTGTGGACTTAGTGTAAGGACATGGTGTCAGTGTGGCCTACAGCTGGAAACAATGGCAAATGTTTAAGTAGAGTAAGAGACATCACAGGATGATGATGATGATGATGATGATGATGATGATGATGATGATGATGAGGATGATGATGATGAGGATGAGGATGAGGATAATGAGGATGATGATGACGTCCAGCCTGCTGTCCGGCCGAACCCGCGAACCAACTCACCTGCAGCCTCCGGCGCCGGATTATCCCCGAGTCATCCATGTCGTAACGAAGAGCGGCGGGGCTCCTGGCGGGGGATTCCCCTTACTGAAACAATCTCTCGACCCCTCACTAATCTGTGTTTTGACCCGGTGGGGCTGCGGCTTCCACCGGAACTGCACAGCAGCAGTCCTGGCGCACTCTCATCCAAAGAGTCACACACAGTGTCAGAAAAAATACACAAACAAAACCAAAACGTCTGTGAATGTTTGCGACAATGTGTCTCTCAGCCCCGGCACTTCTGCCCTGTGTCCTGTGTGTCAGGGCCGCCGGTCATGCTGCTGTCTCTGCCGCCTGCGCTCCCTCTCGGAGCATCCTTGACATTTTGCCAGAGGTTTGTGCGCTTTGATCCTGTCCCGCCGAGCGACCCGAGGCCTGAACAATCACTGCAAACACAGGGTAGGCTGTATGTAGGCGGAGGCGAACCCAAGTTCTTCTGCTGTTCCCACAAAAATCTCCCGAAGAAACGTGAGCTTCCTCCCACATTTGGGCACAAAGGACGATGTCTTCAAAGGCTCAGAGCAGGCCAAACCAACCGGGTGATGATCGCACACAGACACACTACTGCACCGTAGTTGAGCAGCGCTGCCCTGAGACGCGCCTCATCCTTGAGCCCCTCGGTCGGGCTGACATTGCCGCTGATTCGCCGCGGAGGAGTCTGTCTGGTCCCGTTACCATCACCGGGAGTGAGGAGAGCGCGTCCCTGCCTCTCGTCCCCTCTTCAAAAACACAGAAAGTTGAGACTCTTCTCCGTTTCATTCATCCGCCCGTCGCTCCTCGGTCTTCACCTCCTATGAAACCGGAGACTGGACGGGGTTGCAGCAGCAACGCGATATTTGTAACCCCTTCCTGGGATTCCCTGTCGCCCCTCCTCCTACACGCACAGTGAGCGTCCTCTTCACATGAATGAAGGAGCAGGTACGGCGCACACTATGGGTCTACTTAAGATGTTTTTGAACACACCACGTGATTTTACTCCTTTGATATCCTGAACATGGAGTCACACCGTTCAAACTTTGACATTTAAGACATTTCAGCTTTTCAGATGACATCATGTCTGTGTGAATGTGTGCATGGACGCCGGTTGGAGCCACGTTCAGCACCACAGACAGCGACGGGATAGGGGGAAGTTGGCCTGAAGTAAAATGCTATATACTGTACTCGTTTAAGATTCAATCCGAGATTCAAGAAGTTTATTGTCATAACCAGATCACGTTGTGTGAAAGGAAACGAAATGATGTATTTGGGTCCGGTGGGGGAGCAATAATCAAATGAACACAGAAGAACACTAGGATAAAGGACCTAAAGAAACTAAAAACATACACAATAAATAGACAATAAGTGTAAGGGAGGAAGTGTGGGAGGGGAAGCACCAAAAATATATAAATAGCACAACTGATAATTATTAACTAGCAGCATATAAAGTCAGCCGCATTATTGCACAGGTCAGGTCTGGTTGTCCTGGCCTTGATTCTGCACAGTCTTCTTCCTGGGGGGGTGGGGGGGGGCAGTCTGTTAACAGGGTGGGTGGAGTCCTTTGTGTTGTAGGAAGCCTTCCTCCTGCACCTGGTGGCACAAATGTCTGACAGGATGGGTCTGCTACTGTCCATGATCCTCTGGGCAGACTTCACCAGCCGCCGTAGAGCCTTCCTGTCTGCAGTAGAACACTTGCCGTACCACACCATGATACAGGATATTATCCGGCCCTGCAGGATTGCAGAGGTTAACCTTCAGTACAGCCCTTCTCACATCTGCTGTGGTCACACTGAGGGGCAGCTCACCTGGTGGAATGGTGAGCCTGGTGCAGGGAGCGGTGATGAGTGCCTCAAAACGGGTTTTGTTCCGGACATCAGGGAGAGACAGATCTGTAGGGCATTCTGCATCTCTTTTATTGAAATCGTTGATGGTTTTGATGCCCTTCCACAAATGCTCCGAGGATCGTTGGTTGCAAAGTGACCAATCATTTTCAGAGCATATGCAGCTTTGGCCCTTTTAATACCCGCTACCAGGTTTCTCCTGGTTGCTTAGTGCTGATGCCTCCGCAGACCTGAACGCAGAGTCCCGGGCTCTCAGGAGTAGCCAGTGACAGATGATCCATATTCCTCTGAGTCTACACCTGTGTTGCTGTTTTCCTGAAGATTTGCCGATCAGTGCATTTAAACAGTCCTTGATCATGGACGCAGCGTCACTGGGCAACACAGTGATGGTCTTCAGTACAGGACAGTGGGCAGGGAGCTGCATGATGGAGATGTGGTCAGAGAAGCCGTGGTGGGGTTGGGGGACAGCTCTGTATATCGCCCATCTGTTGGTGTATACTCGGTTGAGTGTGTTATTCCCAAGCCCCCACCACAGCGACTTCCTGGTCGATCCAATAAGGAAGTGCCAAAAACTGGAGTTCTCTGAGTGTTTCATAATAGAGCAGTTTCTCGTTGACCCTCATGTTAAACAGGCCGTTTTCACAGCATCATTAAACCTGTTTAAGACCTGGGACAAAAAAACATTCTAGTCTGTATGTTTAGGTCATAACTCCATGACAACACTGAGGGGGGTGAATATTACTCTGTCAACAGGTCTTGTTAAGGGTTACATGTATGGATTGAATAAACCAATATTGATTTTTTGAGTCCACAATATGTGCACACATTTAGTAAATAGCCCTATTACTCTACAGCCAGCAGGTCGTTAGCATAGCTTAGCAAAAAGACTAAAAGGTTACATGCAAGCTCCAATTAACAAGTTATATTTTATTCAATTTGTACTAAAAAGTGTAAAAGTGGCCAGGACCAGGGCCAGTCACTTCCTGGTCCCAGTCCTGTGCTGAAGTTCGTTCCCCCTTGAATATTGTTTCCCTCTTGTGTGGCTCAACCATAGCCTGTATGGGAAGTGTTTGTCTTTTTTTTATCAGAATCAGAATCAGAATCAGAATCAGGTTTATTGCTAAGTATGTTGGACATACAGAGAATTTGACTCCGGCTTATGCTTTGCTCACAGTTTCCAAACATTTAACAGGACAAACCTAAACATAACAATAACAATAACATTTACATAACAATAACAGAACAATAACAGAACAACACAGAACAATAATTTAAAATAAAAAATAGAGGTAATATTAAAAATAGGTTAACAAGTAAATATGAGAAATTTAAAATAGAAAGATAAAATAAGTGTGTAAAGTAAAGTGACCAGGCTGTTATAAATATCTTTGTTATATTATTTTACAATGATATACATAAGGTGCATAAGGTGCATTTGTCTTTGGCATGTGTGTGAGCAGTGTGACGGCCTGGGGGTAGAAACTGTTTTTATGTCTGGCTGTTTTTGTGTACAGAGTTCTGTAACGCCAGCCAGAGGGGAGAAGTTCAAAGAGGTGATGTGCAGGGTGTGAAGGGTCTGCAGAGATGTGAACTGCCCTTTTCCTGACTCTGGATGAGTGCAGGTCCTGGATAGTGGGCAGTTTGACACCAATGATTCTCTCTGCAGTCCTGATTGTCCGTGTCAGTCTGTTCTTGTCCTGTTTGGTGGCCGATCCAAACCAAACAATGATGGAGGTGCAGAGAACAGACTGAACTATTGCCGTGTAGAACTGGATCAGCAGTTCTTGGGGCAGGTTGAACTTCCTCAGCTGAAGCAGGAAGTACATCCTCTGCTGGGCCTTTTTGAATATGGAGTCCACGTTGTGGCTCCACTTCAGGTCCTGGGAGAGGATGGATCCCAGGAACCTGAAGGTTTCCACAGCAGACACGGTGTTGTTGAGGATGGTGATGGGGGGCAGTGTGGGGGGGCGGCTCCTGAAGTCCACTGTCATCTCCACAGTTTTGAGCGTGTTGGGCTCCAGATGGTTCTGACCGCACCAGAGGGCCAGCTGTCCCACCTCCCATCTGTAAGCAGACTCGTCACCGTCCCGGATGAGACCGATGACGGTTGTGTCGTCTGCAAACTTCAGGAGTTTGAAAGATGGGTCACTCGAGGTGCAGTCATTTGTATAAAGGGAGAAGAGCAATGGAGAGAGCACACACCCCTGGGGAGCGCCTGTGCTGATGGTCCGGGTGCTGGATGTGATCCGCCCCAGCCTCACCTGCTGTCTCCTGTCAGTCAAAAAGTTAGTAATCCACTGACAGGTGGAGGCTGGGACGGTGAGCTGGGAGAGTTTGTAGTGGAGGATGTCTGGGATGATTGTGTTGAAAGCCGAGCTAAAGTCTACAAACAGGATCCTTGCATAAGCCCCAGGGGTGTCAAGGTGTTGCAGGATGTGGTGCAGTCCCATGTTGACTGCATCATCCGCTGACCTGTTTGCCCGATATGCAAACTGCAGGGGGTCCAGCAGGGGTCCTGTGATGTCCTTCAAGTGGCTCAACACCAGTCTCTCAAAGGACTTCATGACCACAGATGTCAGGGCCACAGGCCTGTAGTCATTTAGTCCTGTGATTGCTGGTTTCTTGGGGACCGGGATTATTGTGGAGCGTTTGAAGCAGGAGGGGACTTCACACAGCTCCAGGGATCTGTTGAAGATCTGGGTTAAGATGGGGGTCAGCTGGTCAGCACAGACCTTCAGACAGGAGGGTGACACATCGTCTGGGCCTGGAGCTTTCTTGGTCTTTAGTTTCTTGAAGAGTTGACACACATCCTCTTCACAGATCCTGAGTGCTCTGCTCTTCAGCTTCTCAGTGTAGCACCTTTTTGCCACCTTGATCTCCTTTGTCAGTGTGTTCCTGGCCGTGTTGTACAGGACTCTGTCCCCACTTCTGTAAGCCTCCTCCTTGGCCTGGCGAAGCGTCCTGAGTTTTGCAGTGAACCAGGGTTTATTGTTGTTGTATGTGCAGAAGGTTTTTGTCGGCACACACATGTCCTCACAAAAGCTGGTGTAGCTTGTCACAGTGTCAGTCAGTTCGTCCAGATCTGTAGCAGCAGCCTCAAAAACACTCCAATCAGTGCAGTCAAAGCAGGCCTGTAACTCCTTTGACTCTGTGGTCCATCTCTTCACAGTCCTCACTACAGGCTTGGCAGATTTGAGTTTCTGCCTGTAGTTTGGAACAAGATGGACCATACAGTGATCAGAGAGCCCCAAAGCTGCACGGGGAACAGAGCGATAGGAGTCCTTTAAAACAGTGTAGCAATGGTCCAGAGTGTTTTTGTCCCTGGTGGGACACTTGTATCTTGTACCTGTTGTCTGTATCTTGGTAGTTCACGGCTGAGGTTTTCTCTGTTAAAGTCTCCCAGCACAATGAGCAAGGAGTCTGGATGCTTCCTCTCCTCGTCCGTTATCTAGTCAGCCAGGTGTTGCAGGGCCTCAGTAACACAGGCCTGAGGTGGGATGTACACACCAACCAGAATGAACGAGGAGAACTCCCGCGGTGAATAAAACGGTCTACAGTTTATGAAAAATGTCTCCAAGTGGGGGCTGCATGATTTCTTCAACACTGTGACATCTGTACACCAACCTTCGTTAATATAGAAGCAGATTCCGCCTCCTCTGCTTCTCCCCGAGAGCTCTGTTACCCGGTCCGCTTGTAACAGCTGGATGTCCGGTAGATGTAATCCTGAGTCTGGGGTGAGTTCACTGAGCCAAGTTTCAGTGAAACACAGGGCGGCAGATCTGCAGAAGTCCGAACTCCTTCCTTCCTTCTGTAACTAATGGATCTTATTAGTTATTTAATCCTATAAAAACAGGGTGAAATGTCATGATTGATGTGATCGACTTGCGATTGGTTGGGTGAATGTACGGGCGGGACTTTGATATATTTTAGTTTCACTTTTATACAGTGGGAATAAATGGAGACCCAGCGTCTATCTTTATAGGCTACAGGCTATGAGAGTAACCATAGCAGTAGGGTATAGGTCATTGTTGGGCATAACGGAGAAAACTGGTTGGTGTAAAGGTCAGGTAAATGTAGGAGGAAACACACATCAACAAGGCAACAGACACTGACACCAGCCAAGACATAGCCAACATACCTACATAACCAACTGTATATCCACAACTTGTTTTACTTTTTTTTACTTTATGGATTAAACAAACCATTTAAAAAAAAAAAAACTGTTAATATGTGAGCTTTAGAGCTGCTGATAGGTTGTGTAACCTTTGGACAGAGCCAAGCTAACTGTTTACCCATCCCCAGTCTTTATGCTAAGCTATAAGCTTATGATTTATTTGTTTCCTGTTGAGCCTTGTAAAAGGAGAGCTTCTCAGCTTACTTTTGGCAAGATAGTGAGTTTCCCAAGTTGTTGAAGTGTTTTACATTGTTGTGACCCTGTCTCCCCATGACATCAACATTTTTAAGAGTGTTATTATTTCACATGCTGCATAGTCCTAATAAATCTTTCCTAAAATAAAGAAATCGCAGCCCAACTGTCATTGGGACAACCGGGTGAATCTAGCAACAGTTAGCCTTTATATGTGCTACATCTCTGTTTTTATTATTTTATGGAACAGTATACTGTGACTGGGCTCAGGTGATAAAGCCTGACTCAGGTAACAGAGTGAGCCTCTGCACTAGTGTTTGTTTAATTCTAATTCCACTCAGGTCAAATGAATCTCTCATCCATGTGACATTTGTTACTCTGAGAACAGGCTAATTGTGTGGAGAATAAATATATCTACATCAACACATACAACTATACGCGCTTTACAACAGAAATCAGCATTCACCACACATTCATACACTCGTGGCAGCTGCAAGGTAACCTGACTCAGCAGATGGTTTCCTACACACTCCATCCGAGAAGCTGTCACTGGAAACTGTTTGGAGAAGGAAAATTATACCTGGCAGGTAGTATGGTATCTGTCTAACACCTGTATTGTGGGCTGCCAAAGTCAGTTGGGAAAAAAATCCGAAACATATTTTCCATCAGGAAAAGCCTCAGTGCCGTTCTTTTCTCTTCTTTCAATACAGAAATAAGTCGCTCTCCATATAAATGATGTGATTGCAGAAATCTAACTTCTTTAGCCGCCATTGTCGTTTTGAACAAACAATGGCCTCTCTGTGTCTTCTTCCCTAGATTTTACTGTATCTTGGATTACAGATGTATCACAGTATCTACATACTGCACATCTACTGTTTATCTGTAATATATATCTATATATGTCTTAAACAATATACTGGATGTCCCTCAGGATGGCCCTTAAGTCAGTGCATTAGACCTTGCTTGGGGATTAGGACTTCCACACAGTTTTTATGTAACATATGGTCCAAGCTGCCCACACAGCCATGACCTCATCAGTGGCAGCAAGAGATCTGCAACAGAGCGTCCAAACCCGGCCCACGCTGACCAGTCCGAAAGGAAATGGGCAGGAAGGCGGCAGGGATGCTGTTGGTCGCCGTTCAAATGGCCGACAAACAATTCTCTCTTTCTCAGCTAGACTGAAAAGAAATGTGGCCTTTGACTTTTCATCGAACCTTTACCGCAACAGGTGTAAAGCAACTGCAAATGTCTATGTAGCAGTCTGAAACTTACTCCGGACTTAAATATCACAACAACCATGAAATCTTTTACAGACATTCATGGTCCTCAGAGGATGAACCAGACGGACTTTGCCGATCCTGACTTGTCCTCTAGCATAGATAGATAGATGTCTAAACAGTGAAATCAGCAAACCTCTCCCTTGCTGTGGCAGAATGTGTTCAGAGGGGCACAAATCTAGTCAGTAAAAAGCCCTGGTAAGCAGGCTGTTATTTGTTAGATTAAATGGAGCTGTCAGGGCCGTCTGGCTGGCAGTCAGAGAGCCAGATCATCTCAGTGCTGATGGCAGTACTTTGTTCTGTAGCCTGCTGTGTAAACCCTGACAAACAGACAAAACTCCTACAGCACAGTCACTCCCTCTCATGCACACAAAGCCTTGTTGCCTTTCTGCTCCTCTCAACTGTCAAAGTCTGGAACGTCGTTTGTGCTGCAGTGGAGCCACTGGACACTAGGCAGGCAGGAGAGGCTATCGATTTCTGCTCTGGCACCAGCTAAACTGAGCTTGCTGTGAAAAGCCAAACGCAGGTGGAAGTCTGGTCGGGAAGACACACTCCATTGAGTCTGGTAATGTCGTCATTATGGTCGGTGCAGAATGAACTGCTGGTGCTCGGGGGCCGCTGAACACAGAAGTGATGTTGCTTTCACATCCTCTTACATAATCATTTTGTAATCCCTCTGAGTTTGGAGACTAACAGCTGCTCAGTTTTGTTTGGAGCTGATTTTGTTAATCGCTGCAAAACTCAAGGACAAACCACCCTAAATACCCCTGGAGTTATGTTATAAAGAAATGCTTCCATCTATCTTTAAATTAGCTGTAACCAAGTATCATGCATACTTGTATGTAAAAGGCTGACTGACCTACAGAGAATTATCTCCTGACTCCTCCGGTGGGCTTTATTTAGCTCATTGTTTTGTTTTTTTGTTTGCCCACAACTTTACTGTTTAGGTTCAGTCTTATAGCTCTCATCAGCATTTCCAGCAGCAGTGAGCAGCTGTTTAATTTGTGAAAAAGCTGTGATAAACCCACTGTAAGCTACCTGCACAGCACTAAACAGCAGACACATACAGTTAGCCACTGGCTCACAAAACAAAGTGGAGCATTTAGCCGGAAAAAGACAGCTCTTTCTCTCAAGAGTTGGTGGAGAACAAAAGCGGAGCCAAAAGAGAGTCAATATTGGGTTTAGATTCACCAGATGACCAGTGACATGACTTTAAATGAAAGCTAATGTATGATGGTTGTGTCCAATCTAAAGTCTAATGTGAATAGGCACTGTTACATGTTTTGTTAAACTTCAAGAACTGTTTTCAACTTAAAGAACTTAAAACCAGGCTGAAAAGCAGTATATTGCTGCACTCTTTGTGGGCCAGGTGTACTCTCTTGCATCTGTAACTACAGCCAACAGTGATGTCACAAGGTCCTGGAGTCCATGTACAGTGGACATCACTACAGGTCAATACAGACAAGATGTTCAGGGGGTGTTTTTACTCTTTTAAAGATTTCAAAGGCATTAAGCATTGGCAAGTTATGGAATACTAGACGTCCACTGTACTAAAAAATAACTAAAAAATCATTTTCAACAACAATATACCGCCTAAATGTAAGGATTGGTGCTCAGACACACATTGACATTTATTTCCTATTCATTACACAACTGAAACACCCAGACACTGACATCAGTGTCTGACTGTCCCAAAGACAGTCTGTCCCCCGATGTCATCTGTTTCAGAGTCATTTGATGGATAGTAATAATAATAATAATAATAAGCAAATGTATTTATTTAAAACATTTCGTAGCATGGAATGTAGTTCAAAGTGTTTTACATAAGAAACAAATCAATAATAGAGCTATTAGAGAGGAGAGAAAATACTACAATAATAAAATCTTAAGAGATTTTTAAAAAGTAGGTTGAAAAAATCACAATGATAAAAACTATTTAAGATATAAGAAGCCATTAAACAAGCATGAAAAAAGAAATATCAAATAATAACAATGCTGTTCGAATAAAGCGGAATTAATTAAAAGCAATATCTATATATATATAATATATATAAAAATATGTTTTGAGCGGTATATTAAAACTATCATCAGAAGCTGCTTGTCTCATTTCTTGTCTATTTCGTTATTCTGGCGACACAGTGGTGTGGTGGTTAGCACTGTCGCCTCATGTTGTCCCCGTGTCTGTGTGGTTTTCCTCCAGGTTCTCCTGCTTCCTCCCATAGTCCAAAGACATGCAGGTGTTAGGTTCATTGATGACTCTAGGGAACCCGATAGGAACAAGCGGTTGAAGATGGATGGATGGATGGATGGATGGATGGATGGATGGATAGATGGATGGATGGATGGATGGATGGATGGATGGATGGATGGATGGATGGATGGATGGATGGATGGATGGATGGATAGATGGATGGATGGATGGATGGATGGATGGATGGGTCCTGATTCTGGTAAAGTTGACCTGATGCAGATACAGGGTTTTTACTCTGAAACGATAATCTCTTGGATTCTTATTTTGTGGTTTATGACAGACATTTTCCAGTCCCATGACTCTGAGGAATCAAATAACACACACCGTGTTGGTACATGTTCCACACACACACACACACACACACACACACACACACACACACACACACACACACACACACACACACACACACACAGAAGGGGCGCAGGTGGCAGCAGCGATGCTTTCCAGATCACTGAAAACAACTGTACAGCTGCCGATCCTCAATGCTCCGAGCATCAGCACAAAACATGAAACTAAGTACAGTGTGTGTTATATGTGTTACAAGTAAATACAGTATAATTATGGATACGGAAATCCAGAAATCAGATTTTTACTGTGACTGGTGTCAAAGGGTTTGCTTTTCTAAAATAAGTGGTCAGTAGTTTGCAGTGTTGTATTAGACTAATAGCTCTGTTACAGCAACTGTAAGGTACAGCAAGTACAGTGGGTTTTTTTGAGAGTACTTAAATGTTAAACATATCCGGAGGGGATTTTTGAACTTACCAATTCATTAATTGTACACCTCCCTGCCATCTCCAGACATGTCCTATCTCCAACTCCGATGCTATTAACATAACAATGAAAAGCACTGTAACACAGACTCTGAACAGCAACACCATTTCATAGTTTAATGTGCACCGTTTTAACCAGACATGATCCTTAAACATGTTCAACATCAATGGATTTGATACCTTTTTCAAGCCTGTCAGTGCATTGGGGCTCAGTGTGTTCACAGACAGTCTAAGGGGAGTGTGAACTAGAAAATATCCAAAGGCGTGTTAAAGCTTCTGTTCTTTGTTTTGTTTTACAGCATCAGCAACACGACTGAGTCATCCATTCCACACCAAACACGGCACAAACTTCTTTTCCTAACGCAAACTCATGTCAACACACAGACAAACACATGATGCCTGTGTTGAGAGAGACCTCTAGAGGATAACCAGTGACATGAAACAGACAAAGCAAACAGGGGGCCTGATGTCTGTGTGTGTGTGTCTGTTTGTGTGTCCCTACTCTATTATGGCTATTGTGGTGTATAAGGTAAATTATCAAATGCTGCTCTGGGCTTTTTGTATTCACTGCACAGACTCTATTTGGCTGCTGTTGTTTGGTTTTCGGCTGCCTTACAATATTAATACACATTAATGTGAAGCTCTATCATTTCCTGAAGGTAATGTCTCCGTTCACCACCAATAAATCACCACAATGACTCCCTGTGGTGGAAGATGGCAGTGCAGCAGAGATTTCACGACTCTGCACAGTATTATGTGACTGCAAAGGAACATTTCATCCCCATTGGACCCTCAAACACAGAGCATGTGCACACACACATGACTTTTCCTTGTTTTTGTCATTATGTGTGTTGTATTTGATGTTCTGTATTATAACGTGTGTGTATTGTTTTTAACTTTGCCTGTGTAACTTTTAGTAAAGGCCTAACCAGGGACAGGGGTTGCAAATTAGTCTTGACTAAAAAACCTGTATGCATGGAAGCTATTTCATATTTAATATGAAACAATGTATTTTTCCCTAATCAATAAACTTATAAACCTAAACCTAAATATGACAATAAATCACCCACATCTGGGTTATATAAGTCTGTCTCCTAACCTTTCTGTTGATCTGGAATCTGGAATGACACATCCAGGGGGGATATTTCTGCTCCTGGTTGATTTCATTCATGCTTGATTGATGCGTTGGGAAAATCTCCTCATCTGAATTGTCATGCTAAGAGAAGTTGGAGCAATGTTTTGGTCTGTCTTCACACTCATTCAAACATACACGTTACTCCCTGTGTGAGAGCAATTAGAGTAAGCACTGGAAGTGCCACTTAATCTGTAAGACGATCCCAGGGTCATGATAGGGTCAGAATTCAACACACACAGACTGCCTGTGCAAATGAAGTCACGGTGTCAGACATTATGATAAATATCCTAAAATCTGGGGTGTTTACTGCATTGTGTTATCATCCCTGTCTGGAAAAGAGAAGATGTTCTTATAATTTCCTGCCTTTCTCAGGTAAAACAGAAGAAAATCAAAATGTTTCCATCTCAGTCTTTATTTCCATGCCTCCTCCCTGTCTTTATGACCCAATCATTAATTGCCACACACCCACGGGCTGACGTCAGTCACCAATTATAGAGCTAGACAGTGGCAGCGGACATTGCGGGTAATCCTGGTGGCCACCGTGTCTGATTTAGAATCAATCAAGCTGCTGGCGGCCCAGAGGCCCAGCCCAGCAGGACATACCTAAACCCTCCTCAGCACTGCACCACACACTGCTGCTCCTGACAAATGGAAACTGTAAGAGGAATGCTCCATTCACTCTGGCCAATACACATCGATGAACTATGAAAGACACACACAGACACATGGCACAACCGCATGCACACAGGGTCAACACATCCAGACATGTAATGAGTAGGATAGAAAAGGGGAAATGAGAATAGGTCCTGGTCTATTAGGCAAGGCAAATGCATTTATATAGCACCATTAATACACAAGGCAGTTGTATATAAAAGAAGGAATGAGCTTTTCTACAAATGTGGGGGTAATGCAGATATAAACAAGAGAATGTGTTGACAGTGTTAAAGGGCATTTTGGTATTTTTTAACCAAGACCCTGTTTCTCCATGAATATCTGTGTGTGCTGTGAACCAGCTACAATGTTATCTTATCGGACACCTGCACACCGACATACGACAGACTCAGATTGTTGTGTGACTGGATTATGGAAAGATGGAGAAGTTGTTGTTCTGCTGCCATGCTTTGGTGTGTAGCTACTGATGCAGGTCAACACAGTGACTTTAGCTAAAAGCATTAGCCTCCCTCCACTGTGTCTGCAGCAAGTGTCTGCACTCTTGGAGCAGCGTGTTTCTGTAGACTAATGTGCTTTATTAAGATGTCTTCTCCTCTTTGTCTGGCAGGAGTGTCCCTGTCAAACTGCAGACCTGATGCTCTGTAAGGAGCAATCTGGAGTTATTAGGATCCATTTGGAGCACCACCAGACACAAAGTCTGCCTGTCTGCATCCACAGGGAACGTTTGTCTCTGAAGTGGAGCAGCACAAAAACTAAACATTATTTTTTATTTAAAATGGTTTAGATAACACAAAGCTACCCTTCATAATACTCTCCCTTTTTGAAGTTTCGCAACATCCCACAAGATTTCAGAATGACATTTCAGAACAAGTCTCCTCCATCCTTCCATAACGCAGTCAGACACTTTTGATAACAATCTGCATCAATAGGAACAGAAAATGCCTGCATTAGTCCATAATCATTTTCACTGTGAGCTTATATGAACAGTGTTTCCATTTTCATAAAGAGCTGACTGTGATCCTGACACAAAACTGGAAGATGTCATGGCAACTAGATTATTAAGATGAAGAATTTCAAGGCTTTTACATGTGAAAGACTTCATTTATGAATGGACTGCGCAGCCTCCCTTTGCAGCCGGTTTTATAGCTATTTTCAAAGTGTCTCTCCTTGGTTAGCAAACAACATTGATGCTGAGAGAGCTTGAGCTGTTTCCTTTCTCACTATCACTTGTTGTGGAAGACAGAGAAAGATAAAATGGGGAGAGAGAGAAAATTACAGGAACTTTGTTGCATTATTCATTATTATGTAAACAAATCAACCTTGAGACAGGACGGTCAGCACAGAGATGGAGAAAAGAACAAAGGCAGATGTCATCTGATTAAAGTGCTTTTAGAGAGCGAGTTGATTAACTGAAGTCAAGGCCTCATTTTTCTATGTATGTGTGTGTATGTTCCAGTGTTTGATGATAATTGGGTGCAGCTTCAAAGCAGCATTGGCAAAGGCTCAACCAGTGTTTTAGTCCCTCAGACAGCTGATGAAAAGACCTACCTACACACACTAAGCCTATTAAGGTGACGTAAAGAGTTTTGCAAGAGCACACAGCAACATCCAAAAAGTAGCATACAGCTGTGGCGTTGTGCCCAGACTGATGTAACCGTCACTGCCAGTGCTTTGTTACATTTGCGTGTTTGAAAACAACCTACATGAAAGTTTGGAATATTAATATTTAAAAACATCATGTCGAGCGACCAGATGCTGCAGACAGATCTGAAGTCGGATCAGAAGTGTTGCAGGGAAAGTGAAAACAAGGTTTGTTTATCGATCTCCTCCCACTACGCTGTCATTTCAGAGGTAGAGTTATGGGACAAACACAGCTGTTTGTCGGGACATTCTTCAGTCATCCATCTACGGCCGCAGAGCCTGAGCTTGTAATACAAACATGAATCTGTCTGGGCATCTGTCAGGAAATACATCTTCCCAAACGTGCACCCACACAGCTCAAGCATTAAAGATCTGTCTCTCGTGTGTGTCTCTTTATCCCCTCCTTAATGTCAAAATTCACTCTGATCGTGACTCAGATACGCTCCCTCTGTATGGAGTGTTTCATTTTTCCAGCTAGGGATTTCCTTCGAATGTGACCAGAGGAAATGAGAAATGATAATCAACAGCGCTCATCCCAGAAAGCAATAATCTGGATATGACAGAGATGATGAGGCAGACAGCAATGTACAGAAGCAGCTGCTGTGAAGTCGGTTTTCTCTAAGAAACTGACTGTCGTCTACATTTTAACAACGGCAAAATATGATATCATTTGACCCCACAGTTACCGCGTATTTTATATGTGCATTAAAGATACATTTGCATCCCTCTTGATGCCTCTCACAGTGATGTCCATTTGTAGTAAAATTGCACATTTAATGATTTGCATTGTTTTCTCAATTAAGGTGAACAAAAGGTATTTTTAATTATATATCTTTTCATGGACAGTGCAATGTCTAACAAATCAAATAGTCCACAAGAACACACATTAAAAATATATATAATATAAGGAGATTTTCATTGAAAACATCTAAAACAGATCCAGAAAATGAAATCAAATTAAAAAAAACATTTTTATCAGATTGATAACAATTTATAATACAAAAAAAAACACATTGTATTGCATTAGATTTTAAAAAACGATATCATGAGCTTCCTAAATGAAATATAGTGAACAAAAGGGAGCATTTTAGTATTTTGAGTTCAAGCAGAATTAATCTTTACTCTAATCTCTATAAAGAGATTCTGCAGGGGAATGTAGAATCTGTTGGTGGTCTGGTGGAGTGGTGTGGTGTGTGGAGAGCAAAAGAGGCAGAATGCACCGACCCAAATGCAATCACAGCACACATCGGCTGTTGTGTGACAACGATTCAGCTTTTCATCAGCTTTTTGTTATTATTCATCTGCATTTATATACAGATATCTGTTTATAGAGACGCCGTCTCTCAAACCCAACTCCATTCTCATGTTTCAAGTAGCTAATTGGACTGTAAAGATTGACCACTGAGCAAAAGGGAAAGTCTTGGCCTGAGTCACTGGCTACACCAGAAAGCCCAAAATATTATCCGTCAATGAGATAGAAGATGGGTTCCCAGATCATCATTTCTATTAATTGACATCTCGTCCTATTGCTTTAGCAAGTTCTTTATATATATAAAGTCATTTAACTTTATGGTGGGAATTGATTGACATCATTCTGTTCAGTTAGACCTGTGATAATATGGTGAACTTTAAGCTCATGGACCTAAAGGTTTGGTTCTAAAAACTGTAGTGCATGCTGGGAATTTATGGGGGGCTTAATGTACTTCAACAGTCCTAGAGAGGGCTCAGTCAGGTTTGAGTTCATTACAACACATTTTTCAACAACATGTCACTTAACAACTTAAACGGTGCTGTTACACAATAGGGTATAAAACTGTAATACCTGTCAGACAGGAGGCAGGATCAGGCTGAGCTGATAGGTTCTCCATGGATAGGCTGTGGTCAGGGTGTTACGCTATGCTTGGTGCTGACCTTGGTCCTGAAACACAAGGGAGATCAGACTGAATGACTTCTGTTCATTCTATTATTGGGCATCGCCAGGACAGTTTGCACTGCCAGGAGACCTTGTTCTTTCTGGCAATCGCCAACAGTTGTTGTTGACGTACTCTGGCACCAAAGCTGAGTCTGAGGATTTGGGCTGCGTAGATAAAGCATGTGGGGCAAAGCTAACCAGGCATTCTGAGCTTCAACAGGAAAGGTGCCATCCATTCCAAGAGACGGACAGCAGCCCCGACATTTCAGCAATCCATCAATACTTTCAGAAGTCAAAGGAGCTATCCGTCCAAGCAGCAGATATGGAGCCCATCGTTCAGACTGTGGAGGCAGCAGATGCTCACCTACAGAGGCGCGGCTGGAGGTTTGTGGCAAAGCGGGGAGCCTCGTCACAGTTTGTGGGGAGCACCATAATGGTCTTGTCCACTTATGCTGTTGCTACTCTCACTATGAACTTTGGGAAAAACATCCAGGAACGAAGATTAAGATCAAACAGCAACTAGAAACAGGTGCCTCATCAAAGATGTGAACCTCTTCTCTCACGATGGTATAATTGGCAAAAAGAGCTGAAATGAAGAGAACTTTTTTGCCTCAACTCAAAAGACCCAGTCATCTCAACTTCATGCTGCGAGGATGTGAAAATGAAAAGGTCAAATCAGCTCCTGTCAGCCAAGACTCCTGTAGAGACACCTTTTTACCTCCAAGACCAAATAATCTGGTTTCAAAGTAAGTGTTTCAATGAAATGGGAGTCCTGGCCACAGATGATAAATAATGAATGGGCATAAATACTTTGTATGCAGTGCCGCCACGTGACCACATGGTGGAGAACTGGGACTTCCTCACTATTTCTTTGATACAACAAAGCACAGGATCACTGGAGACTGGGTGCCTCTGTCCGCTCAACAAGACTGGACAGAAACATTACTGAACTCAACCAAATGTATTAGACACAATGGGAAGTAAAGATGCATGAGCGATACGTGATATAAGAACAGCAACTAGAATTTTGAATATTTGGCTTTGTCCTTGGATGTTTTTTTAATCTTTGTTATAAAATGTTCTTTTAGTTGTTGTTTTTTTAAAAGCCTGTGTGACTGTGCGACTGTGGATTGTAGATACCTATTTTCTAAATGTCATATTGCTTGAATGTATTTCAGTGCTGGTATTAAAGTAACTTTCAAACATGAGAATAAATGGTGACTCACACTTGCCTTGAATTTGCCAGGCTATGTTGAGCGATCACAGTAGGTTTTAGATCCAAAATAAAGATTTAAAGGGGAAGAGTTGTCCAATCCAGATAGTCGTACATGAGCAACTAACTTTGGAATTAAAAAATGATTTGTCAATCGAAAAACATAGATCTGAGTCATTGTTCCTATTTATCCGACTGCAAACATCAGACTCCTGGTGACATTTAAAACATTTCTTCTTAGCAAAGACATTAATTAGCAACACAAACTATTTGGAATTTGACCAGTGACATTTCTGTCAACTAAAAGGTCAGGGATTTAACCTTTCTTCTTCTACACTCGCAGTAGTGGCTCCGTCTACCATTAAATGTTACAGACTGATACAAACTACGGCGGGCTGAGATAAAAGGCAGGATCTTTTTTTCCAAAATGCTACATAGCATTTAATAAGCTGGAGGGGTTTCCCGTATTTTCATGAACAGGATCATCTCAGATCCTCTGCATTGGATTTCCACACGAGGAAATAGAAGATCCGGAAGTCCCTTGGACTTTCTTTGATATTCAATTCAATTTTATTTACAGTGCCAAATCATAACAAAAGTTATCTCAGGACATTTTACAAACTAGGTAAAGACCACACTCTATGACTTATTTGTGATTTACAGAGATCCAACAATTCCCCCGTAGAGCACACAGTGGCGTTGAAAACCTTCCCTATAACAGACAGGAACGTCAGACAGACCCAGCTCTGTGAAGGACAGACATCTGTCTGCACCGGTTGGGGAGGAAGAGAAGGAGGGAGAAAGAGAGAAAAGACAGACAGATGGACAGAGAAAGACAAAGACAGACACAAAGACAGAGACAGACACACTTCCAGTAACTATAATAATATCTATAGTAATGTGAATATGACTTATATGTTATGGCAGTTAATAGAGCAGAATAGTAGAAACAAGCACAGCTAAGGTTATAAAATATAATAGTAGCAGGAAGCGTCATGCAGGACCACGGCAGCAGGCACCACCATGATCAGCAGAGACCTGAGAGACAACAAAGCACAAACAACTCCTGGGAAGAAGTTGAATTAGTAACATGCATTGATGAGACATGAATGATACAGACAGAGAGGAGAGAAGCTCAGGGGATCAGGAAAAGTATTATCCCCCGGCAGACTAGGCCTATAGCAGCATCATCCAGAGTAACGATGTCTTCAATAGGTTTCACATGCAGTACACCAGTGGTCCCTAACTCTCCAGCACCACCGTCACGTTCATATGTTACTAATAGAATAAAAGCAGAAGTTTGAACCTTTTAACAGTACCTTTCTTTTTCAACAGTTTACTAATAACAACTATTAACAACTGTTTATTTTTTACTTTTAGCAAACATTCTCTACACAGAAGATACTGCACCTTAGGCAGTACCTGTGGGAAAAAATAGTTTAATGATTTACATGTTACTGTTAGCTACCTATCTTAAATATTTAACCATTACTTTTAGCTTACTATTTTAAGGTTACCTGTTACTGTTCGCTTACTATTTAAAATATTTAATATTTACCAACTTTTTAAGATGTAGGCTACCCTTGGCTGCAAATAGGTTAGTGGAACAAAAATTAAAGATACTAACAGGCGAAATTAATGTCTGTAAGTTAATGAGTCAACAAGGATGGGTGACACTGTATGCCAGCTGAGGACCAGCCTAAGGCCCAAGCACAGGCAGTGACCCAACCCTGTTAAATGAGAACGACAACAAGAGTACACAGAGAGCAGCGATGGCCTGCTTTGTCCTCCCTCTCTCTCTCTGTTCCCTGAATAGCTCTCACACAAAGGATATCGTTATTCCTCCTCTAATTACCAGATGGAGAGCTGTTTTTCTGCCTCTCGCTCCTCTGCTCTCACCCCTAGAAATAAAGTGTTCTGGGGTGACGACCCTCAGCCGTTATGAAACAGTCTGGTGGACAACGGGGCCCTCATTTCCTCCTCTAACTATATGAATCTGATTGTACGATCCACTGAGACCGTGTCAATCTGGGTATTTGTGATGGCCAATCTGCCTCGTCCCTTCCTGTCCCTGCGTGGTTGCATGTCACCGACTTCACAGTCCTGGTTTTAAGCAGACGTATCTAGGCCACAAGACACTCTCCATCTGCTATTCTGTGGCCAAAAGCCTTGGGAGGTCACTCAGGGAGGGAGAGAGAGCGAGAGAGAGAGAGAGAGAGAGAAAGATAGAGAGAGAGAAAGATAGAGAGAGAGAGAGACAAACCAAGCCAAGCCAGGGATTAGGCTGGTACGCCAGGTCCAAGGGGAGGTGAGATTAAAAACCAGGAGCTATATTACACACATGGTGGAAAAACACACTGGCTGGCTGCCCTCCTGTTTCCATACAACCCCATTCACACCATATACTTTAAGGGCTGTCTTTGAGCAAATAGTTGGAAATAATAATAAGCTTTAAGGGATTAGACCTTTTGTTAGCATTAGTGGAAAGGTCACCAGCTCTGCATCCATAGACACAGGCAAAAAAACAACAACTTCCATCCAGAAATCTAGGCTGAACTAAACTCTGTCTTTATGATAAAAGAAAGGCTGTTGCAACATGCAGCAGCTTCCCTGTGAGTTCACGGTATTTTGTTCTGCAGAGATTTGTGTTTCCTGTCCTCAGCATATCATGCAGTATTAAATCTCTGCTATACCCTCCACTAACCCTGTCATCTGGAAAAAGCCCTGACCTCAGTGTGTGTGTGTGTGTGTGTGTGTGTGTCAGATAGAGGACAGGTGTGACTCAGCAGCACCTGTGAATGATCAAGGGTAACACATCCCTTATAGGGTTGGTTTTGCCTTTGAAAAATTGCAATTTTGCAACATTGCTTGGACTAACTCTGGTGGAAGGAAGGCTGTCAACAAGGAGGATTTGGTAAACATCTCATTGGGGGATTAACAAGGAGGGAGTATTTTCTGTGTGTGTGTGCGTGTGTGTGTGTGTGTGTGTGGGGGGGGGGGGGGGGGGGACGAGTTGCCTGGTGGAAGGGACTGAAATGTCCTTCATGTAAACCGGTGACAAAGTGGCGAGCAGCGGCCCCCGGGAAGCAGAGATCATTGCCAGCACAGTGAGAGAGAAAGAGAGAGAGAGAGAGGGAGGGAGAGAGAGAGGGAGAGAGAGAGAGAGAGAGAGAGAGGGGGGGGGGGGGGGAGAGAGAGGGAGAGGGGGAGAGAGAGAGAGAAGGAGAGGGGGAGAGAGAGAGAGAGAGAGAGAGAGAGAGAGAGAGAGAGAGAGAGAGGGGGGGGGGGGGAGAGAGAGGGAGAGGGGGAGAGAGAGAGAGAAGGAGAGGGGGAGAGAGAGAGAGAGAGAGAGAGAGAGAGAGAGAGAGAGAGAGAGAGAGAGAGAGAGAGAGGAGAGGGAGAGGGGGGGGGGGGAGGAGGAGGAGACCTCAGCACCGTCAACCACGCATAGTCGCTGGATCTACAGCGACACACCGGAGAGACACGGAGAAATCAGTCACCAACAGAAGAGCATAGAAAGAGAAGAAACTAGTCCGCACGGAGCATCCATACCCCACCGACAGGTAAGGAGAAATAAATACACGACGGTCCAAACTGCTCTTGATTCATTGGACAGAGTAATATTTAGAGGGATCTGAACATTGCCCTACAGATTTATTCATTTCAAACATGCTCTGCTACGGCACATGCAACACAAATACCATAAAGTGCCTTAAGGTCAGTGTGAACTCGCTACTGTCGGATTTGGATATTTTTCCAAGTGTTGTTGAGAAAACTGTTTGATTACAGCTGTTTAAGTTGCTTTTGTTAACATCCTCATCTTGTATTGGGGCTGGGCATATGAAGAAATATTATATCCTGATATAGGTCATGTCATGTACCGATATGTATCACGATATAGCAGGTTTTCTAGAAATTCAGTAAATTAATTGTATATATGAAATAACCACCATATGTTAGAGCTTGTTTTGGTTCATTTATTACCAACTGTATAATGGACAAAACACATTACTGTAGATTTTCTGGTTTTGAGTATGTGCTTGTTATTATAAATAAGGAGGTAATAGTATATTATGTTATATACTTTGAAAGGTGATAAATGATCAAATTGAATTATCACCCAGCCCAAGTTCCTAATATGTTGTAAATGATAAAGGCTTCCTTTGTTCCGCGCTGTGTCCAGAAATACAGTTTACTGATAAGATGAAGTTGCTTTGTTTTCTTTTTCTCTTTCAAGGTTACTTCAGCTGCTTCACATTTAACAACTTAGCATTTCAATGGTAGCATATTTTTGAAAATGCACTACATAGGAAATTGATGGAAGAGGGGAGTAAACCAATGCGTCAATATTTTTCCATATTTTTCTCCTTTTTTTTTACTGTCTATCTTTGTTGTGTAAAATCAGTCAACAGATTTATTTAATTAGTGTAATGTAAGCTACACATAGGCCAGCCGCTTGTCAGATTAAACAACCACGCATGTCATCCATCTCAGCATGGTGCCTCAGTCTCGCCTAATTAGGCTCACCCTGTCTACTAGGTCACCGCATGTAGAGCACGCATGGAGCTAAACTGCCTGCCCGGATGTCTCACACACTATAACTCACTATTTACCATGATGATTGAAACTAGGAGGCATCTGAATAACTGTAAATAATGGGAAATTCTGGCATAAAAATCATCTTTTTCGGCACTTACATATATCAAATAAGCCCCTGAGACAGTTTTTTTCATGTATTAACTATTAACGGAGATATCCGGTAAAGTCACTAACAGCCGGACCTGGCCAACACGGATTAGTTTTGGGAAGCACGGTGAAGGCATTAAAATGTCTTTTTTAACCACTAATACTGCTGAAAATAACACAAACCTCTGCAGTAGCATGAGAAGAGTCCCTACACAGAAAACAAAGCACCAACAACGTAGTTAGTGAACCCAGAGTTTATTAAAAGAGTGTTTTAAAGACTTACCTGCTGGCCCCTGTACCAGCTCCTCTCATAGTAAAGTCCATTCAAGTGGATTACCAACGTCAATCCCAAAGGAAGGAGCCCATTGGTGCTTTGTTTCCTGTGTGGGGACTCTTCTCATGCTGCTGCAGAGGTTTGCTGTTGTTTTGAGCAGTATTAGTGGTTAAAAAAGACTTTTGAATGCCTTCACTGTACTGCCCCGAGCTAATCACCGTTAGCCAAGTCCTGTTGTAAGTGACTCTCCAGGATTTCTCCGTTAATAGTTGTTTCAAGAAAAAAACAGCTTATTTGATGTATCTAAAGACCATTCCAAGATTTTACGCCAGATTTACATTGAACTTGGTATCGATATCAGTTATTTCTTGTGTGGACAAATGCATTATAGGCCTGTAGTATCCCACTAGATTGTGTGTGCATGTCTTTACCTGTAGGTGATTCAGGTGAGAAGTTATGTTTTGTCTGTAGCTGTCCAATGTGCTGAACTCTTTTCTTGACTTGTTTGTTGCTGTAGAGATGGCTGTCACCGCTCGCCCTCTGCTATTGATTTGCGCCTTTTTGTCGACTGCACTGATCGACAGAGCCCGCTCAGAGGGGGTGTGTCTTCAAGATGGCAAGCACAAGGCCACGCCTGGCCCAGAGCCACACCTGAGGGAGTGTGGGCTATATGCTGACAGTGAGTGACCGTGTTTGTCTTGGAACCCTGCATGTTTAATGATGTTAAGACAACCTGTGATGAAAATATCAAACTGAAATGCTTTCCTGTGCTTGCTGCTGACAGATAGCTGCTGCAGAGAAGAAGACATCCAGGATATCTCCCATGTTCCCTCTGCTAGTAATAAGAATGACCCGTGGGACAAGTGTGGGTCTCTGAGCTCTGAGTAAGTCATGCCCAGTAGATATCACTCTGATCCAGAGTCTTCACCTTCACCTTCTAGTGCCGGTAACCAATGTCTTATTACTTCTCTATTCTCGTTTGTGAAGGGTGTCACTCATAGTGTTAAACCCACAGAGGATTATCACTCTGCAGTTGACCTCAGCTCTACAGAGCATTATAGTCTCTATCCAGACCATCCTCGCCAGGAAAACCTCCGTATAGGTGGATTGTTCAAGCAGCTTATATGGATCCATATTTACATTTACACTTAGGCGGTGACCTCTAGCTGCAGTAGTGATTATTTAGGGAGCAGAGAAGGAAGTAAGGTGATGTAGTCAAAGATTGTGTATACTAAAGATAGCGCATTTCAAGCTGTGCCAATGGTATTAACTGCATAGACTTCCTGTCTGCCTAGTGGGTATGGCCTCGTTTGAAATTCTAATGAACGTTACACTGCTAACAGCAATATCTGTCATTACAAAACCTATTTATAGGAGTGTTTGCAAACATTAGTTGATGTTAGTTTAGCTGTGTTCACAGATCTTATGAGAGTCTGTTGCTGAGACAGAAACTTAGTAAGTTCTCCTGATTTGTCTGTCTGAAAAATGCCCCTTCAGTGTCAGAATGTTCAGAAAAATGGGTCCAATATTTACTTCACTTGACTATGGGGCGAAGGCATCAGTCATAATCTGTGTTCACGTTAACTTCCCCCATTGAACAGATACAGGAAAGTACTCGTTGAGTGCATCGTCTCGCTTCTAAAACCTCTCTGATGTAGTATAAGAGCCCCAAACTCAGCATAGCCAGGAAGGTCAGGGGGGATTGGTCCAACAAAGAGGACGTTCACACCTGGTGTTTGTGTCCCGTGTAGATCCAATTTTTTTTGAGTTTTACTTTGTTATGGGCTTTGGTCCATGGCGTTTCTACATCTCTGACTCATTTCAATCCAATCCATTATCTTTTCATAACCCTACAAAGTAGTTATGTTGCCCAAACTTAAATAGTTGTATTTCACAATGTTAATTATGTTTAAAACTGTGAAGGTGAAGATAACATGTTACTGTCACATGTGTGTGCTGCCAGCCTGCGGGCATTTCGCAATGTTAAATAGAACAGGGATGTCGTCTTGGAAGTAATTGGAAATCGACTCATTGGTTTCGTTTTATGGCCAGCAACTTTACTTTTACGGTCCCATCTTCTTTTTTAGGAAAAAAAGCTCTACAAATCTACTGTATTCTTTCTACCCTGAACCAGACAGCTTGGTATTTCCCTCAGGAGTTGGTGGAGACCAAAAAAAGAACTAAAAGAAAGTGAATAGTGGTCTTATATTGGTTATTTGGCCAGAAAAACAATGGCAAACAAATGCTAATGGTGATCTATGTCTGATAAATGTGTAAATAGGAAACTGTCAGTGTACAGAGTTACAGTTTGTTTCCATTGCCCCCAAAAGGCCAAAAACATCAGTTATTGCAGGTTTGAGTGTAAGATACTTTTTTCACAAAGCTATATTGAGTAAAAGATTTAAATCCATAACAGAAAATAACCAAGAATTTATAAAGGTCTCTGGAATAAACAATAAAACCTGCCAGTGGATAATGGTTCCAATGACAACTCTTAGACAGACATTCACACAAGGGATTAGAGATATTAAACAGGGTACCAATACTAATATCAACTACTATGTCATGCCGCCTTTACCTGCCCTCCCCAGGTCAATAAAGGTTTAAATACAGATGTCATCATGTTAGGGAAAACTGGTCCCCTCTCTCTCCTCAGGTGTGAAGGCTTCCTGAAGCGTGTGTCATGTTTTTACCGCTGCTCCCCTGATGCCGCGCGTTGGCCTCACCCCCACCGCCGCTCCTACATCCAGGCCGTGCCGCTCTGCCACAGCTTCTGCCGTGATTGGTGAGGATGCCTAACACATTGTCAGTCACATCTAAATCAAAATCAGTATCTGTCCCCCTTCACCTATAAGGCTGTCAGGCTGAGAGATTACCAGCCAGTGAAACAACGGCGTACTGTGCCATCTATGCTAAGACAAAGTGTCCAATAAACAGCATAAAACAGCATGGCACAGGGAAGACCAAGGCTACATATATAATATTCCTCTCTTATAAAGAAGGGTTCAAAATCAGCCAGGGGATTCCTAGACCAATGAGGAGCAGCTTCATGCCATGGTGGCTTTGTTAAAAACACTAGCAGTAGTTGTTGAAAATTGCCTAGTATACTTTTCTATAATTAAATATGAGGTGCATGTATTGTATTTACAGTGTGCATAATTAAAGGAGCAGTTCAATATTTTGAATACTTCTCTAGCCAAGAATTTGTAGCAGCCCATTACCAGGACGTCAAATACCGCCATTTTGTCACCACCGCCTGGTGCGTGTGTGCCAAGAGCAACAGGCTTTCAACTGTAAACCTGTCCACCGTGATATTAGACGCTCAGAGCAAGTACTCCATGCAGGATTACGACCACCAAACTCCACATAAAGAGGCAGGTTGGGGTGGTGGGTGGGTCAAACCCACGCAGGAGGCTGCGCTTCGTGGCTGTTTGTGACTAGTTTGGATGAAGACAGGTTGTTTGATGAGATTATTGATACCGCTCTCATGGCTGTACAAAATATAATAAAGCAACACGTTATGGTTTTACAGAGAGTTATGCTGACAACAAAACTACAGGAAGTTACTAGGCCCTGCCAAGAAATCGTTGGGCACTTCTTCCACTAAAACAGTGAATTGTTTTTTTACGCTTCAGTTTTTGTAGTGATGCTTCACAGTTGCTGGTAGGTGGATTTTATCATGCCAGCTGCTGTATCCCCCTGTTTTCTGTTTTTATGCTAAACTAAGCGATGCTAACAGGCAGTTGATCATAGCTTCATAATTAGCATACTGATGTGAGAGTGGTATCGATCTTCTCATTTAACTCTCAGTAAATGATTAAGCGTACTTGCCAAAATGTTGAACTGTTCCTTTAAAGAAAGGCTGCCCCTCAGTCCTCTGGTAGGCCTGTTCAACATGAATATCAGGAGAAAATATTCAAATGAGAGAATGACAGTTAAATGTTTTGCCATTTCAGATATTCCATTGAGAATTCACATGCCTTTTTTCAGGTTTGATGCTTGCAGGATGGAAATGACCTGTGCTCGCAACTGGGCCAGAGACCCCAGGGGACAGAACTGCACTGGAACCTGTGTTCAGTATCAGCAGGTAGGCTGTGATCTGGCACATCTGTGATTGGCTTACATAACCTGGGAACTTGCGGGGGTTTGCCATCAGTAGAAATCAGACAGATTAAGTGTTTTTGGACACAGTAGCATCACTAGCAACGGTCTCTCCTGCACAGACACACAGACTGAAATTTGGTACAGATATTCATGTCCCCCTGAGGATGAATTGTAATAAATTTGGTTATCCCTCAACTTTTTATCTTTGTCCAATATTTTGGTTTATGACCAAATACCAGCAAAACGAATGACATTTCCATCAGCCTCATCTGTACATTGTATTTAGTGCTAATTAGCAATGTTAGCATGTTAAACTAAAATCAACTAAAGACTAGATCAAACTGCAAGACAAACACGGACAGCGGCCACATGGATATGGAAACTGTGAACTGGCCTTTAGATGGTCAACAAAAAGACTGTAGGCAATAATAGAGATGCATGTAGCTTCTGGCTCTGGAAAGTGACCTTGGTAAACATTTTCCTAATGAGTTTATGGTCTCAATCACTTGTCTATAATACATCATAATGTTCATTTAGTAAATAATGGTCCGATTTATAGTCAAATAGATAATAAAGCAGGGTATGTTTTGGGGCGTGGTTACCTTGTGATTGACAGATCAGCATGCTAGCGACAGAATAGCGGTCTAGCAATGCGTATCCACGGCACTATGTAGGCTACATTAAAATAGCTATGAACTTCTTTTTAGGTGTTGTCTGTATTAAGTCTGAGGACCTTGCCTCTTCTAAAAATATTTTGTTCAGGGTGGTTGCACCTTGCTAACAAAGCTAGCACTAGGTGGTAATGCGAGCAAGAGAAACTGCCAATGTTCATCTGCTTATTTGTAACTGAACGCTCGGACAGTACATGCAGATGAACAGCACCAGTACCCAGAGCTCACCGGCTCACCTGCTGCCAATAGTCAGGCGGTTGAAAATTGCTCTCTTTAGCGTTTAGCTTAGCGCAGATCCACACTGGCTTAACGTTCAGTTGTGGCCTCTATGGTCATGTCTCGCTTCAAGAAACCAACATGATAGCATTGTGAGCATGTTGCCATGCTGGTAGTCTTTTCCACACAGTTAAGAAGAGTTTCAAATAGAATAGGTGAAACGTTAAACTGTAACAAGCTCTGCATTATGTGAGCAGAGTACAGTCACACCGTAGCTGGGATTTTTCTGACCAGCGCAGGAAGTGTCAGAGGTTTGAATACTATTGACGGACCTCAAGGTTTGTCCCTTGAGCCATGTGCTGCAGGTAGAAGGTCAGATACTGTGTCACAGCACAGTCTGTGTGTCGGGAGTGAGTGTGCTGTAAACGAAGGGTTAACAGTGCAGGGCAGCGCTGTGGGCTGAAGCATGAAAAGGTTCGGTCCTGCTTCAGTAGGCAGAGGCCAGCTGGGTGCTTTAAAAAGAGGCAGAGTTACCGAGTGGCAGACCAACTGTCACACACCACATGTCATGACACGCTGTCTATCTATCTATCTTTCTATCTATCTATCTATCTATCTATCTATCTATCTATCTATCTATCTATCTATCTATCTATCTATCTATCTATCTATCTATCTATCTATCTATCTATCTAATGTATTTGTCCATCTATCTATCATCTATCTATCATCTATCTATCAATCTATCTATCTATCTATCTAATGTATTCGTCTATCTATCTACCTATATATATTATGTGTCCTTTCTTCTCTCCTTCCTGTTTTCCCTCTTTTGTCATTCTCTCTCTCACACAAAAAGGGAGAGACACACATCCCCAGAAGTCAGAGTTATTACTGTAAGGCTCTCCAGTGTATCTTGGATGAAATATTACTGGATATGACAGATTTCTAGTGAGAGAGATAATACAAAGGGATGATGTCTGAGTGTGTGTGTGTGTGTGTGTGTGTGTGTGTGTGTGTGTGTGTGTGTGTGTGTGTGTGTGTGTGTGTGTGTGTGTGTGTGTGTGTGTGTGTGTGTGTGTGTGTGTGTGTGTGTGTGTGTGTGTGTGTGTGTGTGTGTATTTCAGTGCTGTTTGTGTTTTTATTGGCCCTTTTTATTGTAGGGCGCCACTAATGACACAAATCAGGCTCCAATAATTGTGAGTAGCTCTCAACACAGTGGTTAAAACTGCTCCTGAACACAGAGAAATGAGTCGCCGCATTCACCACATTCAACAATTTAACAATTCAGCCCTCTCAGAGAGACTGCAAACAAGTGCCTGCCTATCGCAACATCTTTGGAGGTCACAGCAGTAAAGCTTCATTTTGTTTTCTCTTCAGTCGGCAGAGATGGGATTTCACAGTGGGTCTCCTCGTGGTCTGAGCTTGCGGCACTTTTGTCCACCTTAGGGATGAGATGTGCTGCACAGGAAGGCAAAACTGCAAGCTGCACAGGCAGACCTTTTTCTTGAGATTTGTAAGCTTTACATTCAACTCGTATAATCCACAGATTAACGATGAGTTGAGAAAATCCTAAAGCCTTTTTTCAAAATCCTTGGCGGTGTCTCCCTGCTCCTGAAAAGTTCTGCCGATAAAGAGGAACAAAATGCCGGTGTGTGTGTGTGTGTGCATGTGTGCGTGTGTGTGTGTGTGTGTGTTTGTTGCAGAATAAATATGCACAGATACAATGAGGATTTGTAAATGCTGACTGCTGTTGGTGCATAGAAACAAGCTAATGCATGTAAAGACACACACACATACACACACACACACACACACACATTCACTGCCTGCAAAAATCCCTCTGGCACTCTGTGTCTCACTCTGTCTTTGTGCTCATTGGTAACATTATTTGCCAGCCAAGGTCTGATTTATCTCAGCATTAGACACTCTTTCTGTTGCGGATTTTGTGGGAATGAGGTTACTTGTGCAAAGAGTGGCCATGTCTGTGCTGGGCACTGGCACAACGATTGAGCGGGGGCATCTGTGGACCACGTAGAGTGGATACATTGTCTCAGGAAGTGGGGAATTATCATACGAGGTTACTGAAGATAACGTGTGCATGGGGTACAGATGAAATACTTAACTGGGTACTTATTTATAGCTATGAGGGAAGAAGTGCAGAGAATAAGGGGGTGACACATTTGCATTAGGGGAAAGTCAATTACTCTGTGCTTCCTAGATATATAATAACTACTACAGGGTACGTACAGGGGATCAATAGGGTTAGCTCATGCGTCATTCTACAGTAGCTTTCCGTTTTTCACTGTTCTATGTTTTTCATTAGCAATGTTATAAGCCACACTACAGCCACTTTTTAAATGGGGTCTGCCTTATTTTACAGCCTGCACACCACAAACACACATGGTAATAGGGTTGTTTCTCACGTTTGTTCAGTGCAGACAAATGTGTTATTTTATGGAAAGCTTGCTTCAGTGTTCTTGACTGTTTACTATCCAAACTAAAGTGAAGTAAGTCCCTCATTAGCTAAGCTACAGAGGTTAGAAATGTTCCAATATCATTTTTTCCTTCCAGATACTGTTCCGATACCTGAACTTGCGCTAACGGCTGAATCTGAATATTGATCCAGTACCAGTGCTTTAAAAATAAATGTATATATTATTATTTGCTGTAATAACCCTCTCTGGGTGTGATAAGATTGCTCTCATTGTAGTCTGGCCCGGATCAGGTTAAACCCTTTGTAAAACATGATCAATTACATACAGAGAATGAATGCCATCGAACTTTCTTTGTTATCTAGTTTTGCAGTCAATCATAACAGAAACATAACATAACTAAACTACTTTAAAGTAGATTTTATAATTAAGAGTTAAATTACGTGCTATCGGATCAGTGCTTAGGCTCATACTCTTCAGGCAGTATCAGGGGCATACTAGTATCCAGGGCTTATCGTATTTGAATGAAATTGTGTCATGATAAAATAATATATTGAAATATTGTGATACACAATTATGTTGTTTAAATTGATAATAACAAGCACATACTAACTCAAATGTCTTAACCTCAAAACTCTGAGTTTGTGTGAATACATGTAGATATATACTCAGCTGTATCATTTTGCACTGAAGTTCTCAATAAAATCAGAGAGTACTCACAATATTCACACAGGAGTATACAAACAGGCTTTACCGTGTGATTATTTACTATATTATAGATATATTTATTTATTGAATTACCAGAAAACACACATCATCATTGACATATGAGATTACCTTTATCAGGATAGAACAGTGGCTCTCAAACTTTGTACATGACGCACCACTTCAGTTAAAATCAGGCCGACACTATTCAGCTACGGACAGGAAGGTTTATTCCTGATCAGAAGATTATTTATTGTTGCCATGCTGTATGAAAGAGAAGCATCAGAAGTGACATGTCAGTGTTTTCAAACCAATCATTTTACCTCCACTCACTCTCTTGCCATCCCAGTTTAGCTCATAATTCGGTTTTAATAACGTAACTAAACTATTTGATCAAACATACCAAGAGGACCCGTCCCAGCCTGGTCCTGGTCCTGGTCCTGGTCCTGGTCCTGGTCCTGGTTCTGGTCCTGGTCCTGGTCCTGGTCCTGGTCCTGGTCCTGGTCCTGGTCCTGGTCCTGGTTCTGGTCCTGGTCCTGGTCCTGGCCCTGGTCCTTGTCCTGGTCCTGGTCCTGGTTCTGGTCCTGGTCCTGGTCCTTGTCCTGGTCCTGGTTCTGGTCCTGGTCCTGGTCCTGGTCCTGGTCCTGGTCCTTGTCCTGGTCCTGGTCCTGGTCCTGGTCCAGTCCCAGACTGGTCAGTTGTGTACATGAACTGATGAAGCCTCTTGGATGAGAGGTGAAACGTCTTCCAAGACAAATAACCAAGTCCAGTTGCTTTTGACTGAAATTGCTTTGGGGATAACGATGACCTGGACACATGAGAACATTCACAGGCCAAGAGGTGTCATTGATTTCCTACCTTCCAGTTACCTTGCCTTCTTAAAACGCGGTTGAGACACTGCAGGTAACCTATCACAGCTAGGGTTGCAAAGGGGCGGCACATTTTTGGTAAATTGCCAGAAAACTTTCCAAAAACCAACATATGACAGGAAATGCTGAACTTATTTTAAATTACATTTCACAAATCTTAAAAGTTTAAGTATTTTCTTAGTGTTATATTAATTTAGTAATTAATGTTTCCTTTTTTTATTTTGGAGATTCCTTCACGTACCACCAGAGAGAGCTTGAGTACCACCAGTGGTACAAGAACCACGGTTTGAGAACCAGTGGGACAGAAGATTTTGTCCATATCTTCCATCCCTACTGGTATCAGAACACAGATACCCTATATTTCCCATAGTCCCCAGCAGTTATATTATGTACACTAAATTAACTATAATGATCAATTGCTAAGTCCTCCTTGATGGTACCTATATTACTTAACTAACCTCTCTTATCTTCTTCTCTGTACTTACATATTTGTCATGGTGTGGTACCCATTAAACATTTCGTTAATAGCCAGTATATACTCAATAATTACACTTTAATCAACTCTACCAACTGCATTTTCATTTTCAAAAAATCTGCTGAATTGCCCTGGCTTCCATAGGTAAGAGTATTTGTTTAATATACTATTATTGTATTATTGGATCATTTCGATTCATTTACATAATGGAATGAAACCTTTTACTAATTCTGATCTTGACCCCTGACCAAATGAATCACTGCTATAAGAAAAATACATCTTTTATTGTGTCACAGATCAGGTCCTGTTTCCTTTTCACACCAGGTGTGATGTTATAGGTTTAAGAGAAGGACAGAATTGAATAAGATAAGGACGGGAAGGACAGAACAGAGCCCCAGGAAATTTTCAGTATCTCACTTATTCGATCACACCATCTCGTCTAAAGCCACTTGTACTGAATTAGCTTTGGCAGCAAACCATGTCTGCCTGGGGAAGGACAGAAGTGTGAGTGTGAGTGTGTGTGTGTGTGTGTGTGTGTGTGTGTGTGTGTGTGTGTGTGTGTGTGTGTGTGTGTGTGTGTGTGTGTGTGTGTGTGTGTGTGTGTGTTGTGTGTGTGTGTGTGTGTGTGTGTGTGTGTGTGTGTGTGTGTGTGTGTGTGTGTGTGTGTGTGTGTGTGTGCGTGTGTGTGTGTGTGTGTGTGTGTGTGTGTGTGTGTGTGTGTGTGCGTGTGGGTCACTGCGATAAGACCTAAGCGCCAGAAAGTATATGTAGTGGAGAGAAATCGCCGTCATCCTCTTTGTCCTTCGAACACGGTAAATATATTACAGCTTCTTCTTCTCTGAGCCCCTGGTGTGACTCAGTCTTAATCCCCCAACAGACAGGAGGATGAAAGGAAGCAGACGTTGGGGTGGGGGTGTGCTACAGAGACACTGGAAGAAGAAGAGAGATTTACAAAGAGTGAGCGCAGCAATAAACAAGAAAAGAAAAGAGGATCAGATATAGCGGAAGTTGGTTAGGGGACAAAATGAGCTACAGTAGGAGACAGGTCGTAATGACCGTCACTAGAGAGAGAATGGGAGCTTAAAGACAGTGTGTGTGTGTGTGTGTGTGTGTGTGTGTGTGTGTGTGTGTGTGTGTGTGTGTGTGTGTGTGTGTGTGTGTGTGTGTGTGTGTGTGTGTGTGTGTGTGTGTGTGTGTGTGTGTGTCAGTCAGTGAAACTTCACTAATTAGCTTCCCCAACTCTTTCTGAGCGTGTAGGCCTACGCCATTTACAGTTAAACTGCTTAAATGTTGAATTGTGGTTTTTGCCGCGTTATGCAAGATCCTTTTTAATCCACACGCATGTCTTATTGGAAAGGAGTGTCACTTTTCACGCTCCAGAAACCATAAAGCTAATTTCAGCAGTAATTGGAGGTTTTCCTCAAAGTAGAACTTTACAAAGACAGAGTGCTGTAATGAATTCCTGTCAGATAGCAAACACTAAATGTGCTGAAAGTGACCTTCCGATTACTTTAGATCTGTCCAAACTAACCAAGGCTTTATAGAATTGTAAAGAAGGTGCAAAGATGAAGTCTTTCAGATACCAGTGTGAGATTTTCAAGGTCATCGTGTGTTATAATTTGCTCTCAAGGCTGTAGGAGACTAGACGTGGTGAGGCGAGGGAGAGAGAGAACGAGAGGCAGACAAAAGGCGTCGGCGTGAACAGCTGCCAGGTGCCTGCAGCCCCCTCTAACACCTGGCACAGGGTGTTTGTTTTCAAGGCTGGTGCTGCCCGTAGAGGCCAAAATCAATTACTCTGATGAATGTTTACAGGCAAAGAAAGGCCTGTTTCAAAAAAATATATATTCAGATAGTGTCCATTTGCTTCAAAGTGCAAAACAAGCACTGAAAAAATGTAGTTATCCCAATTTTACACATCATTAGTGATACTAAAGAGCTATCACTGTATTAGTTCAGTGATGGAAAGTAATTAAGCACATTTTTCAGGCACATGTACACTGAGTATTTCCAATTTCTGCTATTTTCTGCTCCAGTGCATTTCAGGGGGAAATTACTTTTTACTCCACCGTGTAACAAGTACAGTCACGAGCTTCTTTGATTTCAAAACATATTATCAACTTGTAAAATATGAAACATTATTATAGAAGAAAGGCCTTGAATACTCAGGTTGGAGTTGTGCGAGGCTGTACTGGAATAGTGTGGGTCGTCTCTTTGTACTAACAGGGATGATAAAGTTGTAACCTGTCCCACAACAAAACTAACAGAAAAAGGACTGTCATCAGATTGATAAGCAATATATTCTTTGGGATCTTATTATTATTATGACTCCATAATTGACCACTATTCTGCATAATGTGTACTTTTAAGTACATTCTGCTGGTAATATTTGTGTACTTTTAGAATTTTGAATGCTTTTCGACTTTTACTTCATTTACATCATTTTGTCGGAGGAAGAAATCTCTTCACTTCCTGTAAATACTTTGTGTGTTTGTGTCTGTGTGTGACTGTAGATGTACCAGCACGGCAGGGATCTTTGCGAGAGCCTGTGGGGGGACGCCTTCATGACAGTGGAGGATGAGCAGGAGGATGTGGGAGAGGCTGGAGAGGTTGGAGCGGAGGGTAACGTCGGTCGCCCCTGCGGCTGCCTGACCCTCAGTCCCTCGGACAAGGACGTGATCGCCGCCCTCAGAGCCCAGCAGGATGACCCGGAGGAGCTGGATACAACCAAGACCGGCCTGCCTCAGTACCGGGCCCCATGCCAGACCAAGCTGCCCCTGCAGGCCAGGAGCGGCAGGAAGGGGAACTCTGTGCTGCGTAAACGCTCGGTCATAGTGGAAGACGTGGAGGGGAGTGGGAGCGGCCTGTAGAGAGGCCTGGTGAATCATATATGTAGAGATTATTGTCTAGATCCTAATCTATCTCTCTAAATGGAGTTGTAACCTTGCTCCTCTAACTAACCTTACCACACAGACCTAAACTGTCATTCTCATTATCGTCACATTCTACATATTAGCTACGGTTTTAAATAATATATAATATACTTTATCTAGTATAAGATACAATATAAGATAGACTGTCAAGCTTGGATACATTTCCCATAAAGACCAGGGCCTGTATTCCTAAACCATCTGCTCTTCCCACCAGCAGGACTCCTGAACAGCACTAAGAGTTCCTCACTAGAGAGTCCTCTGAAAACCTCTTCACAAAGCTGCTGAGACCAACTTTTACTGGGGAATTGGGAGAAAATCAGGGGTCAACCCCTGTCATCTAACTGTGATTGGCTGTCTTTGGTCTCAGGCTGTTTTGGGTCCCTGTCAGTGAATCAATAGAAGTACTGACGGAGGTATGTTTCCATATCCAAATAAAGAGTTTAAAATCAAATGATTTAACATGAAACAAACAGCAATCTAGACTTCTGACTAGTCCAGTGTATGTGAGGCTGTATGTCAGCCTCTTCCATGTCTGACAGCTTGTTAAAGTGTTGTTCAAAATCATCCCATGGTCTTTTTCGTGTGTTGGACTTTACTACGAGAGGAGCTGGAGCCAGGCCAGTAGATCAATGTTTCAAAACACTCTTTTAATAAACTCAGGGTTCACTAACAACGTTGTTGGTTAAAAAAGCTGTTTTAATGCCTTCACCGTACTGCCCCAAGCTAATCAGTGTTAGCCACGTTCGGCTATTAGCGACTCCTCCGTATTTCTCTGTTAATAGTTGATACATGAAAGAAAAACTTATTTGATGTTTATAATTGCCAAAAAAACAATGGGATGATTTTACGCCAGAATTGCACTCTAACAATCAGCAGGTATCCATGGAAGAAGCCTCGTAATGATCCAGTGAGAGGTGCAAACAACAACAGCTTTAACTTCTTGCCCGACTTGTGCATGAAAGGAAGGACATTGTTCAAGGAAAAATCTATTTCCCTTCCTTAACATGTCTTCTTTCAGACTGGTGAAAAAAAACACAACCAAAATACACAGTTTATTTAACTACACCATTTATCATTAGGCCATTTTTTCAAGAGTTACTCCTAAATTAGCAATTCAGGAGCTACTTTTAGCTTTAAGATGTTTGTGAATCCAGGCCCTCGTCAATTATCTGAACAACCTAAACAAACAGCAATTTAATTAATTTAAAGGCAAAATCCTCAATTCTGAAAGGGCTCCGACTTCAATAATACATATATTGATAACATTGCACAAATGTTTTATTTTCAGCTAACCAGGTGATATATATTTAGTTTTAAATTCAGGTATTTTGATTAACTATGGATGGCTCGGTAAACCACACCACTTACATTATGATATGAGCTGTGTGAAGTCTTGCATATGGGAAATGTAAAGTCCTACAGTGTGATCGCCTGTGATCAATCAAACATGTCATTCCATAACATTAACTAGAGGACTTTTCATGACACTGTTGTAAACGTGATGTACCCTCACCAGTACTTCACCACCCTGCTCTTCTTTTCAATCATCTAGGTGACTCTGATCTGTGCATTAGTCAGTTGTTTAACGCCGATTTTACTGTTGTGATGCCGTACCGTGCAGTCTACATGTCATAAGGTATATGATAGTGGAGAAGGTCACGCCGAGTAATGATAATCATGAATGTAGCTTTCTCTTGGCCTGAGCGTAAGGGATCTGGTATGATAATGACAATGGAGAGGTATGCTTAATACCTGAGGGAAGGTTTAGTATTCAGAAACAAATCTGCCTACCAGAATAAATCCACAGTGGCAGAATTCATACCAGCAAAGGATGTTCTGGTAGTTTGATCACATGCACTGCATCACCAATGTACTGTGGATGTTTCTTTTGTAATTAGGTCACGTATCATTCTAGAGTGAGGCTCTGTTAGATGTAAATGTTTTGTAAAAATGGTGAAAAGATTTGTCCGATTTACGGTAAGCTTGCTGAGATGAGGTGTTTATGTGCTTTACATTCTCAATAAATACAATATTTCTAAATGCCAACGTGAGCCTGTCACAGTTCTTCTGGCTGCAGTTAGAGTGAAATTTGGCGTACAATCCTCCCAGGGTCTTTTTTCGGCAAATACACTCATCAAATAAGCTATCGACATTTTTAACATTTTTTGTGTAAAATTAGCTCGGGGCAGTATGGTGAAGGCATTAAAGTGTCTTTTTTTAACCACTAATCCTGCTGAAAACCACAGCAAACCTCTGCAGCAGCATGAGAAGAGTCTCTACACAGAAAACAAAGCACCAATGGGCTCCTTCCTTTGGGATTGACTTTGGTAATCCACTTGAATGGACTTTACTATGAGAGGAGCTGGTACCTGGGCCAGTAGGTAAGTCTTTAAAACACTCTTTTAATAAACTCTGGGTTCACTAACTACCTTGTTGGTGCTTTGTTTTCTGTGTAGGGACTCTTCTCATGCTGCTGCAGAGGTTTGCTGTTATTTTCAGCAGTATTAGTGGTTAAAAAAGACGTTTTAATGCCTGCACCGTACTGCCCCGAGCTAATCAGTGTTAGCCACATTTGGCTGTTAGCGACTCACCGGGATATCTCTGTTATTAGTTGTTACATGAAAAAAATGATGTGGATGGTTTATTTGATGAGTGTATTTGCCGAAAAAGACTCTAGGATGATTTTACGCTGGGATTTTACTTTAAGTCCCCAAAACAATTTGTATATCCCATCATCAGACAGACACAGAGTAGAGTGCAGTATAGTGGTTCATGTGTTCCCTCACAGCCCTGTCAGATGAAATCAACACCATCAGTCATGTTCCTAATATGTTTGTTTAATTGTATTGTAAACTTTAACACTTAATTATGCTTAATTACACTTGAGTGGTTAGAACATGTTTTCTTTATCGCAAAGAATTGTCAGCAATTAGGTCAGTTTTGCTGGACTTTTTTTGTTTTCATCACTTTGACTGAACTATTTCAACCAATTATCTAATACTTGATTCAATTGTTTTATTTATTTATTTATAACTATTTTACCGTATTTTCAGTTGCCTGTTTCAACTGTTTAAACATACATCAAGCTTACTATTGTAATCCATAACTTTTAGCAAACTATTTTGACTGTGTATCCATTACATTGATATATATTTCAACAAATTATCCGTTACATTTAATTAATTCTTTCATCTTCTCTGCTTGTTAATACTGCCTGGTTTTCACACACTCACCCACAGTTAACCAGACTGCATCAACGTCACATCAATTTGTAATCCTCCTTGGCTGTTGTCTTTTTTTCTCTTACAAATATGTGAATAGTTCCAGGCAGTTTAACAGAGCACAGTGTGCAACATTGTGTGGTTGGGAATCACTGGTGTAATATTATATTCAATTCATTTGTAATGTCAAATCATAATCGAAGATATCTCAGAACATGTTTCAGGTTAGAGCAACAGCCCCTCAGAGTGTCTGTAAATGTCCCTGGCTGTTCCACTTGGCTGCACTGAACAGCATTTGAATTGCATTGAATTGAATGTACTTCTCTTTTATGTATATTGTCATCTATAATTGCAAATATCTATTCTGCATGAACTGCGAAAAGGATTGTTTCAGCCCAACGTCAATGTATTTAACATTCTTTCTTGATCAAAGCGAATCAAATCAAATGAAACCAAACCCAGTGACCCCATACATCAGCACTGAGAAACATTTGACTGCAGACTCAAAACATGGCCTCCCCCTCTCATTAAGGAGCAGACAGTGTCTATGTAATGTCTTCTCACCACTGTCAGCCCCAAATGTAATGATAGCATGGTGAGTGTGTTTACCCTCTTGCCCAGACACTCAGTCTCGCCCTTGCCTGACCATTGCTTTAAGGGAGAAATTCAAATGGTCTTATGTTTAAATAAGTATCAGGACAATTTATTATTCAATAAAGTCTGAGTTTATGATATGGGCCACATTTCAAATAAATGCCTTTTAGGCTTGGAAGGTTGTACATCCTACATCATCTCAGTCCAGCAAATAGACCCTCCCCCATAAACCAAGCCCCATGAATCCTATTAAAAATGAACCAACAATATATTAAGTGAAGATTACTTGGACATTAATCATCTTGGTAATGTGTTTCTCAGTCGAACAGTGTGTGCTCTCTGCAGGTGAAATTTCAGTGAACACGCTGTGCGTCATGTGCATAATGTCACTCACCACTTCACATTTTTCTGCTATTTCTGCACAATGGGGCCCAATGTGTGTGTGTGCGCGCGTGCGTGCGTGCGTGTGTGTATGTGCGTGCGTGCGTGTGTGTATGTGCGTGTGTGTGTGTGTGTGTGTGTAACTTTTGCAGTCCACGTTAGCTGATAATGTGTCCTCTGCATCTTCATCCCAGCAGGCGAGGGCTGGACAGACAGGGTCACAAACAAGTGTCGCTCTGCACCACACACACGTTTGAGCTGATGACTGAGACTATGTGAGCGCTTCAGTGATAAGACAAATCGCAACATAGAACAGATGAGGCTATCTTTTGAATTTGTTTCAGCATCATTCCAGACAATTTGAAACATCTGACCTTTAAAGTCCAAAACACTCTGTCTTTGTTTGTCTCATTCTCACTTGTTCTCTCTCTCTCTCTCTCTCACACACACACACACACAGTACATGAGCAGTAACGTTGCCTCTGTGTGTCGGCCTGGTTTCAGTCACATCTTCTATCTGTGGATTACCTTCACATCAAAGAGGAAACATCCTTATGGATAATTCAGTCCATAAAATAGCCTACAATGGAAAATACAGCACAGTAACTTTAGGGACTGTATAAAAATGATTCTCCATTAAGGGCTGGGCGATAACTCAGTAGGATCATTTATTGTCTTTTCATAGAATAACATTGTGATGAAATCATATCGAGGCACAGTGATTTTCAATGTCACTGACTGAATTGATGATGACACAAATACTAACTCAAAAACCTCTGAAAATCTGATGTCAAATGTTTTGAGGGAATTTCATTTGAAGATTGTGTTTGTTTTATACATCATACTTTTTGTGTGCATGCATGGAAACAACGTATTTAGCTGCAAAACTGCAAAAACTGCAAAAACTTTACTACACTTCAAGAGAAAATACTCTATTTTACTACTATTTTTTATTTGTATTAAGTATTTCATTTACACAGGAGTATACAAAAATAGACTACTTCATGCTATGTATTTATCAGATGACCAGGAAACCTGCTATATCTTGATATATATCGTTATCGAGATATCCCATGATCTATATCAGAATAAAGATTTTGGCCATATTGGCTCACTCTCCCTCCACGCATTTATAAAGATTTTATTTGAAACCTTAATGTGCAATACTCTCCTCCAATATCTTAAAATATCATGACAGTATCAGAACAACTCACCATAATCATTTTAGTTATCACCAAAATAACTAAAAGAGGCACATTTATTAACAAAACTTTGTTTGTAAAATAAAAAATATATACATTTGGGGCAAACATGAAAAAAGTCCCTTGCCATCCATAAGAATTTCAGACCACACTCCCACCAGCAAAGGAAAATATACATAACCCTCCCCATTTTCTGACCCTCCCTCTGTGATAGTTCTCACACAGTCCCTTACTGAAGTCAAATACAAACAGGGGCTGTGCAGCAGTGAAGCAAAAGAATAATGTATGCCCTCTCCCTGCATTAGGGGTGAAGATAGAGAGTTGGTTAAATACATCATCCCATCCCTCCGCAGTAACTCACACAGATGAAAGAGGAATGTTTAATATTCAAACACTGGAGGAATAATTTAAACTTTAATTATTCTATCTAACTGCAATGACAATAACACGATTAGGCCCCTACAGCAGTCCAATTGGCCCTCTACTAACTGATAATGTGTGTGTGTGTGTGTGTGTGTGTGTGTGTGTGTGTGTGTGTGTGTGTGTGTGTGTGTGTGTGTGTGTGTGTGTGTGTGTGTGTGTGTGTGTGTGTGTGTGTGTGTGTGTGTGTGTGTGTGTGTGTGTGTGATCAAAGCAAAGAGAGTGTTTGAAAGTAGGACAGCCATAATTGGTGTTCATGTTTGGGTTCAGCTGCTGTCCTGGTGTCACTCCACTAGATGGAGATGTGCACCAGGCTAAACCCTTCAAAGGACACTATGATTCCCTGGTTTATAGTGTACAGTGTGTATGAGCCTAGACCTGCCTGGGCCACTGCTCTGCTGTAGGATAGGACACATAGATGTCATACTAGAATGTGACCATATTTCAGTATATGCTGTCTAAATGCCAAATCACTGTATATTCAGTTACAGTGTTCACCTGTCACCTCACCCTGATAGATTACTTTTACTGACAGCATTGTGATCCTCCTCAACCGGTGCAGACAGATGTCCGTCCTCCACAGAGCTGGGTCTGTCTGACATTCCTGCCTGTTATAGGGAAGTTTTTCACAACGCCACTGTACTCTATGGGGATATTGTTGGGTCTATGTAAATCATAAACAAGTCATAGAGTGTGGTCTTTACCTACTCTGTAAAGTGTCCTGAGATAACTTTTGTTATGGTTTGGCACTATAAATAAAATTGAATTGAATTGACCAGCTGTGACAATGTGCTGAATTGATAGGAAAGATTATAAATGATTCATGGAGTATTGATTTGTCTAGTTTAATGTATATGAAACCCTTATTATCATCATATACACCATTGAAATAGCCTGAACCATTCATCCACACTTGTGACATTGTTTTGTACTGTACGTAATCAAACTGAACACACATACATATAAATATACGCAACAGGCTGTTATTATCTCACATTCATATGTTTATTTTAATGTTTTAGAACTGCAAAGAACTTTCCTCAAAATATAGGTCTCGTGAAAGAACACCCCCCTTCCCCAAACCAGCCCTATATTAGCCTCTAAAACTAGTGATGCAACTTGCGATCCAACTTCTGTAAGAACCTCAGATGGCCGCGGCAAGGTGGGAGGAATATTCATGGTTCTCGAGAAGATAACAGAAGACCGGAGAGAGGGAGAGATCGAGTGAGAGAGCCAGGCCTGCGTGCGTCTGTGGGAGGGGGAAGGGGGCTCGTGGAGAGGAAAATCAAACCCACCCAGAGCTCTTCATACGTCACCGTTCGCATCACAGATGTTCCCACAGACACTCAGTGTGGGTTGTGGGCCGAGGCGTGTGGAGAGCCAGTATGGCTTCAATTGGCTTGTTTTTTTCTGTCGGAGTTTGTGCGCGCATTACAGTCTATGATTATAATATGTAGGCCTGCTGTGTGCGTAAATGGAGACTTCCACACCGCGGTGATATTCAGGAGTATGCATTTGAGTAGGATGTCAATCAAATGTCTGTGTGATGCCCGAGGGTGCAGGGGACGTGTTTCTGATTTTTGTTACACTTCATCCATGGGTATATAATAGAAAGAAAACATCCTTGCTACTTCAGCCCCACAGCACGTGATACTGACGATTCCTATCATAAACATTTGAAAGAGTTGAATAAGACAAAAACAAACAGGCCCTGAGATGAGTAAAAAAAAAAGATGTACATCCCCTGAAATCTAGGTTTCTTGCTGAAAAGTCAGAGAAAAGGGGAACTTGTGTGGGCGAGCCTGGTTCTGTTTCCACGTGCGTGGCAAAAAATAGAGGAGTTGTTATTGATGGAAATTAGGTTATTTCAATACGTGTCAGGTGAAAAGGGGTTAACCTTTCTCTCCAAAACCGCTCGGTGAGAGTGCGCTCTGAACCGCAGCCCTCACGTCTGCGCCCTTTGAAGTGGTTTTCGTGAGTACCGAGAGAAAGAGAGAGAGATCTTTTCTCAGCCCGTGTCTTGTTTACTTGCACGTCACAGGCTGCTTTAACAGGACAGAAATCCCCCTCAGTTTCCCTGAGACCAGCTTGTGCACGACGTCTCTCTCGGTCACAAAGGCACTGATGGTTTTAATACACTGTTTTATCTGTTTAAGCCCAGGATGGTCCCCTAAGCTAGTCTAGTGCGCAATTAAGTCTCCCTTGCTTCCACCACATCCCCACCTCTTGTTCTCATTGTTCTGTGCATGTGGGCCCCGTGAAAACGTTTAGTGGCCCCTGGTTAATAGCATGAGTGCTTAATGACTCATTCACATCTACTTAACGCGGGACTTTCCCCCATATATCCATCTTTTGAGCCCCCGGTGCCGCACATATTTGGCCTCTGATGCGTCCCACCGGAATGTTGTCCTTGGCAGCGCGCGCATCTCCCTCATCCACACAGATGCTCCGGACGCCCACTCGCGCCTACTGCTCTGCCAAGCGGCGCGGCATCTCGAGACGCCCCCGGCATTCCTGGAGCCACTGTCACTTCCCCTCGTGTGCAATCTTTTAATTAAACTGACACCTCAAATATGTCCTTCGCTACTTTGACGCGTGAGTGGCACCGACAGGTTTCTCCCAACGGATTTAAGAATGTGATGATGGTTTTATCATTCTTATTTGTAATAACCATTAAGTAACTGGCAGCATTTACGCAAGTATTGCCTGCTGAAGTACAATTTTGAGGAACTTGTACTTGAGTATTTGTATTTTATGCTCCTTTATTCTTCTACTACATTTACTTGATAACTTTCATTACTTTACAGATGCAGGTTATAAATTCAACAAATACATCGACAAATACATAATTGTGATATATTATTAAGCTACCTGCAGTATGTAAAGTAGTCGAGCATTGTCTTTACCAGCTGCAACGTTAGTGATATAATAATCTCATATAGTCTATGTGTTATTCAGAAATGTGCCATTCTGCGTATTAAGCAGGGGTGCAGGATTGGGGGGGGGGGGGAGTAAGTGCCCTCACGCAACTCACACCATGGCACCATAAATCACATCTTCATATAGACTCATCATTTCATTCAAAAAGTACTGCACATGGGATCATTTCTTGTGCCCACCTTTCTTGTTTGTTTGTCCTAGCACACAGCCAACAGTGCTTACTTAACTGTTGTATTAGTAAATCATCATTTTATGGGTCCATCCATTCATTTCCATAATAGTGGAGCAGAGCAGTGATGGAATGTGGAGTCGGAAATATATTTGTCAAACATTTGTTCCATCATTTAAATCATTTCTTTTTAGATGTGAATCTAAAATGTGAAGAATGTAAAGTCTGAAAATACATTTGTTCAATTTTGAATAATTTAGGATATATTATTATATATTATCAGGATAACCCCTAGGATAGGCACCCACGATATTAAGAAAGCTACTCTTACTTTTGCTATATCGTGATGCTAATACATACTGCTTTTACTGAAGTAAAGTACCTGCGTATATTCCACCACTGATCATAGGGTCGTGGTTCATGATGGAAAGTGTCTCAAGTGTTCACGTTTTTATCTACTTCCTGCTGTCGTTTAGCAAGTTCAACATCCATCTATCTGTATGATAACACGAGTGTACTTTGCTCCATTCGTGTGTGACGGGCACAAGTTCTGCACTCTAAAGTTGCATAAAAAGAAAAGGATATCCCACCGCCCTCATGAAGCTCGCAGACTTTATGATACAAAAGAAGGAAGAACAGAGATGGAACCAGTTTGAATTACCTGGGCGGGGGTTCCCAGAAATCCTCCCATGTGACGACGCATGTCACCAACATGCCCGTATATGGACAAGCCCGTGCGTAATAATAAGGAAAGGCCTACGTACGCGGGCTACGCTCTGTGCGTAAAAACACTGAGACCTGAATGTGCTTGTGTAAGGGTTCCTCACTGGGTGCTATAGCAACTCTTATTAATACAGTGTTGTAGGAAAGAGAGCTCGTTTGTCCCCACTCCTCCCTGCTGTGTATACGTGCTGCTTGTCTATGTGTAGGATAGGCTGTATAAAACAAACACTCACGTCCAACATTTCAGTTTCATTTCAGACACTTTACTTAAATACACATCACAAATAAAAAAAAAACAGTGTAAACATTGGACATCATAAGTTTTGTCTGGATCAACCGGACAAACAAAATAATTTACACACTGAATAAATGCAGCATTGCATGACAATATCAGTTGCAAAAAGTACAAAGAAATACAATTATCATTCCCATTTTCTACCATTAGTGACCCGACTCATGGGCCTGTGCCCGCCGTGTTACTCAGTGTCTGCTCTGGATGCTGCCAAGGGTTGAACGGTCCTTTGAGCGATGTCCAGCATCCGGAAGTACCATTTCAATCTCAGTCTTTTCACCCGAAATAGGCTAAAGAGTTGTCTACACATAGCCCTCGGTCCTGTGCTGCTGCCGATGCTGACAACACACCAGCCGGTGTCCCAGTACTGCGCATGCAGAACGTGACTCCAGTGTTTTTACTTTTCAGTCAGTTAGTAAAGTCTCTGTTGTTTAAAATGCCTCCAACTTGCTTGTAAGCATCAGCTGACAGCCGCTGCTCACGTGTGTGAGGACTTTCTGTTTGAGCTGGGCCACTTGATCCCGTAGCACCGACGCTGTGTTGGAGAGCCCCATGTTGTCACTCTTTAGACCTTTCACCTTGTCCTCCAGCCGGGCGATGCGCTCCAGCTTGCGTCTCCGGCATTTGGTCGCGGCTAGACGGTTCCGCAGCCTCTTGCGCTCCGCCTTGATCTTCTCCTGGGTCTCCAAGTCGATTGGGGACATTGGAGGCGAGCCGTCGCTGCTGAGGAGGTCAGGCACGGTCTGAGGTTCCTCTTTCAGAGCGACGAGCCGCTGCGGATGGAGCCCGGAGCCGGGGAGAGTGTGCTGGAACGGGTGCGTGCCGTGGGTCTGCGGGTGGCTCTGCTGGTGCGGCGGCAAGTAGCTGATGGTGGCTGAGGGGTAGCTGGATGCGGAAGAGAGGCTTGTGTTCGGGCAGTAGGCGTTCAGTGTTGTGTAGATAGGAGGCTCCGGCTGTAAGGCGGAACCGAAGACACTAGAGGCCGCCACTGAGCAAGTCGTAACTCCACCGGCTCCGATGGACACGTTAGGAGGGGGCATCTGGTTGATCTTGTGCAGCTCATCCAGGGCTTTCACGAACCCCTCGGCGAACCCCTCCTGCTCGTCGGTGATACCCCGGTTATAGAAGTACTGGCCCGGGGTGGGGGTGGTGATCACACCGTTACTGTTTTGGATGATGAGCCTCTCGAGCTCCGGTGATGCGAGCTTCAGGGAGCCCACGTCTTGGTGCCCCCCCTGGTACGGGTCTAGCTCGGCCCTCAGCTGGGATTTCAGGCTGCGATAAGGTTCTGTCATGTTCAAATTCATATTCTGCTTGAGCAGTTTGTAGTCGTGCATTGCTGCCTCTGAGTTGCCGTAAGCCGACAGAAAAGAGTCGTCATGATAAAAAGGCTGTTCCATCTTTGTAGACATAAAGTCGTAGGAAACGTCAAGCTTACCAGCTGCTTGGAGGAACACAGTCTCTGGAGGATGGGCAAATGTCAGTGTCAGCAGAGAGCATCAACTCAGGCACAGGCGTCTCTCTCAACAGTGTCCCAAATCAAAGTGGAATTAAATATCACTCCGGAAAGAGAAAGAGTGAAAGTCCAAGATCCGAGCGAACCTGTGTGCCGTTCAGTGTCAGCGGGTAAAAGTCTGTTCCAGTGTCTGATTGCTGTTTTCTTCGCAATCCTGTGAGGGAAAAGTTCTCACTTCTTTCGGGTTACTGTGCTGCTCTCGGTGCTTGTTGAGGTGTGTTCAGCCGGGTGAAGTGTGCCTTTTTATATAGGCATACACACGCGCTTGCTGCCAGGGCAGTGCGGCCCCGTGATTGGCCCGGCAGCTCGGTCTCCACGCCCAGCGAGCCCGACGTCAAGTGACGCTAATGCCGGGAAGAGGTGACTGTAAACAAGCCTGTAGGCATGAGAGCGCACCGGGCGACAGGGCAGCGGAGACGGGAGTCCCACATAGAAGAGCCCACAGCTGTTTGAGCGTGCATAGGTTGAATACAGGGTTGTTTCATAGGCGAAGAGGTGAGATTACTCTGATCGATCACATCAGTGCTTTGAACTCATTCACCCATGTTGTTAAATGGAAAAGAAACACGCCATGACAGTTTGAGTTAATCTGATCACACCGGTGTTACATGAAGTGCGGACCAGCTCACCTGTAACCCACTGGCCCCATTACATATGCATTAAATAGCCTATAAAACGCTGGGCTACTGTGCTGTTTATTATGATCCATCCTGTGGAGGAAGTCCTAAGGCCTTATATGGGCACGATGACGTGCCGGTTCCTCACCGGGAAGACACGCCCACTGGGCCCCATTCCAGCAGCAGTCAAGCTCCTGTATAAAGCCCATCCATGTCAGGGACTTTCTCTCTCAGCAGGGTGGGCAAGTGAGCTAAAACCAGCGGTGTAGTGGTAGCTGATGAGGTGGGGGTGCTGCTATAGGTAGATGAGTATGTGACCATGAAGGGAGTGGGTAAACTTTCATTATTTTGTTATAGTGTCATGCAAAAATAATATGTCCAGCACAACTATTGACAATTATTTTGAAATAAAAGATACTACATGTTCCAATGTCCTTTTGGCTGATAGGTGGTTACACTGTAAACAGCCAGGATAAGAGGAGGGTATACCTGCATATACCCTCCACTACACCACTGGCTAACACATCTCAAATACATCTGTACTGATCAGGACAGAAAGTTTAAAACAACTTTTTTTTTTAGTATAGACACTAAAATTAAAATCTGGTTTATGAAAATGATTGGATGCCTCAGTGTTTTGTGATGCCCCAAAAACAGCCTTTAGTGACACACACCGCTGAAGCAGAACCCTGTCTGTGATCAGAGACAGGACAGAGTATCCTGACAGGTTAGTGAGGAAGTGCTGATGCTGGGTTAGGATTTTCAACTTACAAGGACAATTTCATATACATAAACTGAACTCTTTAATTCCTTCAAAATGGAGTTTTGAAATGATTTTGAGTCTATCCAAATTGTTAATAATAAGAAATGTATTCATGCTGCCCGTAGGTGTGAATGGTTGTCTGTCTCTGTTTGTCTCTATGTGTCCTGTGATAGACTGGAGTCCTGTCCAGGGTGGACCCCGCCTCACGTCCGATGTCAGCTGGGATCGGCTCCAGCCCCCGCGACCCCGACAGGGACAAGCAGTTGAAGATGAATGAATGAATGAATGATATATTAGAAGATTATTTAAGGAAATGTATTATAGCCCACTTTTTAATTTAATTTCTTTGTATGTATCTATTTCTGCTTTGTTTATTGTTTTATTTCCCTTTTTATTTTATTGTGTATTTAAGTTCTCTCTCTCCCTAAGTTTACTTATGTCATGTCATTATAATCTAAGATTGTAATGGTCATTGAAAGGAGAAAGGACTGCCCTATATATATACAACTTTTTCTTTGTCAGGTAAGATGCAGAAACGTTCTACAAATGTTTGTATTATGATATTTGTGAAATATGCAAATAAATAAATATAAAAAGGGCCCGATGCCTGAATTGACCCCGCTTTGATCATGAATGGTAAACAGAGGAAACTTTGTCCAATGAGAGCCAGATCCAGTGGAGGAAGATTTATGTTGATTTAGCCTTTGATCTATAAAACCTGTTTCAAATGACCCTTCATTTGCTTTTGCTCTGCAGGATGAAGAATTATGGTTCCCGAAGAGTACAGTGTGCAGAGAAAGGAAATGTGATTCCTCAGTCGTGCACCTGCTTCAGTTGAGGAGAAGGGAACCTTTGTCTCCTGTTTGTAATTCTTCCAACGCCCACACAAACACAGATGCCTCCACCGATGTATCCCATATCCCTGCACAGACAAAACAAGTCAGGTAGGATGCTTTGCTTCGGCAGGCCTCTGCTGAATCCTCTGGCTCCACCTGAAGGATGATCAGCCATTTGTACCAGGAAACACATCAATAGCAACTGTTTTATTTACAGATGTTGACTGAAGACCAGGCCAGAATAGATTACATTTACAACTGAATATGACACAGGCACACGATCCTTGTGGATCTGTGGTCCCTAACCTCCTTTCTCTGACGTATCCTCTTCATCAGCATGTTCCAAATTCATCTCTATGAATGATTTGTAGCCTAAACTGGCTGTTGGCCTATTCACCCTTAATTGTACAGAAGTGGATATTTACAATAATAGCCCATTTTCATAATCCTGAATTGTCAATGCCACTTAGAGTGGCAGAAGCTGGATGTTTTAACCATTTATCTATTAGGCTACACTTAGCTATTTCAACTGCTTATCTAGTAGCATACTTTTAGAAAACTATTTTTATTATTTATCCATTAGGCTACCTTTAGCAAACAGACCTACATTACTTTTAGCTTTTTCAACTTTATAGGCCTATCCCTTATTTTTAGGTAACATTATAACTGTTTATCAGTTACTTACAGCTGACTTTTTGAACTGTCTATCCGTTACTTTAAAGTTGTAATCTGTTAGAACTTAGATAGTTGTTTCTAGCAGATGCTTTGGCGGTAACATGTAACTGCAGGCGAGCCTCATGTCCCGGACACATTAGAGTGAGCCTGACTTGGAATTCAGACCTGAACGCCCCCTTTCATTGCACTTTTACTTGGCAGAAGTTGGAAGTTCCTGATTTCCAAGTGAACGCTGCATAACAGACAATAAAGAGCTCCAGCTGGACAGACCAACAGCTGCTGACTGACGCAGCACATCTGCATTTAGAGAGGGAATGTCTCCACAGACACTCAGGCTGTAATACTCAGCAAAGATGAGAGTACAAGTGCTTTCATTCGTGGCTCATATGATCAATCACCATTATTTTAACTCACTCTTTGATGTGAGAGGAACTTTAAAGACAGTTACGCATTATATCTTTAAGCAACCTATTTTAAACGTTGCTTTCAGCTAACTATTTCAACCATAGTCAAAGATGGATGACGTAACTCCACTTCCTCCCACTGTATGAAAGTGAAGCTAAAATATCCCAGGTAGCGCCATGTTGTAGTTTTTGCAACCAGAGGCTCCGCACGACTGACCACGGCTGTCAATCCTGATGTTTCACACTTTTTTTTTAAAATAGCATCAAATAACTCATTAAAATCAAACATACAAGAACATACAATGCTTGAACAAATGTCAGCTTGATATAAACTACCTACATCAACAGAAACCATCTTTGGGAAAAATGTATTTGAGGTGTAGGGGGACATGTGGCTTCACATGCAATCAAGAGCAATCAAGCCATCAATCATATACAGTAGTGATGTCCTGTATGTCCCCTATCATGTGACACTAGCATCCAAACTTGGCATTTATTAGGTATTATTAGGTGCACCTGTCCAACTGCTCGTTAACGCAAACTTCTAATCAGCCAATCACATGGCAGCATCTCAATGCATTCAGGCATGTAGACATGGTGAAGAGGATGTGCTGCAGTTCAAAGCAGCATCAGAACGGGGAAGAACAGTGAATGAAGTGACTTTGAATGTGGCGTGGTTGTTGGTGCCAGACGGGCTGCTCTGAGTGTTTCACAAACTGCTGATCTACTGGGATTTTCACGCACAACCATCTCTAGGGTTTACAGAGAATGATCCGGAAAAGAGCAAAGATCCAGTGAGCAGCAGTTCTGTGGGGGCACACGCCTTGTTTTAGCCTGAGGTCAGAGGAGAATGGCCACACTGGTTGGAGCTGATAGAAAGGCAACAGGAACTCAAATATCCACTGGTTCCAAAGGAGGAAGTCAACAGAGCCGCAGAAGACCACACTGACACTTTTTTAAACACCAGGTGTGCCTAATAAAGTGGCCGCTGAGTGTATATTAGTATTGTATAGTATCATAATATGCCCTTATTTGAGCAATCTGACTATCTAGCTAACATAGGCAGCTGGCTACATTAATTTTTCTATGTTAGATCAACAGCTTCTCAACTGTCTGTGCTCATCCCTGTCTGTTACATTGAACTATTTCAATGAAACTTTGCTAGTTACTTCACCTGTTTATCCATTACATTTAGCTAACCTTTTTCAACTGATTCAACAAGATTGAGTAACTGCTAACTTAACTAAGAATACCGTCATATTTCAATATTACAAAACAAGTGCAGCCCCACCTCTGATTATTTAACCTCCACCACTCATCCACTAAATGTCAGTCAGCGAACCTGTATCCAACCTGTGCTGGAGAAGGGGGCTGGGTCTAGCTTTCAACATCTTTTCCCTTTGGCAGTGAACACTCACAACTACCCTGTAACAACATGTACTCGTTGTAAAAAAGCACATACAGAGATATTTGCTCAGACAGACCCTGTTATCATGTTTAGGCCTAAAGGTAATACTTCTGTTAGTACAGAAGTTACTCAACATCATTTTTCAACGTCACAGAAAGGAGAATACAACTGTTTTCTTCTTGACATGACATGAACATTGGCCTGAAAGTCTGAAATTACCTTTTGGTCTCCATGCCTGATTATAATGACCTCATGTCAGGTAATTTTCTGGTATTCAGAGCTACTATTTAATTCTATGTCTTTTTGTCAGTGTCCATGGGAATATGAATACACAGTGGAAAACAACAGTTCCTGGCAGTGTTATGCCTCCACTTTGCCACCTCCCTTATAAATTCTATTCTCTGTGCAGCTGCCTGTTTCTGCTGCTGCCCTGCTCTGCTCTGCTTGGGTTTAGGTTTTATTCAGCGTTGCGGTAGAGGTTGACCACAGTCCCAGTGACATTTGGCAAAGCACAACAGTATAGGGTCCAGAGTGCTGAGTGTTTACGGGAACACTCGTGAGGTGGCACCATGCCATCCTGCCAAATGTTGGTCAAAAACACTCATGTTACCCCAACCAGTGGGAGAGACAAACGTGTGAACGCTGAGACAGATGCGTTAACGATTAATATGTGATATTGTTTTGTCCGGAACACTCTCCATCAATTATAAACTGTACATTTTGGGTGGAATCAGCTCTAAACAAGGACATGTGGTTAGTTAAACACTTCAGTTATCAGGTTACAGCTTTTGCGAGAAACAAAAAAAAATGTGGCTGACTTCTTAGTCACATCTTGATTAGTCACATCTCTGTTTAGTCTGTTTAGATTTAGAGTTGCTCCGTGTACTCAAGTACAGAAATTCCTTCCTCCGAGTTCTGCTTTTCTTCCTACAGAAGATAAAACTGCACCAGGCTTTTGTGTTGATGTTTTTTATGCATATTTCTTGGGCAAACTTTCAAAGAGTTCCAGGGCAGGACGAGCTGCTTGGCAACAGACTCGGTTTTAACAGTCGGGATCACGTGGACGAGTGCCAAGACCAACTGAGTGTTACCTGCTCTGTTCCTGGGTGAGTTTGGGAAAGGCAAGGCCTGAGGGTGGAAAGAAGCTATTTACCGTAAGATTAAGCAAAGCATGTGTGTGTGTGCGTGTGTGTGTGTGTGTGTGTGTGTGTGTGTGTGTGTGTGTGTGTGTGTGTGTGTGTGTGTGTGTGTGTGTGTGTGTGTGTGTGTGTGTGTGTGTGTGTGTGTGTGTGTGTGTGTGTGTGTGTGTGTGTGTGTGTGTGTGTGTGTGTGTGTGTATGTGTGCGAACAAGCACGTATATCACTGAGGGTGGAGTATTTAGACTATTCTGACCACAATGTGAACATCTGCATGAAGGGAGGAGATAAGAAGAATTCTTGCTTCATTATCTCCCACAATCTCATGCTGGATCCTTTGTGACTTTTCTGACCCCCATAATAAATAATGTCGAATGAACTTTTGACATTTTGTGGCTTTATTCCCAAAACAAGTAGGAAATAGTTTGTGTGTGAAAGAGATTAAGTAGTACATTTTTATTTAAACTATCACCAGTACTCACAGCAAAATCCCCTTAATTCCTTCACTCCATAGATTCACTGTTGTAACAAAGTAGACTTTCACAATAAGGTGCTTATGTTTGAGACTGAGCTCTCCTCACCTCCTCTTCTCAAACCGTCCCATTGTGCCTCGCCACCTCTGCACAACTCTCCTTTTGTCAGAGCCGGGCAGCAGCCTACTCGTCGTCTGCTTCTCCACAACGCATTGCCCTTTTGGTCGCTCCATCTCTGTGACTCAGAGCAGCTATAGGGCCAATCCGAGGTCAAAGCCCAAAGCTCACTACTCACTTCAGAGTCTTTCCCCTGACCTTCACAACTCCTCCAAACACCCACTCAGCAGAAAAGAGACCGGGTTAGCGCCGGGAGAGCGGGTGGGCAAGGGGAAAGAGAAAGACAGGCTCAGTCAAATGAGGTTTGTTTGTTAAGTGCCCTCTTGATAGAGTGGCTGACTCCCTCATTTGGACATAATGGGGCCTCTCATCCTTTGTGACTATGGTCACTGTATGGTCTATTAATAGAGGGATCCATCATCGTTCACATCAGCAGCAGCATCCTTGTCAACATCACATGAGGGCCCGATGGTGTTTTCCTCCACTCAATTAATCCCAAATGCACGATGGTAATGTATCAGCACTTATCCCTTCAGATTCAACCTCTTTTAACCTTTGTGTGCCACTAGTTTGAAGGCGAAAGTTCAGGATTTTTTCAGAAGAGATGCTTGTTTGATTCCATGCATGACCACGCATCTACTATTGCATGACAGCACTGATATGAGGGCATATTTGAGGACTTGGGGACATTCTGCCTTAATATTGGACAGGAAGGGATGTTTTGCATTGAATGCCTTCAGTGAACTGGGACTTGTTTTCAAAGAAATAAAAGAATAATTATAGAAGTCATCGTGTTTTATGGGAAGCACCACGTAGAAATATTACCCAAGGATTCCAATTTAGTTTCATTATGACAGGATTTATTTTTAGCTACACAAGCAGTATGGCTCTGGGGATGGAAATGTGTGGCTGATGGTTGGTCTGCTGGTTCACTGCTCTGGTCCAAAATGAAATATCTAAGCAATTATGGGATCGATTGTCATGAAAGCCGTAAAGCACAGGACTTGAAGCCAGAAGAGCGGGGTTCAATTATATATGAGACCTATATGATACTGAAAATTTTAAATCATTGGCTTTGCTCTCAACCTGCGTGATAGGGAACGCTGACACCAAACTTCTTTTTGCTTTTTCCCAGTAAAGTCAAATCCTTTGATCATTTTAGAGTTAAAAAAGGCAGACTTGTCTCTTGTAACCTCTGTGTGCATCAGCTTCATCACAACCCCTTGCTCTCTTCTTTATGAGAAAGAGTGTGCGTGTGTGTGCGTGTGTGTGTGTGTGTGTGTGTGTGTGTGTGTGTGTGTGTGTGTGTGTGTGTGTGTGTGTGTGTGTGTGTGTGTGTGTGTGTGTGTGTGTGTGTGTGTGTGTATGTGCGTGCATGTGTGTGTGTGTTTGTTTGCGTGTGTGTGTGTGTGTGTGTATGTGTGTGGTAAAAAGCCTGTGGGGCAGCCACGCACAGTGAGACCGTGCAAACTTGAAAAGATCTCCTTCATAAGGTCCATCCTGCTCAGTGAACCTGAAACTGCCCTTTAGGAGCTGAGTCAGGTCGCTGACCGGAGCTCTAGGAGGCAGTCTCGCTCGCAGGCAGTGGGCCATGTTCTGCAGAGACGGAGCAGGGGAAACTGTTAGTCAGTCAAAAGTGTGGGTCACTGATGTTAGTGCCGGAGGTCAACATTTTTGGCTGTGCCCCATGGCTCCATTCAACCCTGTTTTACTGAGTCTCTCCTGTCCTCCTTACTTTGTTCTTTCTCTGTTTATTAGTCCATAGTGCACAAACATGCAATGCTGGTAATGAATGTCAAATGTGCTCTTAATGATCTTACCCAAGTCAGATGTATAAGTGAAAAGCCAGGGACCCTGTAGCACAAGAAGACATTTAGCGTAACAGAGGGGAATGCGGGGGTGAGGGTGTTGTGGCATGAGAGAACAATTGGCTCCAGATCTTTCCTCTGCCTTCCACACAGTATTGAAGTGGCAAATAAAATTCTGCATGAATTCCTCATCTCCACCAAAGTCTGCACACATTTCATCCCAGTGTGTCTGCCGACTGCCAAGCTACTTTGACATTTCCTTTGAGCGGCTCTTCTCAGTTATGGTTTGGCTCAACCACACAGCCATAGCCGCTCCGCTACGTGTGTGTTTACTTTTGGTGCTTTATCTGCCACATGGTCAGAACATGGCTTTGGTTTTTATTAAATCAAAATGCCTCTAGAGCGCTGCCATGTCAGCCCCAGTGGAGCTCATGATCAGGGGTTTTTAGAATAATATAAATCATCATCCCGTGAAGTTGTTTCCTCTCTGCTGCAGCTGCTGCTCTCACTGCAACCCACATCTCTTTGATTAGCAATACAGTTTTCATCAGAAATCTGTTTGTGTGTGTGTGTGTGTGTGTGTGTGTGTGTGTGTGTGTGTGTGTGTGTGTGTGTGTGTGTGTGTGTGAGAGAGTGTGTGTGTGTGTGTGTGTGTGTGTGTGTGTGTGTGTGTGTGTGTGTGTGTGTGTGTGTGTGTGTGTGTGTGTGTGTGTGTGTGTGTGTGTGTGTGTGTGTGTGTGTGTGTGTGTGTGTGTGTGTGTGTGTGTGAGAGAGAGAGAGAGAGAGAGAGAATAATCACATATGCCCTGTAAAACTCCCCTTTCCTCTCTTCCTCTATCAGCGGTTGTTTCTTGTCTCACTCATCCTCAGTGTCTGGTCCACTTCCTGGTTTCCCTCCTAGTCCAAATAAATACAGCGGAAACTTTGCAGTGCTAGACACCAGGACATCATAATGTGTAAGTAAAGCCAGACCAGGGAATCCCTTCAGGGAGAGTATCAATGATTGGGAAGGTCATGGCCTTGATGAGAATGACGTCAGTGGGCGGCAAAGATGGAGAAATACGGAGTTTGAGTCGATGATGGCAGAATGAGTAAGTTTCAAGCCACGCATACACACACACCCTTAAACCTTATAATATAAACAAACAGCAACACAATCAGTCATACACAACACACACGTGCTCCTAGATTGTGACACAGATCCAGTGGGATTTTCACAGGTTAGGGATAGTTCAGAGAAGAAGTGCAGCTCCAGCAGTTTCTGGGGGCAAACACTCACATGCAAGTTTTTCTGTCAACATAAAAGACCACAGATTCTCCGACTTTGTCTGCGTCTGCAACTCCTGTTAAGCCTCAGGGAGCCTTTGCGTGATCCAGTAACTGAGCGCCATTCCCAACGCCCGAGACCCGGCACGTCTTAAACAAGCCTGGACACGGACGCCCTCGAGTGAATCAGGCCTTGTAAAAATCATCCGACTCCCCCACAAACACCCACATATTTCATCCACTCACCCCTCCTCGCACAAACACTGACACTCCACTCCACTCACACTCACACTCTTACTCACATATGCAGATTCACTTGTGCTGGTTCACCACCGTGTACACAGCTTGACATGAACAGACAAACACACACACACACACACACACACCTCACAGCGCCCTGTGCCTCAGCTCAGCCTGCCATCAGACATGTTTTTGTATCTCACCTCAGCTGACAATTGTTGTTTGTGTGTTCTGCGCTCGGACGATGATCTCGTGCAAAATAGATGCCGAGGTTAGCATTAATAACAGTCTGCGAGTCCTGCTGGGTGGAGGCAGGCAGAGACAACCACAGGCAGCACAATTAGCAGTTTGTGGTCTGGTATGTGGCACACTAATTACCTCACATTTAATGTAGTTTACCTTAAGTAGTGCATTTAGGAAGCTCGCCTCCAAATATAGACTCTCTATGGGCAATTTAAGAATCCTGTTTGGTCACAAATCACTCTTCAGTTGTTTGCATGGCAGAGTTGTTTACTAGAGTTTCAAAGAGAAGGTATCTGGCTAGATTTTTCACAACTTTTGGAAAACACAGAGTCATTGGAAAATATGCTTATTTGCTTTCTTGCCAAGAGTTAGCTGAGATACCACTCTTGTGTTTATAGTGTGACTATGAAGCTACAGCCAGAAGCCTGTTAGGTTACATTAGCCTCTTAACGTTCCCATGGTACCAGCCATGTCATTCTAGCTTGTCGGGACTAAATAACGCTCTAAAGTTAGGCTACAGTTTAGCGAGGGGAAAAACTGGCATGGTCGTTTTCAAAGAGGTCTCTGACCTCTGACCTCAAGAAATGTGAATGTGAAAGGATTCTCTGTGTACCCATGAGTCTCTTCTTTACAGACAGGCCCACTTTATGATGATCCAGAGAGTTTGGGACAGAAACATGCCGTTTTTCTCCTGCAATACAAATGTGTTCTTTTGTTCTATTCTAAAGTGGAGTATTGTAATATTTCTGCATACTGGGGTCCATAAACAGTGCTGAATTAAATTAATTGGGTCTGACTGTAAAACTGTGACTCTCCCAGGTGTCTTCATGTGTGATGCTGTTAGTCCTCATAGGAGCCATTTCATTGGAGTGAGAGCAGTTTTTGTATAAAATGATCTGTTGTCACCTGGAGGATAATCACAGCCTCATGAAACTTTACAACCACAAACTAGAGACCTGGTTTCCATGGATACTGACAACAAGGAGGTTTCTGAGCACTTTACACAACACAGGTGCTCGTCATCAGATCACATGAAAATGCAATTCTTACAGTAAAATCTACCAATGTCAAAACCTTTTTATGTCAAATCACAGCGTGGTTTTTTCCACAGTGTTCCTTTAGGTCTCGACAATTGACTTCATTGTTGGACACACCCTATTTATCTGCAGCTCTCCTGGTTACTTTGCAAGATGGCGACTGAAACCCTGAGACAGCAGGTTGTCCAGAGGAAGAACACAGCTACAGGAAAAATCTAGCATGGGAACCCTTGAGACGGTTTTCCCTGAAGTCAAGAACCAACAACATGCTCCCCCTTCATCTCTCACTCTGAAAGTTTGGACTTAGTCATCTTCACAGTGCCTGTCAAACAGTTCACTGCTTTGTCATTCCTCATCATCACCGTGTCAGTCTGGGCAAAGTCAGTGGTGTCCTCACTTATTATTGCATCTACCACCGTGACAAAGAATAGTTTGTTATGTTGCACTTTTGCAGAGCTGTATGCACTTTTTTTTTCTCTCTGACAAAAAACGATGCAACACATTTGCTCGAGGAGCAATCTTAAAGAAGTTCAGAGTTCATGTTGCCTCAGAAAGCAATATTCAGGGTTTTATGATGTTTCCTGTCATGGCTGCTCGTGTTTTGAAGTGCAGGTTTTAATGGGGCTTCTGCTCGATGTTTCACTGTAAAGCGCAAGGACAGAAATAGCTAAACAATGCCTGGCGGCTAGAGGCTCGCATCCATAATGACCCCAGCCTTGTGATTGAAGAGGCCCCTCTAAAAGGCAGAGCAGGTGGAAGTGTAGGTGGTCTCCCCCTAGCGCTCTCCTCACGCTGCATATACACACACACAGCTGCACCACAACCCGCACAACACACACACACACACACACACAACACACACACACACACACACACACACTCACACACACACACTCACACACACACACACACACACACACACACACTCACATACACACACACACACTCACACACACACATACCGCTGGTGTATGTGCTGCTGATAGATGTTTTTCACTTCACTCTCTCCCTCTTTAACGCTTACTCGTAGATCCACAATTTCACTGGTTCCTGTCATACCCTTACAAGTTTTAGCTACCGAACCCTACACACACTGAGTGTCCTATTAATTATATTGCTGGGTTTCTTTATTGCTTTTATGGGTATTTTAGTGTGATTAGAACAATCCCTTCTTGAGAGACTGATGCTAATCATCAACTCAAACTGCACTTGTGTCCCAGTTCCTCTCATTTTATTTAACATTTTACAAGCATGCACTATTATATTTCAGTCTGACGATTCCCTCGTCAACCAAAGCAGCTGTAGGGAGCTGTCAACTTTCTCTTCTGCTGAGTAATAACGAGAGTTGTACTCTCATCCCACTGACGTTGTGAGACGACAATGCGGTGCAAGTGACTGTTTGAGAGTATCTCCGTTCATCTTTTTGATACGCTGCAACGCCCCGTGACACTAAAGAGGAAAATGAGTTTCGTTGTCAGATGTAAAAGAAACTTTAAGTGCAAACTTGGCCAACATCTGCACAGTCAGTTGGCTTCGTCTTTATCCTACCACAAGCACTCAATAACTGACTTCTCAGCTCGGTCTTTGCTGTTACTCACATCCAACTGTGTGTCTATGTGTGAGTGTGTCCAACTTTCATTTGATGTTATCTGACTGTGACCTCTGCCAAGACCACGAGCATTCAAAATCTGTGACTCACAAACACTCCTGACATCTGATCCTGGATATATGGACATGGGTATGGAGGTTCAGAACTGAAATGGAAAAGTCATTTTGGTATTTAGTTGTGGTATTGGATGAGTGGATTGGTTTCTTTGTGCTTACTGATAAATGCTGAGGATGTGTGTGTAGATGATTGCATGCAGGTGGATACACACACAGATGTTTCTCTCTGCTGGCTGGATCTGAAACAAACACACACACACACACACACACACACACACACACACGCACACACATGCTTTTTCTCCTCATCACATATACACATAGAGAGATCAATCCCCCGTGGAGTCCAGACGCTGGTGCTGATTCTGATGAGACTGATGAATCTGCAAAGACTGGCAGTGATGGGGTGTGCTGGGGCACTGGCTGACAGCAACACAGAGGCGTGGGTAACAGCAGCATGAATGTACTAAAGGCAGAGAAAGAATCATTTTTTAACCGAAGCAGCAGCACGATGATAGGCTAATGATGTAGGTGTGACATTGTGCTATTGGATAGATGAAGATGTTTCTTATATACTGTAAATATATATATATATATATATATATATATATACTGGAGATCCAAATCAAAAGTATTAATTCTTGATTTATTTTGAAATACTGTTTTGTTATTGTTCTTAATTTGGTAGAATATCCTCTGTGTCTATCCCGCTGTTGTACTAGCATGTTTTTTAAAAAACCAAGGCACTTCAACAAAAACCTTTATTTAGTGAAAAAGCAGTGATCAACATTAGAGAACAGTAACCATTGTGTCATAAGAGAAGATTAAAACAATGTTTTCTTCTGTAGGATTAAAAAATGAACAGGAAGTGTAGAGGCCACAGCTTTGAATGACTTCAGCACAACTGCGCCCACAGGACATCACTAGTTTCTCACACACTGTATATATATGTATATATATATATACATAAATTAATACTCAAGTAGAAATATAAGAAACATAAGTACATAAATATAAGTAAAAATATCTCAACGTTGTAGTCCGTAAGAATTGACATACGTTGTTTCTAGCGACGCATTGGCGGTAAGATGTAACTGCTGGCGAGCCTCTGGAACTTCATCTCCCAGAGTTCCTTTGGAAACGGACCAGTGTTGACTGTGTGGCATCAGTAGATTAGCAGATCTCACCTGCGCCATGCGGGGTGATGCCTTCACATGCTCCACACTGATAGGAGGTCTGAGCAGAGAGGGGGAACGACGTAAAAAGCCTCACTAACTGTGCCACCAAAGTTTCTTATGAGCTGATATTGTTGAAAGGGAGAGTTTGGAAAACGCTGGCATTGGAACCTATACATGCCCTCCTTCCTGTTGTTTACTGTACTTGTTTTTGATCTCTTCTCTACCCCCATTTCACCCTTAACTATCCCTCTTTACAACATGCACCTGTGCTTCAACTCCCTCAAAGTAACAAGAAAAACCTTCCCCATCTCTGGTCGGCCCTCAGGATAACACGAACCACCTTGCCAATAGCCTTGATCAGAGGCACCATGTGATGGCAACCACATTTGCTCACAGCAGGGGCAGCGCTTAAGACTGATGCATGCGTGAGTGCAGCCACTTAAACTGGGCAATTCAGAACCATGTGGACCCAGCAGGTGCCTCCTCTACCCTATATTCTGAATATACAAAAGCCTTTTATTTATTTTTTTATTCATCATACTTTTTCATGTTCCTCCCTCTCCCTAGCTTTGGCCATCCACCCACATCTGTGTATCAGTTAAGAAGGATCAGAGAGCAGAGTAACGTCCTGAGGCCAATCATCTGCAGCATCAAACCTCATCACATTAGTGCTGACTCTTTCACACAGGTTGGTACGCTCGATCAGCTGTTTGAGTGTCTCATGTGGGAATGAATGAATGTTATCTAATGCCTGTCACACATTTCCCCAGCTTGCATATGGCAGTGAGAAGGAAGTTGTATTGAACCTTAATTCTATGAGTATTGAATGCATATTTACAAATGTTTTCATTCAGCTCAGATCACTGTGGTTGTCCCAACTAACCCCTGTGACCTTCCTTACAGACGTGACTTCCTGTGCTGCTGCGGTTGCGGGGTTTTCACACAGGATGTTGAGGGGGCAGAGAGGATGTTCGAATTCCGATCGCATCCCGTGGTCATGTGCGTTTGTGTGTATCCGTGTCTGTTATTTAATTCAGTGGAAGATGCAAATGATAAATGAGAAACGTAAATTCTAACGTGAGAACTGATTGTGCCTGTGATAGTGCGTTCACCGCTGCCATCAAAGCGCACACACCCGTGCACATTAAGAACATCTCATTTTCCACAAGTCACTCTTTCCAAATGCTACCAGTTTAACACGACTGAGGTGTTGTGTTTTCGTGGGTGTGTGTTATATCTGACAATTTTCTGATGAAATGCACCACATTTTTTCAGACTCGGACGACTTGTTTTACAGCTGTGTGATTTGGCCAGCTGCAGTCTTCAGTGATGTGCAGAAGTCCCAAAGTTTGGTAACTAACTGGTTAAAACCTACAAAAACTGTGCGTATTATACATAAAGATAGGACTAAAGGACAAAAAAAAAGGGGAAAGTGCAGAGTTTGGGGGATCATGGATGGAGAGCTGTGACCTGGAGAGTGAACTTTGTAAAATGAAGCCAAAGTCAGTGAAGCTGTTTAATTACTGGTGTATTTCATAGGTATCTTCATCATGTATCTTTCTGAGAACAACTGGCAGCAACTGGACTTGAAGGCTTAAGATCAGAGTTTTTTTTCCTATCACACACTTAATGACTTTATTTGCCAACTGTCAACACCAGCTGACCCAGACTGGAACAGATCCAACTTGGTCCCATCAGGCATCACTGCGACTTTTAACAACCTGTCCTCATCCCAATGCGTCCCATACAGCCATTTTGTCAGGATCCTTTGGTGGCCCTGCTTTTCAAACACATGACACTCCACTCCAGTTGCTTTTTCAAACACAGGGAACGTTTGGTTAACGTTGTGAATTCAAACAAGACCAAGTGGTTACGTTTCAGTTCAATTAAATTCAATTTTATTTATAGTGCCAAATAGTAACAAGAGTTAATTCAAGCCACTTTACCTATAGAGAAGGTCCAGACCACACTATGACTTATTTGTGATTTACAGCGACCCAACAATTCCCCCATGAGCAGCAGCATCTTGCAATATCTTTATTAATTATAATAATAATAATATAGTAATATAGTATACAGTATTTATCCAGCAATCTAGTGCACAGTGGCAGCTAAACTTTTCTTTGAACAGGCTCCATGGTGGACGGCTATCTGCCTTGACTGGTTGGCAAGAGACAAAGCAACCACAGATTTAACATTAACTGTAATGATAAATACAGTAATAATATGAATATGACAAACAACGGTTATGTCAGTGAATAAACTACTAAACCAGGGTTAGAAAAGAGATCATGGGTGGCTTAAAATGAGTGCATTTGTAATTGCATTTCTAGAAACTGTTAATTACATTAAGGGTCATAAGCCTATGTATCTTAGATTGTAAAAAAAAAAAAAAAAACCTTGCACTGCAAAGTCTCAGCTTCTGCCAAAAAATGCAGTTATGCTGATGTTCCTCAAAAAAACATGCATTCACACAAATTGCCGCAGGGTTGTCCGGCGGTGGGAGTGTCATGCGTCCTGTTGTGTTCTTTAACCCCCTAATGTAGCACAAGCAGACTTTATATTTCACATTTGTTGTTTTCCGTCTGATTGTTGTTTTGATCTGGACATTTCCGACCGCGCTTGAAGGCAGCTTCATTTCAGCAGGAAGAGAGAAAGAAAAGAGACAGAGAGACAGAGCGACTGTGCGACTGTGCTGGAGCTTGGTGCAGGAAACAATCAGCTGTTACACAAACTCCCTGGCAGTGGGTTGTGGGTTTTTTTTTACCCTCATAGTCTCTTTAAAGTCTCTTGTGGCTGTGATGGAGGCAGGATGTTTACTGTTGACTGTACAGGACTCTCACACTGCCTCATAAAGGACTGGGACAAGTCTGATCCAGGCTTCCTTTTTAGAAAGTTGAGTCTGTCGCAGCACTAGCCCCATTCTCATTTACTGTGAAAGGTAAGAATGAAAGGAGTGGATCTGGTATGCCCTCCCTTTGTCAAAGTTGAAAGGATACAAATGTGTCTTTTTATAATCTTCATGCCTTCAACTTAATCCACTTCATTCTTGTGGGAAGGTACTTATGGCGAAAGAAACAGTTTGAAAAAATATATTGATGCAAATAAATGGAAAAAGGGGGGGGGGGGGGGGGGGACAATGCCCCCAGTGTGTAAAGGCTTTTACTGTGTAACAAAGGAGCTTTCTCCCTCCTTTTAATTCTTTGTCCTGATAAACTGTTCCTCAAAAGTAACACTCATTACTGCGGCTAAAATGACTCAAGCATGCTTTAAAACAATTCCATGTCATATGTGTCACGATCAAGACCACAGCTTTCATACACCTTGATGCTTCCTGCAGTAAAGAAGATGGTGTTAAACACGGCCCCACCCAAGGTCACAAAACCATTTGTCAAGTGTTACAGGAATGTTAAAGGGCACACGTCTTCATAAAGTCAGTTAGGTCAAGTTAAAAAGAGTTAGTTATATAATAGACTGGAGCATTAGTTTAAAAGTAGTCATGCATTGAAAGACCCATCTCCACTGCAAAGTAAACATGTGTGATGTGTACATCCGGTCAACCAGACCAGTTTGAAAGTCAAGGAGATCTTGTTTTGTGCAGTGAAGAAATGATTTTCCATCATCTGAATGGCATTGCTGGTTAAGTGCCTGCCATGACATTTTGAAAGGGTAAATAAATGCACATTGTGACTTTCAACTTGCGGTTCAAATGGAACGCAACAATACTTCTTGATAGGGAGAATTTTATCCCTAGACAGTTTGAGTGCTAATGATCAATCCTTCTGTCTTATAGTGGACAGCTCTTTATTACAGGACTTCTGTTAGATCACTTTTGTGTCAGTTAATCTTCCCCAGTCTCCCGGAGAAAGACCCAAGGACACGATTCCCTTTGCGCCTTCAATCTGACTCCCTGCAGGCTGCAAGATACAGCTGCAGGGTCAACCATAAGGCTCACCGTCACTTCCTTGATGTCACGTTTATGCTTTATAGCCAACGAGACGTTAGCACATCTCCTCTTGCTGTCTCCGTCCACCTTCCTAATATAAGAATCTGATGTTTGCTGTCTGAGCCTTAGAGCTGAGGAGGCTTCACACACTACTTTGTGTTGAAGACTCTTCTGTTTCTCCTTGATCAAGAATGAATAAACTCCTTTAAGCGTAAGTGACCTGTGTTGTGATCAATACAACGCTTTGCATTGTGAGATGCAATATTCGGGGTAGACTGGTCCAAGATGTTTTCCATAACAGTGTGACATCGGAGTATTTTTTTTTTGGCATACTGCAGATTTTCTTTTGTTTGAATATTGGACACTACATGCTACATTTTGGCCCAATCAGTACTGCTGGCATAGTAAGCTCAAAGCAAACACCAAATGAGCCCACAAATGTGTAATAATGCAGACAGAAGAGAGACACCACCATAGTTACAGACAGAGCAGGAAGAAACAAACACAAAGCCAGACAGACAGACAGACAGACAGAGACACCGGCAGGCCTAAACGCAGACAGACAGGCAGACGGGCAGGGACAGCAGCAGGCAGGCAGACACCCAGAGACTAGGCCAGCAGGAAGGATGCAAGGCCACAATGCCTCGTCTGCCAGAGTGCCAGAATAACGAAGAAATAGGAAGAATGCCATGAAAAGAAAGGAAGAACGGGAGACACGGGGTCAGACAGTACACAAAGCTCAGACTGGAATACTTCACACAGTTTCCACTTAAGCGGCCTTTCTTTTTCCACCAGTGCCATTGTTACTGAGGGAGGCCTGAAACTCCAGGTCTGAACCTCCACAGATCAAAACAGGAGAAAGGTCGTGTTTTTTCCTGACAGAGGGCCATTGAGTCAGAGGTGACTGTGAAGTGTTGCCTACAGATGATACCAGAGGGTTTTACAGGAATGTGCAGAATGTCTGTTTTAATGTATCGCTGTTTGTTTGTGCATTTCTGCATGTGTCTTTTGTATTGCGCTTGAGTGTGTCATAGGGGAAAACGTGTGTGGGTGTACTCTAAGCCCTAGGAATAGCATTTGCGTCGTAAATGCCCTGTTTAAAACAATCAATATCCACTCTGGTTTATACACAGTAAAAGAGCATGAAGTGCATGGTTTGATGTGTGTGTGTGTGTGTTTGTGTGTGTGTGTGTGTGTGTGTGTGTGTGTGTGTGTGTGTGTGTGTGTGTGTGTGTGTGTGTGTGTGTGTGTGTGTGTGTGTGTGTGTCTGTGCGTGTGGCTGTGCACTTACATGATGGGAGCCTTGATGCGGCAGGGTGAGTATGCGTGAGCGTGTGTGTGGGCTGCGGGGCCACCCTCTGATCGTCTCCTTGGCAGCCGCTGTGCTGAAGTGCTCTCTTGGTGCTGAAGAGGCCTCCCAGAACGAGAAGAAACGCACACACACACTCCAAACTATTTATCTGAGCTGACAGCCTCTTTTTCTTCGCTACACTTGGGTTTGAGCAGCGTAGCCTAGATGCATCTCTGCAACTTTGTGCCATGTTATGATGCACGCACACACACCCACACGCACGTCCACGTACATGCGTACGCACGAACCCAACCCAGCCCCCTCCCTCCCCCATTCGCCTCCCCTTGTGTTTGATGTGGTCTTTGGAGAACCATGTTTAAAGAAATTCTTCTCCAGCTTTGAAGTCGCTCTGTGTTTCCCACTCTCTTTCTGCTGTGTTTCTTCTTTTATCTTCTGACAGTTTGCGAGTGGGGAGGGAAACAAGGCAGCATGGAACAAGATACTCGCCCCACATATGCTTTTTTACCATGTGCTGTACCTGTGAACTTGAGAAGTTTCTCAAGTCGAAGCTATTGTTTCCTGTATGATATGGGTATACCCCCCACCTCTTGCCAAAACACTGCGGTCGCTTTTGACAAAGAGCTCCTCTTTAAACAAATGCCTCAGGAACAAAGTTTTGATGTCATTCCTAGCATTTATCAAACACCATTTGTGAGGGAAGCGGCGCACAGAACACGTCTGGTATGCCTAGACAAATATGTCGGGTGTCAGTATGGCTTCTTGCTCTACAAAGACACAATTACTTCAAAGCATTCATCTGTAGCTGAAGACTCTAAGCTCCACTCAGTCACACGTAAAAGTCATTCAGGAGGGGGGATTACAACACACGGTGGAAAAGTCTCTCTTCAAACGTGCAAGAACAAACGATCCACTAATGCTGACGTGCCCGTTTTCACAGGTGAAAATGACAACACATGATTCGCTTGGATAGGTTAAGGAGAAATTAAATACATCATGTGTTGCAGATGTTGCAACACGGAGATGACTGTTTCCATTGAATTAGGTTGTTGTGCAAAAGCCCAGTTGACTGAAGACGACACAGCTGCAATAACTGAGTAAACTGTTCAAGCCAAATTTAGGTTGAGAAATCTGCGTTCATTTATTCTTTTTCGACCAAGCGTGAAGTTTAAGTAAAAGCTCATTCTCCTGGAGGAGACTAACCGAGGCACAGTTTTTATACATCATGCTTCATTATGCAAGACTGTAACATTTAATCCTGTATTCTGGTCTAAAACACAGTAGCCTATAATTACAGAAATGGCCCATGCACTTACAGGGACTCTGGGGTCTAATTTGTTCTGGCTGACTTGCACTGACCTTCATCTCACTGGTCGGCGGCGCCCACATTAATGTTTACAGAGCCCATGTCGCCATTTATTAATTTTGCTTGGGATCTGCATAGGCTGCAGCAAAAAGGACAAAGTCATTACTCGTGGGTCATTATTTACAGCACACATGCAGGCTGGAAAACAGGCTACATTATTAAAACTGCACTGCTGAGATTCTGCTTTTGTTAATGAGAGGAGAAATCCCAAACCACCGTCCTGTAATTAGTGTTTAGTTATAGAACGTTCTTTAACCCTGGGGTCAGGTGGGGTCCTGTGATTTCTAATCCGGTGGATATATTTATGACAGTGGATAAAAACAGCATCATTTTTACTAGACTGTAGGTTCAGGCCTTCTGGGTTCTGAAAACAGAATATGCAAATGTGTCATTGGTCGATGACCATTCCCTAAACTCTTTCAGTGATTGTCCATTCATAGCTTAGTAACCCTAACTAGGCCCAGTAGGCCTGATAAACTTAAAGTGTAATTTCGGCGCAAAGTCATCCCATGGTCTTTTTCGGCACTTACTTACATCAAAAAGCCATCGAGACAGATGTTTTCGTCTAACAACTATTAACTATTTAATCTGGGAGAGTCGCTAACAGCCGGACCTAGCCGGGCTAACACTGATTAGCGCGGGGGAGTACGGTGCATGCATTAAAGCGGCTTTTTTTAACCACTAATACTGCTTAGAGTACTGCCCAGAAACATATGAAAGTGGGCGTGGTCGCCTCAGGGAAAAAGCCCTTCGACTACAAGCTCTGATCAGACAAGATAAAAAGCAGACTCAGCAGAGGAAAAGAAACTAATCAGCATCCCCTCAGTGGCGGAGAATACACAGAGCCCAAAGCTGAATCCCTGTCTGATGGTTTGGGGATATGCGGAAGAATTCTTCTTCAGTGTCACTTGAGGGGCCTGAGTCCTTCTGATTGAACCTCTGTCTGTGTGGCCGGGAACCACGGCCACGGTTCTTGAATTCCTATAATTCTTGTATTCCATCATTGATTGGGCTTATTAGTCAGGATGTGAAAATGCACTCACTGGTATCCTCAATAGGCTGTAAATAAAGCCTCTGGTGAGCCCCCAACTTAAGTTCAAACTGGCCTGTGCCTTTTACAGGGTTCTTCAAAAAAAATCAATCAACTTAAGACAAAGTTCTCAACCAACAGTGGTAGCACTAGCTTAGCTACAGCTAACACGACTTACTGGACACACACACGCCTGATGTGCATCTCAGGGCCATTTTATTATTAATAGTGAGCCTCTGTCACAACCACCATCACCCCTACCTTCCTCTGTGGCAGCAGAGACCGACAACAGGAAGCAGCTGTTGCCAGGGAAACAGCCAGAAGGTCTGAAATGCTACAGTGTTGCAGAGTGTGTGAGTGAGGTAAAAAAAAAAGAAATAGAGAAAATGTGGAGGAAAAGGATTGCTGTGGTGATGGAATCTAATTAGGCTGTGACACAGAATAAAAAGGGATATTTCCAGCTTGCGTTGATAGAGTGAGAAAATGTGTGTTACGTGTGTGTGTGTGTGTGTGTGTATGTGATGCGTGCCTGTGTGTATATTCTCGCATTTACGCAAATACTGTACCTGCGTCTGAGCCTGGGAATAGGCCGACTGACGCACGGAATGACAGACTAGCCTGGCAACCCTGCTAATTTCTCTCTCCAATCGCCCTCCTCTCCCTCCCTGCCCCCCCAACACCTTCTCATCTCTAATCCCTCTGTCTCCTCTCTGCCATCTCTCCTCCACGTCTGTCTTCTCCCTTGGCATAAAGTGATTGCATATGGACCGTCACATAATCCGATTCTGTCACTGAGAATAGCTTTGCCTTTTTGGATCCCTTATCCTTATAAATGAACAGGTTGGACCCAGAATCATTACCTTAGTATTCACTGTGCTGCTGCAAAGGCTCTTTTTCACAGAGGTTGACACGGCTCTCACCTGTGAAATGGTGTAACGAAGTGGATAGTCTGGTTTTTGGATCAACATTAAAGAACTCCCTCGCTCCTCTGGGCCATTACTTAGCGGTGTCAAACAATGCAAAACCCTACGAGCTAATTTTAAGGCCACCCGGCTTTGATCTTGTGCCAAGAAAACAAACAGGAATCTATCCAGAGTTACCCACTTTAAAGCTTTTCATGGTTGAGTATAGGCACACACACGTTCAAGGAGAACACACAATAGATGTGTGGAATCAGATAGCACAGGATGGAATGCCACACACAATACTTCATTTCATCTGACCTTCATCTCATCATGTCATCTGTAACCTTCAGCCATTTAACTGTGTAAAATATAGTTTCACAAAAGACCTACAAATATATTTCTGTCTCATTCGTTTGTTTTATTGCCCTCGGGAGGTGAACACAATACGGTGTTTCCAAAAAAAATGGGCACGCAGCTTCTGGATTTTTCCCTTGTTTTGGCACATATCATTTTCCTGTCTTTGTATCTTTCCATCTTTCCCTCAAAAGGCAGCCGACCATACTCTCTTTTCCCTCTGCTTGTCCTGGTCAGCGCCGGAGTGATTTCGAAAGCAGCATCTCTCATGGCAGGATGCCCAGTTCAATACACTCTCACGGTGCCTTCAACGAGGGTAGTTGCAGCGCGCTCCAAGGTACAAGCAGTTTTGTGTGAGTAAATTCAAATGCTATTCAGGGGTTGGAATCAACAAGCCATTTGACAGTATAATGCAATACCTGCGCAAGTTACAGCAACTGGACTAAAGGCACTGGTGTACTCAATTAAACAGCTTTGGAAACCCCCTCCTACTACACCTTTCCCATGCTGCACTTCACACTGACTTCACAACATTATTGGGCAGATGTGCAGAGGTGCAAAAGCAGACTGGGTTTGAGCTTCTCTAGCTCTTTTTTCTCATGTATTAAACAGTTATTCCTGTCACTGTTTATGTGAACAACCAAGTGTAACACAATGAATGAACGAGGGTATGAACTATTTCTTCCCCAGCATAACCCAACCCAAAGTGTCTACAGTCAAGCTAGTGCCTCTTTCAGGCTGTACTTAGGTACCAGCCCAGTCGCTAGATAAAATAGCTGCCACTGTAAAACAGAAACGTTGATATGAAACTTATCTGGCACATGAGACACGCCAGGTTTTTAACTGACGTGTAAAACCATCCATGGTAATATACCGCTCAGAGCAAGTGCTCCAGAAGTCAGGTGATGTAGAATAACAAGCCTCACACTCTGCTTAGGGAGGAGGTCAGATGGTTGGGTCATGCACACACCAGACGTTCACCCAGAAGGCTGCAGTTCGTGTCCCGTTTGTCGTCCGCGTGAAAGTGAAACTTCGATAAGCAAAAAATGTAGGCCCACTTATTTAACCCAAACCACGATCTTTACCTACACCTAACCACGTGTTTTTTCTTTGAATTCACATTAACCCAGTTTTTCACCTGGGGTCACTAGTGTGTCCAATGCGATGCCAAGGGTCCTGACAAAGTGTTCACATGTGACGAGTAGGGAATGAAACCTTTTTTTCTCCGTCGTTCTTAAAAAGTTTTCCATCCACACGGCCTCGACCCAAGAAATATCTGCATCCACACGAAACCAATCCACACGAGTCTATGGGTCCGTCTCTCTCCTCTCACGCAGCAGCACTGTTGTTGTTGTGTGACGCCGTGGGGTCAGAGGTCGGAGGTGGGGCGATGACTGCATTATTTAAAAAAATATGAGGTTTCTCCGTCCAGATGACAACGCCATGGGGGGCGTTTTCAAATCTTCCCTATCTGGGACTAGATTTCTAAAGATACTGTTTTCAGGCTCCTTTAACACCGGCTGCGTGTGGATGGTCGGACAAAACGATACTAAAGTTGGGCAGTTACAGGAAAACTAACTAAAATATATAAAATTGTGATATTTGCTAATCATCAATAAACTCAAAATACAACTGAGGATGATGGGAATGTCATTAGTTTTTCAAGTGTTTGATCATACACCAGTGTTGGCACATCAAAAGTGGGACATGATAGTGGAGGAAAAAGTCAGGGGATTACCAAAATTGTCACAATCTCATTTAGACAGGGACATAAATGTTTTAACCAAATTTTATGGAAATGCATCCAATAGTTGAGTCATTTCACTCACAAATGGCAACTCGTGGTGACTTTCAAGATTCAAGATTCAAGAAGCTTTATTTATCCCGAGGGAAATTATTGTGCAACAGTTTCGATACAAAGGCGGAAAAGGATCAGAGTAACAATAAGCATAAACATAAATCAATTCAAAATAAAGCTAACGTCAGATAAATCAAGCAATGAACCAAGTGTGACAGAGTGCAACAGACATCGTGGTTAAGCGTAGGTATATACAATATACAACAATACGCAGCGTGCAGTTTAGCAGCAGATTGAAATAAAATAAGTACAAACTAAATAAGTGAGAAGGAGCGATAAGTTATAAGTGTTAAAAATGTTAAAAATGTAGCAGCATGTCCTACAGAACTAAGTGACAGTATGGCACAGTGGAGTGTAGCAGCATTTCGTACTTAAGTCAGTTACAGTAAACCACAGTGAAATGTAGCAGCATGTCCTAAAGCACAGTAAGTGTATCAGCAGATAGTTACAGTAAACCATTAATAAATAAATAAAGTGATGTAGTGGTGATATAAAGTGACAGTGTCTTATAGCAGCATTACTTACTGAAGTAAGTGACAGTACAACTGAATAAAGTACAACTGAATAAAGTGATGCAGTGATGGTATGAAGTGACAAAGTGACATTTTCAGGATACAGTGTCTCCACTGTTCCTTACCTGACTGGGGGGAGATGAATTATAAAGTTTGATGGCCGCCGGAAGAAAAGACTTCCTCCGGCGTTCAGTATTACACCGGGGGAGAATGAGTCTATGGCTGAATGTGCTTTTGCTGGAGGTCAGCAGCTGGTGGAGAGGGTGAGAGTTATTGTCCAGGATGCTGTGCAGTTTAGACAGCATCCTCCTCTCAGACACCGCCACCAAAGAGTCCAGTGTGACCCCCAGGACGGAGCCGGCCTTCCTGATGATCTTACTGATCCTCTTTGCGTCTGCTGCCCTCAGTCTGCTGCCCCAGCACACAACAGCAAAGAAGATGGCACTGGCTACCACTGACTGGTAGAACATCCTCAGCATGGTGTTACAAACATTGAATGACCGGAGCCTCCTCAGGAAATAGAGACGACTCTGGCCCTTCTTGTATACAGCCTCAGTGTTCTTGGAAAAGTCCAGTTTGTTGTCCAGGTGTACTCCAAGATATTTGTAATCCTGGACAACATCCACAGTCAGTCCGTTGATGGAGATGGGTGTGGGGGCAGATTTACTCCTGCGGAAATCCACCACTAGCTCCTTTGTCTTGGTGGCGTTTAGAATCAGGTGATTAGCTGCACACCAGTCGACAAAGGAGTCCACAACGTCCCTGTACTCCTCCTCCTTCCCCTCACTGACACAGCCAACAATTGCAGAATCGTCTGCAAACTTCTGCAGGTGGCAGGACTCAGAGAGGAACTGAAAGTCTGAGGTGTACAGGGTGAACAGAAATGGGGAAAGAACAGTACCCTGTGGAGCTCCAGTGCTGCAGACCACGGTGTCAGACACTCCGTCCTGCAGTCTGACATACTGTGGTCGACCCGTCAAGTAATCCGTAATCCAGGAAACCAGGGGAGGGTCCACCTGCATCGCCGTCAGCTTCCGTCCCAGCAGAGCAGGCCGGATGGTGTTGAACGCACTTGAGAAGTCCATGAACAAGATTCTCACTGTGGTCCCCGCTCTGTCCAGGTGGGCGCAGGCACGGTTGAGCAGGAAGATGATAGCATCCTCCACTCCTAGTCTCGGCTGGTAGGCAAACTGTAGAGGGTCCAGTGATGAGCTGACCAGGGGCCGAAGAAGTGAAAGAACCAGCCTCTCCAGGGACTTCATCAGGTGCGACGTCAGCGCCACCGGTCTGTAGTCTTCTGAGGTGCTGGGACGCACCTTCTTTGGTAATGGTACCAGGCAGGATGTCTTCCACAGCACAGGGACCTTCTCTAGACTCAGGCTGAGGTTGTAGATGTACTGCAGGACTCCACACAGCTGGATCGCACAAGTTTTGAGGACCCTCGGGCTGACACCGTCGGGACCCGCTGCCTTGCCTGGGCGGAGTCTGCACAGCTCCTTCCTCACCTGCTCTGCAGTGAAGGTCTGTCTGCTGTGTGTGTTGGTGGGGGTGGAGAGAGGTGATGGCGGGGGGGAGGGGACAGGTAGGGCAAAATCAGGAAGGAATTGAGGGGGAGGTGTCAGCACGGTTGGAGGTTTGGAGGTGGGTGGTTGTAGAGGAGCCGTGGGGAGGTGGTCCAGAGACAGATAAAATGACAAACACCTCTCTGACAAGGGTTCCAGGTTCAAATCCCAGCTGGGGCCTTCTGTGTGGAGTTTGCATTTTCTCCCCGTGTCTGCTTGGGTTCTCTCTGGGTTCTCCGGTTTCCTCCCACAGTCCAAAGACATGCAGGTGTTCGGTTCATTGATGACTCTAAATTGCCCGTAGATGTGAATGTGAGTGTGAATGGTCGTCTGTCTCTGTTTGTCTCTATGTTCCCTGTGATAGACTGGCGTCCTGTCCAGGGTGGACCCCGCCTCATGCCCGATGTCAGCTGGGATCGGCTCCAGCCCCCCCACGACCCGACAGGGACAAGAGGTTGAAGATGGATGGATGGATGGACCTCTCTGACAACAAAGAGGTTACCATTTCCACAAAGGCAGTAGTTGCAGATCATTATCCTGTGAGTTATATATATTATTTTTTTATCCCCTCTTGCTCATTAACTTTCCACTGAATGTATCTGTTTGCGGTTTTGCAGTTTATGTAACAGAGCCTGCAGCAGTGTTATGATTACCTAGAATATTTTTTCCTGTCCAAGACACTCCCAGTCTTGACACAGAATTCAGAATTCGAGTCATCAAGTTTAACTTTGTGTACGTCAATGAAAGATGTTGCTCAATCTTCTCACAAACCACAATTCGAGGAAGCTGTTACCTCATCAAGGGCGCTCAATGTTGTGCAAATTAGCACGACAGAGAGCTGTAAGAGAACTGTACGTGCAAAGTTTATATTAACAACTAATATTTCCATCAAGACATCGAATAATAAATAAGAATAATGTGAGTCATGAGGCTGTCACTTGTGTTCTGTGCCTTGGAAGAAGGTGGTTTTAAACATTTAGGTTATTTCCTATTTCTTGTTACAGACATTGATCAAATGTGTTAACAGGCCTTAAAGCCACTTGGAATGAATTTGGTGGATTTCATGAATAAATGACTCCAGTTTGTTTACTAGTATAAATATATATATAGTATGTGGATGTGTGAGCCACCCCATTTGACCAATCTCAAAACAATCCTGATAAACTGTGATGACCTAAAAGGACGATGAACCACTCTATCATCTTAGCACCACACCACATCTTTTCGTCACACTTTGCATCTCACGCCTCCACATCACGCAAAGATCATGGGTGATTCTGAGCAAAACATTGTTATTTCGGGCTGAATTCCATGACTACACACTATAAATAACAGTAAAAGGAAGTGATATCTTTCCGTCAGTGTCGATATCAAGAGAAGGTCAGCTGTGACATGAAATAGATGTCACATACGCAATCAAGAAGACTTTAAACCTCAGTGTGAATCCTCCTGAAATAAAGAAATGAGGATTTGGTGAGTGTGCGCCCAGTCTTCCTAACGTTCCTGCCTCAAAATGTGGAACTTCTTAAAAGCACTTCAGACCAGTTGTATTTTCCTCTTGACCTCCTCCCATTTCATATACAGCTTTCTAAGAGACTATTGTTCAACTGTTAAAACCTCTTATTGTGTATATTGCTAGACTTAAACATATTATAGACCATTCCACATGTGTAAACATAAACATTCTAAATGTGTCCCAGCTCATTTCCTGTTGTAGTGTAAGGAACCTCTTAAAAAAGGAACAGGTCATTACTCATTACACTGTGGCACTGGTGCCAGACTTTGGTGCCAGTTCTGTTGAAGGTAATGCAGTGGGCAGTGCAAGTCCCACTATAACCCATCATGTTCAACCTTTGACGGAAAAGTGCTTCCACAAAATAAGAGAAAACCCATTTTGTAATGTTAACTGGTGTTATTTGTATCTAAATGTGTGTTTGTTTTCCTTGTTATTGGTCTCCAAACAGATGGTGCAAAGTTGCATATCCTCTCTTTAAGTTGTGTCATAACGCCCCCTCAAAATACTATTTCCTGGTCCAAGCACGTCGTATTTCTACAATGCCACTGTGCTCTGTTCCCCTTTGATGAACAGATTTGAGTGGGAAAAATATTATTTTCATTTTACCACTTTCCAATTGAAATAATTGATCGTAAAGGGTTCAGAGGTTCTACCATTGTTTGTTTTGTTCAACGGAGCACTTGGATTCAGAAATAGTATTTTGAGCTGCATAGGCCATGTAGGCCATGTGTGCATGGCTATGCAGCCCTCCAACATGTAGAAACTACAGAACTGAGTAAAAAAAAGGAGTACAATCTGTATAAAAATGATTAAGATACATACAGTACCTCATAGTACCAGAGGGCAATGTGAGGCAGCACAGCTTCCAAACAGAGCAGAACCAACTGCATTAACACTCAACGGCACACACTAAAACTGACAGCAGCCACATGCTAGCTGTAGCTGAAAAAAAATAAATAAATTGCTCTTCGGTTCCCCATGACGTCAATACTTACCGCCAGTGGTGCGGTGGCAGTTGACGGACAAGGTAAATGGATAGGTTACTGAGGAGGAACTAGGTACTCTTCTATATATTCCAATGTCTTTTTGGCTGATATGTGGGTATCCTGTAAAATGACAGAAAGAGGGTACTCCATATACCTGCGTATAGAAATTTTCAACAGAATTCCATTGCTAGGCAACAGCATTGGTCCTTGGTACCTTACTGTCAGCTGATGTCACTAACATACACTGCAACAGGAAATAAAGTAGGATTTTTTGGAATGTTTATGTTTACATCATGACCGAAAGGAAATGTGTTTTCTCAGGAGGGGGGCTGGAGTCTCCCTTAGAGATAGGGTGAGAAGTTCTGCCATCCGTGAGGAACTCGGAGTAGAGCCGCTGCTCCTTTGCGTTGAAAGGAGCCAGTTGAGGTGGTTCAGGATCATCTGGTAAGGATGAACCCGGGCGCCTCCCTAGGGAGGTGTTCCAGGCACGTCCAGTCGGGAGGAGGCCTTGGGGAAGACCCAGGACTAGGTGGAGAGCTTATATCCCCACACTGGCCTGGGAACGCCTCGGGATCCCCCAGTTAGAGCTGGTTAATGTGGCCCGGGAAAGGGAAGTTTGGGGTCCCCTGCTAAAGCTGCTGCCCCCACGACCCGACCCCGGATAAGAGGCTGAAGATGAGATGAGATGTTTACATCTTTGAAAAAGTCCATTCCCCTCCACTACACCACTACTCATTGTCATCTGCATCAGCCGTGGAGCAGCTACAGTTCTGCAGTGAACACTCACACAACGCACACTTTACACTAAGGATTCCACTGATACACTCCACACCATGTTTATTTTCAGGAATGTATTTAATTAACTTGATTTTGTTAAATAAATGGCTTTTATCTTGCTCCTTACATTTCATTACCTGTGGGGGTGAGTGATGACTTCATGTATAATGATATATAGATTAGTGCTGCATTTGGCCTCATATTTATTCTCTATAGTGTGGAGCTGTAGGAGTATTTAAATAACCATCTGTTGAATCCTGTTGGATTCCAAGTGTTGACGCCTGTGCAGAATGCCTGTGTTGATGCCTGGGTACGATCTAGGATTCAGTTCTCCTTCAGTGAGATGCTGCAGTAACTGACAGCAGTGGTGTGGGTTTTGTCCTTTATGTTTGTATTGATGTTGATTTTTTTATTAAAATCCGTTTTGTACCTTGGGTCTGATTTTGTAGTGCTTTGTGTTTTGGGAGAACTGCTGTGCCTGTATCACTGAAATGCGGTCCTGAAACTGCAGCTTCCTCTATTGCAGGAACAGACGACTCGTACATGTCCTTCTGGGGACAAACAGGGTGATTGACTGAAAACTTGAATGATACTTCATGTTCTGGCCCCTAGCCTACAAATGTTGATTGTCGTACTTTCTCAGGATTTGCTTTAAGTCCAGTTTGAGCTAGAATCTGAATCTCAAGCAAGATTCAAGTGTAAATGGGTCGAAGCACTGTACTGGAATGAGCTGAAATCAGCGGCTTCAATAGCCTTGATAATTCTGGAAACTTGTGATATGCGTTGACAGCCATAATGTTTGGTACACACAAGTATTTATACTACCACTACCACTGGTTCCAGTACCAGTAGGCTTTTTACAGTCAATTATCTGTGAGGGGTCTTACAGGCAGGACTATTCATCAAAGTTACTCATACCAGGTGAAGCCCCCTCTCTTTCTCTTTCTGTGTGTGTTCTCTGACCCGATTAATGTCTGCGTTCTCCTTGTTGACCTGGAGGACCACACGGATGTCAGACCACCACAGGGATGATCTCAGACCACCAGAGACGTTAAGAAGGAGGAGAACAACAACATGAAAAAAGAGAGGTGAGCACAAGAGCAGGGAGGGAAGCTCTTGGTACAATTGGTGAGTGTAACAGAAAACCAACCATGCAGTAAGGTGTTCAGTTCTTTTGGAGGGAGCATATGAAAACTAGATACAGCCACAGGGACCACAAAGCAGAGAAGATTATTTCAGGTCCTTTGACCCTCGTCTTAAAGCAGATAATGGGCTTTAAAGAGTGTAAATTATTCAGATTTACTACACCTACTGAACTTATGGTTCACCATAAAGTAAAGTGGTTAACCAAGCTGACATAACACAGTAACTTGAGTCGAGATAGTGATGAAGACGGCATTCTAAAATAAACTTGAGTGGATTTATAAGGGCAGGCCTGTGACAGATGGAAAAATCCCCCCATGCAGCGCCAGGAGAAGAAGAATATTTTTTCCCTCACATGGTTGTCAATCACAAGCTGACTGGATTCAACATAATGATGCTGCTCACTTCTCACTCCAAAAAAAACCAAGATCCATATTTTGTTTTTGTACTGCATAACCCTGTTTGCATACCTGTTTAAGACATGAATCAACACCTTACACATATTTGCATATGTCAGAGCGTGTGTTTGAGTCTTGGATGAGTCGCGCAGTGTGCATCCTTGTGAGTCGTGTGGATGAGTCACAGGTGAAAACCCAGAGCCCACTGTGGTCCTCGTACCTCTCTGTGGACTTTTTGAACAGGATACGGGAGAGTTGGAATCGCTCCTGTGGAATCTGACCGTTTTCTGTTTATAGTAAACCTGTCTCACTTCCTCCCCCTGGCCCTAACCTGAACCTTGACTCACATGGATGCACAGAAAGATTACTGTACCAATAGACCGATCTCTGTGTAAAAGAAGGTAATTAGACTTGTACTTATAAAGTGCCTTTCTAGTCTTCTGCCTTTACACTACTTGTCACATTAACCCATTGACACAGACCTGCCCATCATCTGATCTAATCATTCAAACCACATTGACACACCCATGCGGGGAGCAATAAGGTGGTTCAGTGTCTTGCCCAAAGACACTTCGACATGCAGACCAGAGGAGCAGGGGATCCAACCACCGATCCTCCAATTTGATGCCCTAAGTGGGATATGGAAATGCCTTTGCCGAATAAGTTCTGATGTGGCGAAAAGTGAACTCACACAAATGAGCAGCTGTTTCCCCTGTCGCTTTCTTCCCTGATACTCACTTAATGTGTCTTTGTCTCAGGACAACATGAAACATGGCTGTACTAGCTGACACTACAGGACCATTAAATTGAACCAAATTCCTGAAAACATCTCTCCATTTTTCTCTCGTGGATGGTTAGCTAGCCAAGGCAACTTATGTGTCCGGTTAGCAGCCTCTACTTCTTCTACTCTGTTTACTGGTGGATTGCAGCCACGTGTGGCCAACTGCTGACCAAACAACATTGTAGCCTAGTTCATGTGCTCCAAACCAGTTGATGGAAGTGCACATTTCAAAAAGTTTGATAAAAACCAAGCTTGACAATTTAAAGTAACTAGCTTGCGTAATTGTGCAAGCTATCTGCTGGTGAGGCTAAAAGCTAATGCTAAATGCTAAAACTCCATGAGTTGGTTGAAACATTTTCATCAACTGATTTCTTGCTTACAGCTGATTTGTTATGATTGGATAATAGCTGTTTGGAGGCGGGGTTTAGCTAACAGTCACCTTTATTTGGACTCAGAGAGAGAGAGAGTGTGCGTGCATGCGTGTGCGTGTGGGTGTGGGTGTGTGGTATTTGCACACTTATCAAGAAAGGAAGGAAGTATGAAAGAAATAGATAGCAGATTAGATGGATAAACAGCCAGATAAGACTTTATGACTCTCTAGAGTAAATGCAGGCAGAGCAGTAGAAGTTGTAAAGAAAAGACTCTTTATGTTCTTCATCTTCCCTGCTGTTAAATCACAAGGCCCTGCATTAATGACCTACACACGCACAGATATTAAATGCATTATGGCAATCATGTGTCGTACCCTCCTCTCTCTCTCCTTCTCTGAATCAGCCACTCCAGGCCGCAGCTGCCAGCTTCTAATGGCTTCCAGATCCACATCTCTCCCTCCCTCCATTCCCCTTCCTCCGTCTCTCTGTTTTTCTGTAGCGTTTCAGATGAACAGGCCAAAGTGGAAGTGGAAATCCGCTGTACTTCAGCCAGTGAGTCAGCCAGCAAGGCACCCATTTGAAGGAAACCACAACCAGGGGTTTGGATTTTGTTTTTCATAAATCACGTTTTTTTTTTTAGATTTCAAACGGAAGGTCTTTGATGAGTGCATTAGTTAAATATGTTTGTTTATGCACATGGGAACACATTCAGAGAAACACTGTTGACGTTATTTACCTTTACTGGAAACTGAAATAAGCTTGTGTGTAATGGCCATGGGACAGGATTTGTGCTTTTAACTTAATACAGGCTTATTAATGTGTGCATATGAGTGTGTGTCTGTGTATGTGCGTGTTTTTAAATGAGCCTGTGGACTAGCTAAAGACGTAGAAAGAGAGAAAAGTTATTTTAAGCATTTTCCACTGAAACTACTTTCATTTTTCCCTTTCAGTGATGATAAAATTGATGTGCTTTCTATTAAATGTGTGTGTAAAGGGGATTTTTGTGTTGTTTATTGTAAAGTCAATGAAGCACATGCACTGGAAGGAGAGGAGAGAGGTAAAGCAGAGGCACCATGTTACCGTTGTTATGAATACAATGTGTGTTTATGACTGATGATGGACAAACGCCTCCCGACAACAACTGGCAAGTATACAAATGAAGCCTGACAGGTGACACAGAGGTGATGACGCCTCTATGTCACATATAGAGCCCCACCGATATTGGCTTTTTGAAACTGATATCTATTTAACAGGGAAAATATTCACAGATTACCGATATTGCGGATATATTTTTGTGGTGGAATGGAAAGAGACCTTTTCTATGTTGATCATGCACTGATTTTTTCTACCAATATGACTCTGCAAAGGTACTTAGAAGGATGCTTTTCTTTAAAATAATGCTAATATTTCACATAATTATACATTACATACAGTGTATTCTATTGTTAACCAATTATGAAAATAAAAACTGAGAAAATAAAAAAAAAAATACCACTGTATGTTTAGCATCAGTAAATCGCTCACCATTTAAATAAAGAATACATCAAAATAAAATAAATAACCATATGACATAATTATGTGATAGGCCAATGGTCACATCCAAAATAGCCAGCATGGAGCATAAATATTCCAAGCCGCATATTTTGACAGTGTTTGAAACCCCTTTTAATTAACAGTGCACAGACACAACACAAACAGGCTGACCATCTACCGCAGCTGACAAGGGCGAGAGACGCTTGTCTGCAAGAGCAAACACTGCCTTATATCAAGTGCTCGATGACATTTCAATGGTAAGAACCGTCTTTGTGGAGCGGGCCAACAGTTTCTGCGACTGTTTTGATTACTCACCCTTAGTCATCAACAGCAGCAGCAGCAGCAGCACCGAGGCCTCATGTGCCATATACTGCGACGGGTGCTCTGGCACAAAGAGCCCAGTAAGACTGAGGCCTATCAATCTAGTGAGGTCACTGCGGAGTGTGGGGTGGACGGCCTTTTGTTGTACGTTGTTGTGTTGCGGCCGGTGACATCATCCTTTGTGGAGTCTGTCATTAAAGAGTGATAAATATCCTGTGTGTGTGTGTGTGTGAGTGTGTGTGTGTGTGTGTGTGTGTGTGTGTGTGTGTGTGTGTGTGTGTGTGTGTGTGTGTGTGTGTGTGTGTGTGTGTGTGTGTGTGTGTGTGTGTGTGTGTGTGTGTGTGTGTGTGTGTGTGTGTGTGTGGAGAGAGGCTCGACCAGTGGAGCTAAATGGCCCCTAATAGGACGTTTCAGGGTGTTATTGTGCGGTGTGCAGGGGGCCCGCTGGGGAGAGTCCCTAACCACAAAATGATGTTGAGGATCAGTTAGTGGAACAGAATGCTTTAAGGACGAATGAGTGGTCACACAAAAGAGCTGACATTAAAATAGGAGAAGAAAGTCGAGCAATAAAATCTGTGGTTTTCTCTATGAGAATTTAAGCACTTTCCATTATGGGGTGCTTCTAAAACTGCTGTAAAAGCTCCTATATTTGAGCGTTGTCATCATTTTACAAGCTTTCATCAGCATGGTATTGTCACACAAGATGGAGTTAGCAAGTAATAAATTCTCAGCATGGTAGCAGATATCCACTGACTCATCTCACCCACTGTATTTGACCTGATCACAGAAACACTGGCACATGCACACTCACAAGAACAAACCTGAGCGACAAAGTGAGGATCTGAGCCAGCAACGGTTCAAGTCATTGCATGCTTCTTGTTTTCTTTTTCTATGCTGTAAGTCTTAACTTGTTATCTCCTGAGGTTTCAAAGTGAAGGATCCGTGTGCACCAACAAAGAGAGCTTATGATGGTGACAGCCGTGCAGACAGCTGCGACTCTGGCATTAACGTTTAATGTGAGGCGCTTGTCAAAACTCAAGAGGGCCCATTGAAAGCATGACGGGGCAATCTGCCGTGGAGGTATTCAAGCTTGGGGTTGCAGTGCCAAAGGGGGGAGCGCCGGTAGAAAAGAAAAGTGATGACTCACCAAACTTCCCAAAATCCCCCTCCCTCCCCCTTCCTGGTTTACGGGAAATGGAATGCTGTTTTTCTCTCTCTCACTCTCTCGCTCTCTCTCTCTCCGGTCTCAGACGTTCATCTTCTTGACAAGCTGCAGGGTCAGGACTTGGGTTAATGTTTGTCTGTGGGATTGTTACATCCCTCTCTGCGGGGGCCTATTCGGCGAACGGGTCTAATTATGTGAGGCGAACGTTTGAAAGTTTGTTAGCAGTGTGGGGGATGACATGAATAGATAGCTTGTGAAACAGATAAGCCATTGTCCTGCATCATATCCAGACCTTTTATACCAGTGAATTCTACTGGTAAAGGCTGGGATTTACCAACTGCCAAATTAATTCACGGGTAATCTAAAAGGGATTAGAGGATCAATTCATATGAGCTGCTTAGTGTTATGTTTCCTAGAGAGATTTTAATAGACCAAACTCTTTTAAGCCATTTGAAGAACTTCATAAGCTGTTTTCTTTGGCCCGTGTATGATTGAAAGACATTCCTGGGGGTCTTGAGGATCAAATAGGCCATTTACAAAGTAGTTAAATGGTGATTTCTATGCTATTTAACCTCCAGGAAGTAGTGTGTAAATCACTCAAAACACTTCAGAAATGTAAGGGAATCCCATTAATAGTGGGCCTGTGTGCAACTTGTGCAGCCTAAATTCAACTCAAGGTCCACTTTCTAGTGTTTTTCAGAGCTTTGAACTGCATCTCCATCGACATCAGCGAATGAAACTGTCACGTGATAACGAGTGGTTGTATAAAGATGGCCTTTGGCATCAGATGTGGATGGTCTTCTTGATCTTCCTCTGACCTTTGACCCTTACATGGTTGATGCTATGAGCGGAGTTGGTCTGTTGCCAGGGTTTATATCGTCTCAAATCCATGGTCTTTGCTGTTTCACTGATGTTTTGTGTCCGACAGCTGTTTCATGTGATGTCATAATGGTGTCATACACCAGTCCGGTTTTCCTGTCACGTGCGATCTTGTTTTTAGGGAGTGTGGTAAGTCTGTTTGCTCCCCCCAAATGACACTTTTATTTCATGCCACTTTTGTATTTCACATTGTCACTTTTCATGACATGTGCAGCCTTTCTTCAAGTGTAATTCAGGCTCAAAATCACCCCATGGTCTTTTTTGGCATTTACAGACATCTGATAAGCCATTGCAACAGTTTTTTTCATTTAACAACTACTAACAGAGAAATCTGTGAGAGTCGCTAACAGTCGGACGTGGCTAACACTGAATAGCTCGGGGCAGTAAGGTGAAGGCATTCAAACGTCTTTTTTAACCACTAATACTGCTCAAAATAACTGCAAACCTCTGCAGCAGCATGTTTACACAGAAAACAAAGCATCAATGGGCTCCTTCCTTTGGGATTGGCTTTGGTAACCACTTGAATGGACTTTACTATGAGAGGAGCTGGTACAGGGGCCAGTAGGTAAGTCTTTAAAACATTTTTTTAATAAACTTTGGGTTCACTAACTATGTTGTGGGTGCTTTGTTTTCTGTGTAGGGACTCTTCTCATGCTACTACACAGGGTTGCTGTTATTTCGAGCAGTATTATAGTAGTATTATAGTAGTTGACATGTGGACCGGGGAGGCTGGGGATCGAACCGCCAATCTCTCAATTGGAGGATGACCCACTCTTTCACTGAGCTACAGCCACCGCAATATACCTGGCTAGGTAATTAGCATGTGTAACCTTGTTTACATGAACTAAAGTGTGTAGTGAAAACATTTTATAATGACTTTTTTAAAACTAGCATTGTAAAATAAAAATGTCTATAAAAAACTGCAATGTTTTAAGTATGTTATTATGATAAAGAAAAGGTCAAATATAATAATACAGTTTTAACAATGTCTTGAAATATTTTTTATTTTAATATTGAACAAAACACATCGGGCCTCCTTAAACCACCATTATAACTGGAAACCGATGATGCACATTAATTCTTGAGTAAAACTCCAATTAAAAACTACAAAAATAATGCAGTGCAATATGCCCAACTTTACTAACCTGTTACATCTATGTAGTGTGAGAACATTTGATTTTCTTTTCTATTATATGCATATGAATAAAATGGCTTTTAAAGTTATTTGATTACAAAGTGAAATACATCTGCAACAACAATATGAAACTTTTGACCCTCACATAATGGTTCATGTTTTTAGCACCTAAAAATTTCATCAGTGAAGACAATACAATCCAGGATGATTAGAGACCAGTTATCAGGTATGGCTGTGAGCTGGGAGTGCAGTGAAATCATCTGGCTCTCTGGTGGTTAGGGAGAGCAGTGTTTCAGGCAGAATCCAGGAATCCAGGCTGACCCTACAACACCAGTTAAAAGGTCGTGGGAGTTATCGCTTCAACAAGGCTCTAATCCTACATGACAACTCCCTTTTCAAACACGTTTCAAACTGAACCTTTATTCACTCGCCTGTAATTATCTCCCAAACCACAGGTGCTATCACTTCTTCTTTGTGTATATATCTCTTTGTAGCAACTACATACCTTTAACTGTGTGTTGACCTTGTGATAGCCATCGCAACTTCAAAGGGCTTTGAATTTGTGTTCAGAGTCCTACTCAATTTCTCAGTCACCAGCAAAACGGAGATCAGAGACATGACAAGCTCGACGCAAGTTTACACTGGTTGATGGATCCTTAAGAAATGAGACAAGATGTGGGGTCAGCAGCTTTCACTCTTTCATGCTGTGTTTCATGGCGTGTCAGTCAGCGGAGCAAGCCTTCCATCGCTTGTGTGTGTGAGCCGAGGGGACAGTTAGTTCACCTGTGTCCAGATCAGTCACTGTAGATGATTGTCTGAATGCATCAGTCTTAGTTGGACAGTCCAAACTAGCTTTGTGCTGTCACTGTCAGACAGATGGGTGGGCAACAGGTGGGCAACCAGTACAGCGCATGCATGAAGACATATACAAAAATATACTGTAGAACAAATCAGCAAGTATGCAAATAGGTGGAAGGAATAACATGTATGAGATATTACAATGCACACATATTTAATTCATATTTTTGCCCTATATCATGTTAATACCGTAAGAATGTGGCACTAAATTTTTACTGCAGGGCTCTGCTTCGCAATATAGTAAAATATATGCAGAACTAAATACATGTCTCACTTTCATTTGAACTGTCGGAAAGTGTAATATAGAATTTTTATTGGATTTTTTGTTCATGTGCAGCCAATGAAATTAAATGAAACTGCAATTCAATTTAGCAGGATCATTTATGCAGATGCTTTCAGTGAGTTTAAGTGTTTGCGGTGTGTGCAAACATAATGTGTTGCCCTACATGCCCGACTGGATGCACTCTGATGTGGATAAAGATGGACAAAGAGGGAGAGGGATGAGCCTCCCCCTCCCCCAGTCCCCCCTCTCTCAGCAGGGAGGAGGTTAACAGTGGAATTACAGTCAGGCCAGATGTAGGCGTGTTGATTGTGGAGGACAGGTCCAGTAAACAGTGCCTGCGTGCTGCTGAGTCAGGCGGAGTGTCACTCTGGGTGAAGGGCCATGGCTTCACTCAGGCCACACTTGTTGACAACCCACTCTCTGCCCTCAAAGCCCGGCTGTGTAATTTAGTGCTGTTAGGGAAGGGCATCAATTAAGCTAGGCTGGCTGCAGAAGGCTGAAGGAGGGACTGAAGGGTGAAGATCCCTTGGGTGTGTTTGTTGAAAGTGTGTGGACCAGAAGAATAGGGAAGTTGTGCAAGGTTGAAGGTGTGGTTGACTTTTTTGACATGTGTTAACACACACGTTTGAATCTAGTCTCACACCCAGCAAACAGTCAACGATGGTGGCTTCTGAGATCACTGCTATCGGTGGCCATTAAAGAATATTTTTTCAAATGTATCTTAAAGGGGAATTTCTGTATTTTGGACCCCATTTCCTCATGTATTCATGTGTAAATGACTAATGGCAACAAATTTTTGCAACTGGTCCATATTGAGCTTGAGCGCTGCAGCCTGACCACTGTGAACCAGGCTGCAATGTAATTGAATGGATTACTCAGGTACTGACAATATATGCCAACTATGAGTATTTGGTTCTGCTACGCAAAACACTGGACCTTCTTTTTAATTGCCTTACACAAAAATACAGGGGAAATAGGGTCCAGTTTAAAAAACACCAAATTTCCCCTTTAATACAACACACATTGGCCCACATGTGCACTGAAAGAGTTATTGGTGACTATAACCGTTCCCTATGTCTTCATGACACAGTGCTCACATCCACAGACCAACACAAACACACATGCAGAAAAATCTGACCTTAACAATAACTTCACTCATTCTCTGCAGACATTAACATTGATGGCTCACATTACTGGGATTACAGGCCATCTTGCAGGCCCAGTCTTGTTAACCACACACCCTGACCCAGTCAATCCTGCCAGCCAACGCCAGCATTACTGCGCCATCAAGTCCTGTTACACATGCAGCTCCACTGTAGGACACAATATTCTTATGAAGGGTGTGTGGAGTGCATCTGAAAAGGCAAACAGGGTGGAGGAACGATACACCTGGCAGAGCATACTGCACGCTCCATTATTGTTCCAGTTGGTCGTGGGAGTATGAAGTGTATTTGCTGGTTTGTGAACATGTGCTGGGAGGAGCAGCCTTAAGTATTGTGCCTCTGACCTGTTATTAGTTCTGCACAATAATTACTGTATTCATGACCACTAAATAACACTGTATTCAAACACCTTTAAGCCACACTTACAAGAGGTGATATTTGCAGATATTATATAGTACTCACAACTGATGATAGCCATGAACTGCTCCACTTACCATATGGTAATAAAATAAACAAAAATGAATTAGCAGACCTCAAAGTGCTTGTGCAGTATCCAACTCGTATATAAAAGTGAGCAAAACAGCCGCTTCTTCTACAGTGAAAAGTGCAACATAGTAAAGTCAAGTCACTTTAGTTATATAGGCCCTCAGTTCCTTATCCAGGATGAGGACTGGGATTCACAGCAATTTGTAGCTATAATAGTTCATACCAATTTATTCTCAGTAACCCCTCTGTGTTCAAAAACATCACACGTTTATTACAGTGACACAGTAAATAACAATGTCATGTCATTTCTCTTTAGCCATGCTAGGTCTGTGGCTGGAGTTGCCGATCTATCTGTCGTTTGGTAGATCCACCGCTCTGGTACAGCCTTAAATATCTCATCAGCTGCTGGATGAGTTACCTTGACATTTGGCATATGCATTCATGGTCCCCAGAGGATAAATCCAATTGTGACTTTGATTCTAGCGCCAACAGCAGGTTGATATTTGGGGGTTTTAGTGTAATACCTGGGCAATTATGATATGAGTTGGCACAAAATTTACTAAAGACAATCATGATTCCAAGAGGATGACTTTTTATAGTCTTGCATTGTCAGACCACACTCCAGGGCTACAGTATGGCTGCACAAGTAAATACTCTGGTATAGGGGGAAAAACATTTTTGGCTGTTTAAACTGCCAGGAGGCCTCCAAGCCTCAGGCTGCGTGCATTGTGTGACCCAAGACCTCTGATGGAAGCTGAACTCCAAAACCCTTAATGTGCACAGCGCAAGCCAGAAGGTTTACCTAGGTCCCTCGGTGCAAACATTGCGTGTAACTCCTGGGCCCCTTGGTACATATGTGCATGCTTAAGATGAGAGCCTTTTGGAGGGTAAAGTGCTGTACAACTGAGCCACAGATAGCATGCTACAATATGCTGTGACATGATACAATATTAACCAACAAGTCAGCGAGCTAGGATTTTAGCTAGCTGCCCATGTTCCCTGGTAGAGGCTAGAAAATTGTCTGAAGACAACCTCACATACTGCACAGGCAACAATCATTCAGCAGATGGTTATTTAACCCCTGCTGCAAAGTGGTGTTGTGGAGAATAAATATGAGGCCAAACGCAGCAATAATCAAGATGCAACTTGTCTCTGTGTGAGTTGAAATGTTTCAACTTGAGCAAAAAGTGCAACGCTGTTAGGGGATTGGGCCTCCAAAGACATGTGCCCAGGGGCCTCACAGGGCCATGGTCCGCCCCAATGTTGCCCTTGCAAAGCAGATAGTGGAAGGGGTCTGGCACCCGGAGCATGAACCCCATCTGGCTGGTGTCAGGCTTTATACCTGCACTGAAGAGAGACTACAATTTTATTGACCCTCTGACTTTTCTTATAGAACTTCCATAAGGTTCACATTTGTGGCTTTGGGTGAAATGTCTCGACAGCTACTGGATGCATTCATCAAAATTTACAAATTACATGCACAACTACTGACATTCCCATCAACCTCTGCTGTTCTTTGTGCAAATGCTGGCTAACATTGTGTAGGCAGATTTGTGTGCATGTTTGCATACTCATGCTAGCATTTACTCTTGTTGTAGAATCTTGTTGTTTAATAGCTATAACCACGGTCAATATACTGTGTTTTTAAATGTGTGTAAAATTATTAGTAATCTGTGTAGGAAACTATTTTGGTATTTTTGAAAAAGTAAGTACAGTGAAAATCATTATACCTTTTTCAACTTCCAGTCATCACTCTGCAGTCATAGTGTGTATTGCATGTCGATGGCCCAGTGCTGCTTGCTTCTGGGCAGGTCGACCCTCTGTGTATACTGTGTGAGCCTGTGTCAGAGAGAGATCCAAGTAGCAGAGTCCCAATGTCTCATAGAATACGCTTCAATGTTTCTATTTTTAGATGCACAAGTGTCATGTGAAAACTGTACCAAACCAACAAAAGACGATGAAACTACTACTGCTGTTGGGTTTCATTAAACCAACACAATGGAACCGACAAGTCTCACGTTGCCCGGAGGAGTAGTGCACCTGATACACTCAAGGGGATTGGCCCTAATCACACGGACACATGGAGGGACTCTCCCTGAGAAGAGGCACTTGTTAACAGACCACTGTGACTCACTCGCGCTGGCCATGTGCTGCCTGTTTGTGTGTGAGAGAGAGAGAGAGAGAAAGAGAGAGGGTGAGGCATCGAAACAGAAAGCGAGACAAAGAGAGAGAGGCAGAAACTGAGGTAGGGACTTATCAAAAAACGCAAACAAGAAGTAAATCAAAACTTAATTGTGCAGTGAGAGTCAAAGCAAGCAGAAAATACCTGTTTTACAGCTGACAACGATGGATAGAGTCATAACAGCTGATCCCTCCTCCTCCACCACCTCTGGTTTGATGTTATAGTGGGTCAAGCACGAAAAGAACAGAAGAGTGGGGTTTGCTGCAGCTTCTGCTGTTACCATGAGTCACCTACTGTAGATCAATAAATATGAGTGTCATTTAGTGCCGGTTACACAACATGAGTAAAAGTTTGCTGTTTTTTAAGTGGCTCAGACACAACAACCACTGAGTCACCGGAGAGGAGCTGAGCTAACTGGCTGTATATTCTGTCGTGTTGGTAAAATGTGTTCAACACGTACTGAGATTTCAGAACTGGTTTTTAAAGGCAGACAGCCCTTCTATGGATCAACAGCCTGTCTGTATTCATGTGCATGTATTTCAAATGAACACTCCCTGCCAGGTTCCACAGGTGATTATTACTGACTAGCCTAGCTGCCCCTTCCAAAGACATAAAACTGTGTGAACGAGGAGACAGCTGAGAGGGCCATAAATTTCTATTTTACATGTCCTGACAGTACCAACCCGGGTGACCTCATGTCTAGAAAGGGGCTTTCTGATCACACTCATGGGTGTTTTTCAACTACAGCCCCACGCCCTCTTTTTCTGTCCTTCTTTGTTTCGTGGTTTTGTTGTTTTCCTTTCCCTGTAACACCTGGGAAAGCTGTAGGGGAAAATAGACCACTGCCAGCTTTCCAACACATTCCAGATCCAAATGCCTGGGCACAGCCGCACATCGTTGACATTCTTTCATTTAAAGGTGCAGCATTGCTTTGTCTCTTCACATGTAGGCATGTGGGGAACCTTGAGGCATAAGGTTATCACAATTTGTTGTTGACTTCCATGGCTGAATTATAACCTGAAAATCCATGCATTCATCCATCTTCAACCGCTTGTCCCTATCGGGGTCGTGGGGGGCTGGAGCCGATCCCAGCTGACATCGGGCGTGAGGCGGGTCTATCACAGGGCATAACCGAAAAAATGAGGACATTAATTACAAAAGTAAGGTCCTGGTGGAGATACTTAGGACATAAGTATGTTTTAGGACATAAATAATTCCATAACAATTCTTAAAGGTCCTGAAAACGTATTTTCTCAATCAGCTTCTTAGTATAAGTGTTGAGATCCAACATGGACACACTATTTCTAGAGATGTGGACTTAAAACTTGATGAATTGGACTTCGATCAACTCAAGTCACTGTTTTGAAGAATTGCAACTTGAGTTGGCAGAAAATAAAAGACATGAAACTCAACTTGGACTCAGATTAAATATATTAAACATATCACATGTATCTAACATTGCCCAGTGTCTAAGAGCTGATGTTTGCCAACATTAGCCAGGTACAATCTGTTCCCTTACAACTCCATAGCTAGCTAACATTAGCCTGATATAATACCTCACAACTCCATAGCTAGCTAACATTAACCTGATATAATATGTTACCTCACAACTCCATAGCTATCTAAAATCACAGTAGCCTGATATAATATGTTCCCTCACAACTCTGTAGCTAGCTAACATAAGCCTGATATAATCTGTTCCCTCACAACTCTGTAGCTAGCTAACATTAGCCTGATATAATCTGTTCCCTCACAACTCTGTAGCTAGCTTATGTTAGCCAAATAACCATCGATGTCACTATTCAACCTAACTGCCAGAATAAAACATTGGCAAGGTTTTCGTTTGATTATGTTGTAGTCTGGCTGTTAGAATTCACAGTTTAAAAGTGATGTTGAATATGTTTTTGATTCAGAAATTCAGAAATAAATGTAGCCCATAAGGTTTGTTTTGTTTGATACGGCCTACATTTATTTAACTGAATATAAATAATTATAATACAAATTATGTCATACTTTTTGAACAGGTCAGATCATTGGCCAATAATACTATTAAACAGGTCTAGCCTTGTTTTTTCCTTTTTATATAGACAGGATACTGTAGGTAAGTGACTTAACATTACATAACCAATGACTAACCTTAACTTGACATGTCCAAGAAAAAAACACCTGGGACTTGAGTCACATGTCTGCTATTTTCTGCCAAAGGAAGAAGAGTTGTAGTTGTTTTACATTTTCAAATGTATTGGTTTTCTGTATTTCTGTTTTTCTCTCACTCTTCTAATTCAAAATTTGAATTAGAAACTGATGCCAGTCAGTGAGCTGTGTGGTTGCTGTCAATCTAATCTAATCAAACTACACCACACCCACACACAACACCCCTAATGAAGCAGACAAACTGACAGAGTTAAAGTCTTAATAAATAATGCCTAAAAATGAGGAATGCAGTAGGTGTGATGTCATAAGATCAAGCTTATAAACGTGTTAACCTGGGAAATCACAGTGAGCACAGAGAAACGTTCCTCCTTCAGCAGATGAAGGTGAAAAACAGTACAAATGCATCATTCTGCACAAACATCCGAGTGAAGGAACAAAACGCAAATCACATCTTTGAGAGAATAAAAGCTAATATTTAAAACTTTCTGTCGACTATTCAGAAGAATTTCACAAAACTATGTGACCTTGCAGGGTGTAGAATGCAGTTGATAGTTTGCGCTTTGCACTCAAAGAATTAAAAAAAAAAAAGGAACTATATATTTTTTTTCCAAACAAGAAAACCGCAAGCTCAAAAAAAGGAATAATTACTCAATCTTAGCTGCTGGCCCTCCCACCTCCACCCTTCCAGTTCCCCCCAGAGGGATGCAAGTGCGTCAGTGTGGGGCTGGAAAAGAGGAGAAGTAAAGCCTTTTGACTTTCAGGAAGGAAACACATCTGGGGAATAAGGAAAGAGAGAACGGGTGAAAAGAGGAATTAGCGTGGAGGAAGAGGAGCTGGCCAAAAATAGTCAGCCTCCGCTCGAGCCTTGCCTCGCCAGATCCCCTATACCACACCTCCTGCCACTCAAGCATTAGTCAGCCCTGACCTATCCCTCAGCCAGTGACTAACCTCCCCGCTGAGCCCCCAACAAGTCATGAACCTCACTTCCTCCCAGGTGTCTTAATCCACTCCTGGGTTACTGAAATCTAGATCCCCCCCATCCTGAAGCAAACATTTACATCTGTCAGAAAACAATTGCCATAGGACTGGGGATAATTATTTAACCTCAATTAAAAACATGCTGTGGGCCAAGTACAAACACATAAAAACACTAGTGAATTATAAAAATACATAATCAAAGTTTAAGTCATCAATCAAGAGATAACTGAGGCGTTTTTATAGGAGGGGAAAGGGAAAACGTGCACTTCTCTGGCTAGGAAACCAAGGAGAAAAACAGGAACTCTGACCAGACAAATATGGTTAAGCCAGATGTAAGGCGGTGTTGTGACCAAACTGGTTTTGGATGGAAGTGTAGCAAATATTTCATCCCATGCAGGTGTTCAAAAGGCACAGTGGGCTTGGTACACTGGCTGTGTTTGCCAGAGTAAACAGGAAGCAGTGGGCAGTGTTTCGCTGTGATTGGTCACTGCAGTTTGATTTGTGACAGACAAAGAACGCAGGAAGGAGACGTGTGAACAGGGAGCAATGCACATTAGCGAGGAAAGGGAGTACGTGTGTGACATCACGTTAATATTATGAGAGCGAGGCTTTTGACAGAAACCTGCTGCATTTTTTTTATCAACTGTAAATCACAGACCACTGTGACCTGGTCAGTTAATTCCTGTTCTGGAGGTCTATGGATAATGCTCAGGACAGCCCATATAACATAGCAACATACATAACCTATTGTGAAACAGAAGGTGTCAAATATTAATCAAATGTTAAATTGTTTTTTATAAATGCCAATAGGACTAAAGGATTGATTTATGTTGTCCCTTCTGTTTTAAAACTCACATTTTGGCACATCAGAGAACATGTCTTATTACACAGGTTTTCCAAAGCACCTGTCATGGGCAGTGTGAGCTTTGGGGCAACCAGTCGCGCATGTAGTTGCTCTCTATGGCTGGTTGTCGATTAGAGCCATCCAGTGGTGCTTTGAGGAATAGGCTACAACAAAAAATAATTAAATCATTTCCCCCAGGGATTATTAAAGTATTTCTGATTCTGATTCTGAAAGGGATAACCATTTCAACCCTTTAGTGCAGTAATCGATTAATCGGGTAAAAAGTGTGACAACCCACCCTGGTCTTCCCCATTGTTTTGGATTGGTCTTTATTATGTTTAGGCTATGGTTTTTGATGCTTTGGGGTCACTTTAAGTTGGCATTTAGGTGGATGTTAGAGTCAGAAATATTGTGCATTCCTGCTTTTCTATTGTCTCTAATTCAGATCTTAATATACATTTTGATTTAGGCCCATTTGTTGTCTCTGTTTTATGTTTTCTGAAACTCCGTGTTATAGTCTATCTTGGCTAGAACACTCACTCAAAGAGATGTTTCATTCACCAGGGTTCCCCGGTTAAATGATGGCACATAAATGACAATTCACGACACCATTTCATACACCAGTGTTTAAGCTAACGTGATTAGAGGAGCTTAAGAAGACAGCAGGCTATTATTATCATCATTATGATTTGCCATGACCAGACAAGCTGACCCGCGACATAATCCGTTTCTATGGGAACGCTCTTAATACGGAAGCTCGCTTGGATAACAGGGGCTGAAACGCGAAGGGGTAGAGCAGCAGGAGGCCATGGCTGGACAATGACTGACGTGGAAAGTGTAAGGAGTGAGTAACAAAGTTCGGGGGAGAAAACAGTCTTAAGAGCCAAAGCCGTCGCCTCTCTGTAAGCTGCTGTGGGTTTCACTGGGCACGGCACCATGAGTGTGGATAAAGCAGAGCTGTGTGATTCACTGTTAACCTGGGTAAGTTGGATGTTAGCGAGGTGTCCTAGCGAGGCTAAGCGCCTGCTAACAGGTGACAGCAGGTGTTGGCAGTGCAGGGGGAGATATGCCGTTGCTTTTGTGAGTGAAGGCATCGGTTAATCGATTAATAGCTGCTATATTGACCAAATAGGTTAACGTGTAAGCGGTTGGCAGCTCTAAAAGTTGTGTGTGTTTTGCTAACTACCGCTAGCCACTCAAGCTAACTAGCTAGGTAAACACATAGGAAGTTTGCTCTTTGTCGGTTTTCGCTTGTTATCTGTAGCAAACACACTGCGGTGTCACCACAGTTGACTGCCACAACGACAAACCCAAAGTGCTTAGTGTAAACTGAGAGAGTAATGGGAGGTCGTCCAACAAGGTTAACTTCTCAAGACCAGGGGAAACCCACCTGTTTGTTTGGCACGACTCAATTAGGACACCAACTCATATTTATAGCTTTCTAGTCCACTATAACTTGGTATCTGTCATATAGGTGATATTAAGGAAGACTGAATGGGTTTAAACAACTCCTGTTATTGTCCTGCATTCTCTCACAGTTCTGTAATATCTGTTAACTGGGGTATGAGAACTCTCATTTTGGGTCTCTGTAAATCATAAATAAGTCATAGAGTGTGGTCTATACCTACTCTGTAAAGTGTCCTGAGATAACTTCTGTTATGATTTGGCACTATAAATAAAATTGAATTAAATTAAATGTTTTTTACTGCAGGTACCAAGTCACCATTAATGAAGTCAGCTCTACTCAAAATAACAACAACCAGAGGAGTTTATGCTCGTGGAGTCTAGATTAAACCCACACATTCCTGTATCTGTCTGTCTAGTTACATTTTTGATAGTTTAATAAAATATGGCTCTGCATCAAATGTATATGCTTTTATCAAAGGGTACCCCAATAATCTTTAATGTTTTTCTTCTCAGTTACAGACGTTTCAGGTGCCATCATGCAACAGCAAGCAGGACCTAACAAGTGGAGTGGCCATTGCACATGTGCTGCACAGAATGTAAGGACTCATGTTAGTCCCTGGCACACAAGATAGGATCATCTTTTTCTTTTCTTTTTTTATTAACAACCTGCACACGGTACAGAAGATGTCACTGAACACATACCAACACAGTTAATTTTATTTCCTGTTGTTGTGGATATTACACCATTTTTGAAATGTGGTATTGAAAAGTATCAATACTTATAGACAACCTTAGCTCATGTGTATTATTAGTTAAAGTATTTATAGTTGTTTTGATGATCTAAGTGCACAGCATGAGCACAGGGGAAACAGCTGGTAGAAATTCAGTCAGAGCCTACTCACTGAGATTTGCTTATCTGTGGTTTGCACTAAATTTCCCTTTTGGATTGCAGAATCCTGCCATTATCTATGCAAAATGTTAACATAGGTGTTATTTTTGTGCAAACCAATCTGTTTAGGCCTGGTGACCTTTGTAGCTTGTGATGAAACATGTGCTCACACCCACACAGATAAATAGACAACATAACTATTTTTGAATCAAAGCATGTAGAGCACTATTCCCACAAGTGACATGTGACTGTTCTACTCAAATGTTATTGTTCTTAACAGAGCAGAGGCTCAGGGCCTCACTGCCCCGGGGTCTTGTGTGAATCTTGTTCAGAGATGCGTTGTCACTGGACCTCTCTTGTGCTCTCATTAACAGAGACCCCTCTTGGTTTAATGAGACATGGCTAGGCAGGATCAAGGAGGAGAGTGGGGCCAACTGGCGCCTCAAGGTAATTTGTGAAACAGTTGGATATCGCACCCTATGGCAACCTACTGTAGAATGACCAACAAAAAGTCTCATTCTTTTACGTCTTGTAAAGATGGTAACTCCAATTTATTTTTGTTCTTTCAGGTCAGCAACTTGAAAAAGATTCTTAAGAGCGTGTTGGAATATTATCATGATGTAAGAAGACTGTATTATTTTGACTAACTTCTAGTACACCGTTAAACCCTCTCAAAACTCCATCCTAAACACTCATTTTACTCTCCATGAACAGGTGCTCGGACACCAGGTAACAGATGAGCACTTGCCAGACGTGAACCTTCTAGGAGAGATGGGAGATGTCACTGAACTGGGCAAGCTGGTACAGCTCGTATTGGGCTGTGCTGTCAGCTGTGAGAAGAAACAAGGTAAAGAGGGTGCTATAAAAGGGGAAAAACGAGTAGATGCAGCCATCTGTGAAAATAACACCCAGGATTAACTAAAAGTCAAATCACATGGTTCTCGCTTTATATCAGTCATGGCCCGATCATCACAAGTTGATGAATTTATCACATGATTTTCCTCCACATTAAAGACCATTTGACAAATTACAATTCAGTAGAAAACCCGATCATTTGTTATTTAAACATCAGCCTGATGAGCACCGGTTCTCTTAAAATACTGATAGATGCGGTGCTGGTTTGGTTTTTGAGAGTATTTGTGTTAATCTGCATTTGGCTGCACCTTCACAGCTCTCTGTTGTCTTCTCCTAAACACAGAACAAATCCAGCAGATAATGACACTTGAGGAATCTGTCCAGCACGTTGTGATGACAGCTATTCAGGAGGTGAGTGAGCCCAGCGCTTATCCTCTTGGTTCTCTCTACTTTACATTAATCCCAGCTCTTAGTCACGGTTAATGCACAATCAAAGAAATACAGATAAGCATGCAGAGTCCCAGAAACCCTACTCTGAGATATTTCAAGACTAGGTTTAGTGTTTCATTGGCACACATCGGGCTGGAAATGTTGAACGTTGGGGGGGAAACCTGTTCCAGGTTTTACCAAACAAAGTTATTCATAAAACTTATAAAACTAAATTAAGGGGCAGGTATATTCACTGTTATTTGATCTTTTCATTGACTTTGGTATGACTGCTTTGTTGTAGCTTTTATCAAGAGAGCCTTCATCGGAACCAGGAAGCCCAGAGACCTATGGGGACTTTGACTACCAGGTGAAACCCACAGCACTTTCATTCCCCCTCTTTTTTTTCTTCACTCAGCGGATCTGTTACATTCGTCTTTTGTGTTTTGCCTCACCTTTTCATTAATGTTTACTCCCTCCTACTGTAACTAGTATTACATCTAATCTGTCTCCATGTTCTTTTGGTTCTATTTTTGCAGTCCAGGAAGTATTATTTTCTAAGTGAGGAGGCAGACGAGAAAGAGGACCTGAGCCAGCGCTGTCGAGACCTGGAACATCAGGTTGGTACACCAAATGGGGTCGACGCATTACTTGGTGTACATTTCGAGACCTTTAAAAATTAGCATCCTTAAGATCTGAGACCTGTTTTGGCGACATGCACCGTTACTGATACTGGCTACATCCAGTGTTATTTAATACTATAGAGTAACAATAGTAAGCAACTGGTGTATCTGTTTACAGTGCAGCCAAACTAAGAATTAGTCAATGATTGGGCTTTTTACATCATAATTTGAGCAACCACAATCTGATTTCATGCCGTTGTTTTCCACCCAATTGGGCTGTTAAGACCTGACGTTACACCCTTTCAAAATATGATTTCCGGGTCAAGCCTCATATTTCTACAACACCACAGTGCCGTGTTCCCCGTTGTTTGAACAGATCTTAGTTTTAAAAAAAAAAAAACATAATTGTCATTTTACCTCTTTCTTATCAATGAACAAGAATTCTAACTGACGAAAACAATTGATCCCAATTGTTTAAATGTTCAGCCGTTGTTTTGTTCCAACGGACTGTTTGGACCCGATAATCGTATTTTGAAAGGGTGTTACGTCAGACTTAAGACGACCTCTAAATAATAACTCAATATGAATACATTAAATGGTTTTTGCTAAAAAAAAAACTGCTGATCTTAAATTGTATCAAAACAGGGTTTGGTTCCGTGAAAGTCTTAAGGATTCTAACTTTAAGATGGTATGCGGGTGTTTGGGTTTGTTTTATCTTCCATTTGTCTAACAGAGCTGTTGGCATTAGCGCAAAAGGCAGGCTAATTTGTGGCTTGGGAGTGATATAAACCCATTCCTTACATGTACCCGACTCTCAGATCCTTTTGAGACCTAGTTTTGCTGTTCTGTGGGTGCAGCATGTTGTTGAATGTGTGTGCCTGCTCCTTTTGTGCTCTGGCGCTTATTGGTTAGCCTGCCCGAGACTTTGTTTGTGTTTCCATGGCTTCTTTTTGCACCGCTGACAGAGAGGGGACTCATTTTGTGTATTTTAAAGACACATTTCAGTCAATAGTTGCATAACATCAAGATAAAACTGACACATTGCCTTGGGGTGTAGCAGTAGCCAACAATAATTTGTACTGCTCTCAGCCCACCTGTTTGTTTACTTACTTAGCCCACGCATTAGGGATTAGTCATTTGAGTTGTTTTGAAAGCTATTTACTGTTACTGGCCCTGTGCTAAAGCATGCAATCTGTCCTTAAAGTTCAGTGTAGGGTTTGGCTGTATTCAAACTGGAAAGATGTCCAGCAGGTATGTATACACTCCCCTCTTGTAATATTGGAATGCTGGCTTGTCTAACCCCAACATCAGTTCAACCTGACTCAAACACAATTACAGCATTTCTCCTCTCCGAACTACAACAGCATAACCAATATTATTAAAAGGATGTCTTTGCTGATTTAAATCCAGCTCTGTAATGGCAGTGTGGCGAGTGTATGCAGATAAGAGACTGACAATTTCCGTGGGTCATGGGACTCCCGCGTGAAAATCCACTGCCGTGTCAGTCTCTAATGCAAATGAACAGTATTTGGCTTCCCACTGTGGAAGAAATCCACATGGAGTGAAGCAGCGGAGGTCCACTGAAATCCACGGATTGACGCGTCATCCAGCTGATTTAAGCAGACCTCTAAACTCCGTGCGCTGTGGCCACAGATGGAAGCCAAACACTGTTTATCTGCACACACTTACATCACTGCCAAGACACAGAGCTGGATTTAAATCAGCATAATTTATGTTTTAATGGTCCTCAATGAGCTGTGCACAGACCTTTTCAAAGATGTAAACATAAACATTCCAAAACAGTCCTAGTTTATTTCCTGTTGCAGTGAATGTGAATGAAATCAGCTGAAAGGACGTTAACAAGGACCAAGGCTGTTGCCTAGCAATGGAATTCGGTTGAAAAGGTCTATATTCATCTGTTTATAGACCTCTTGTTTATGTTTACATCTTTCAAAAAAAGGTCCATATCATGAGAATCTGCTTTTGACCCTGAGGGTAATGCTAACAACTTACTACTGAGAAAGTTCCATCTGCCTGAGACCATTGCAAACCAGCTGACTAACCAGCTTTTGACTACTGAGCATGTGAAAAGAGAAGAAAGCATGCGTTTGAGATCCTCTGAGCATGAAAAGTGATGAGTTTGTCACTGTTATTCTTTGATTTTCTTCTGTGGTACTGTTGCGGGCCAGTACTTGGGCTTCCTCATGTTTATTTTCAGAAAGATGTCGATTGCTCCTGTTGGCATTCTTGATGTTGTTATTCTTTACATCCGTGTTAAGGATCTTCCCATTTCCCCTCCCTTTGTACAGCTGTAGATAATTCACTTTGTGCATCCTCATCACTTCTCTCTCATCAGTCCATTACCTAACCTCACACTCTTTACACCTGTTTTTACAATGCAAGTCCTCTGTGCCTCTTTCCTCCGCCACAGTTGTCGGTAGCTCTGGAGGAAAAGTCCTCCCTCCAGGCAGAGACACGCTCCCTGAAGGAGAAGCTGGGCCGCTTTGATTCTCTGGATGCCTCCACCACTGCCATCACTGGCAAGAAGTTGCTGCTGCTACAGAGTCAGATGGAGCAGCTTCAGGAGGAGAACTACAGGTACAAACAGTACACACACATAGAGTTACTGAGGAAGATAGTCCAGGGTTTCTCTCTGGTATTTAAGGCATAAGCAAACACTCATCAGGCTTTTACATAATAAACAGTTTTACATTTGCATAGGTTGCTTAACTTTTAGAAAATGTAGCTTTAGACTTTTTCAACATTCTAAAGTTATCATCATGTGCGCGTACAAATAAAATGCTTTTGCTGAGTCACATGCTGCATTTAGTATCTAACAATGAGTCCATTCAGTTTCCTCGGTCACACAAACCACTGCTCTGGTGTAATCTATGTTACAGACTGGAGAACAGCAGAGATGACATGCGTGTGCGGGGAGAGATACTAGAGCGAGAGGTGAACGATCTGCAGCAACGTAACGAAGAGCTGACCAGCCTGGCACAGGAGGCCCAGGCCCTCAAAGACGAGATGGACATTCTCAGGTGAAACCAGACTAGCATTCTTACTTCCTACCCAATCAAGTTGAATTGATTATGGAAAACAGTGTGGGCCTTTCTTACAAGCTAAACTAAGTTTGTACTGCAGAAAGTCACACATGGTGGGCATTGAATCACATGGACACTGAGCGTTGTGTGTTCTCTGCTTTGTAGCTTTTGTAGTAGTGTGTAATGTCAAACAAGGGAAGACAAATACAGTGGGTGTAAACTGTAAAGAAAATACTGACATTTTAAAATGGTGTTAAAATCTCTTTGCATCTTGTGGACTTAACATCATGTATCGTCTCGTCATACCCCTTATTCTGAATGTATGGTATATATTTTAAATATTGTACTGTAATGACAGCGATTACTGTCAGTTTACCTTCTATGTTTCATCTTCAAAACTGCATGTTAAAGCAGCACATTGTGCCCCCTTTTAAATTTCTGGCTGCGCCTGGAATGTCCTGTTGGGGGCCACAGTGCTCCTAGTGAAAAAGTTAGTGGGGAGCCCTGGCCTACTATATAATTTAAATCAACCAATCATTTAATGAGACAAGTCAGTGTGTCTCTTTTAAAGGATATATTTGGTGATATTCTAAATTTTTGTTAACATCAATAACTCGACTGAAAAGAGCACACCCATAATGAATTACGAGTATTGTCTGTGTTGAAAAACTGTTAAAAACACTTCAGTGCTTCTACTGTTGAACCTGGCCAGATGTTCCTTTTATTACCATGAACTGGGCACTGTAGTTTATTCACAGTCAGTCCCACATACATTGTTTTGGTGTCGTTAATACTCATTAGCAGAAAGAGGAAAGAAAGAAGTTTAAAAGTATTGAGAGTAAAACTAACACATTGTTTTCAAAAATGTAGAACATCACCAGCCTTTTCCTTGTGCAGTAGTTCATCTATTATCAATTTACACTTACAGAAACAACTCCCACACTGCCCACACACAGACGTCCATTCAGCTCCTCTCTGACATCTGTGTTGATAATATGAATTTCATGCACTGACACTGGCTTGCGTCAGAGTTTTTGCTTTTCAGTAGTTAAGTACATATCCACACGGATGTATTGTGTTTAACTAAAAGTCAGGATTCTGCGCTGGTACTCACCGCCTCCCACACTGTCCTCTCCTCCCCCTCAGGCACTCGTCTGACCGGGTGAACCAGCTTGAAGCCCTGGTGGAAACGTACAAGAGAAAGCTGGAGGATCTGGGAGACCTGCGCAGACAGGTGCGCCTCCTGGAGGAGCGCAACACCGTGTACATGCAACGCACCTGTGAGCTGGAGGAGGAGCTTCGCAGGGCCAACGCTGGCCGCAGTCAGCTGGACACCTACAAGAGACAGGCGAGCTGTGGGTGGAAAAGGGGGTGGGGGTGATGATACTTGTTCCTGTGTTGATGTCCAAGTGATGTTAAACAGTCTGGTTTGTGCACGTGTTTGGAAAATGTTTCAGTTTTTATAGAGAGCTCTTGCCAATGCAGACTGTTGCTATGCTCTCTGACTTACAGGCTCATGAGCTTCACACCAAACACTCAGCAGAAGCCATGAAAGCTGAGAAATGGCAGTTTGAGTACAAGAACCTTCACGACAAGTATGACGCACTGCTGAAGGAGAAAGAAGTGAGTCGGTGAACATCGTCAGGAAATAAAAGTTGAATTGTGGTGGGGAAAGAATGAACACAGCAATTACAAAGTGCTTTTACTGTGCTATTTTATTAGGGTAGAGCATCTGATATGATGGCCACACACTAATACCCTGTCATATTACTAGACAACATGCAGTAATGTAGTTTTGATTTAAGTGATGGCAGTCTTGCGTGGATCAGCATTTGTTGTGACTAGAACAGGGCGCAAATCCCTGCAGGAGGAACTGTCGCCAGGCAAATATCGTACTATTCTTCAGTGGACTCCCACATCCTGTCACACCTTCTGCAATCTGACAGAAGTGATTAATGTCCTACGTGACCCGTGGGTGTAATTAAGAAATACATACTGTACTAACATGAATTGTACATTTACTTTGTACTACTTCGAACAAGTGTGTGAGCCTAGGTAGAAGAAACACGTGGCTCTGCGTGGTAATATTGATGTGATTTCCCCAAGTTACTGCTCTTAATCTAAATGTAAAATGACACAGAGTCCATTTTCATGTGCATGCCTCAGCCGGTCTAAAAAACCTAATGGAGCATTACTTTTTGGTGTGCACCTTAAACATTAAACTATCTGGGTGCTGAACTCGTTTTGTCTTAAATGTTCTTTTGCACAATTCGCAGGTTCACACTAGCTTGTATCTACAGGTGCCGTTAGCCTAATTATTCTTTTCAGGTGCAAACTAAAGCAGACTGAAATGAAGCTGAAGTCTTACTTTGTGCTTCGTTCTTCAGCGTCTGATCTCAGAAAGAGACACACTCCGAGAGACAAACGACGAGCTCAGGTGTGCACAAGTCCAACAGAGGTGTCTCAGTGGATCTGGTGAGTTGTAATTGCACTCAATTAAGAAACAAATTACTAAACTGCAAAATGGTTAAATAATCAAAAGCAAGTTTCCAGTTGTGGTAGAACTTTCTATTTTTCTTTAATGGCATGTTAAACGAGCACCATTTACTATTTTAGAGCAGTATATGCTGGTGGCTGTCCATTAATTAACATCGTACACATAAATACGTGTAAAGCTGTTCTGTGGATTTGAAAATTAAAACAAATATGCAAATTGGGCTATTTGATAAAATGTAGTTCAGTCACCTGCTGGCACTTAATCTCTCTCTTTCTCTCTCTGCAGGAGGCTTGTGTGACAATAGTGTCACAGTAGGAAACCTTGCTGCAGAGATCATGCCTACTGAGCTCAAGTACGTATGTTCTTTGTGTATAAGCCGTGGTGTGGGGGTTCCTATGTACGTAGCGCCAAATTTAAGCATAACCAATGAGATTTTCCCTCTGAAGCTGTAACAGACATACATTGGTGTCACTATCAGTGGCCCCACCGTGCCCTACATTCATCTGCTAAAGCCTGAGGAACAGTTTGCCCCTGAAATAGCAACACATGGCCGCACATTTGTCCAGGGCGTTGTCGGGTAAAGGCGCGGCCAGCTCGGCAGGCCTTTCGTGCCTCTGCCACTCTCTGACCCAGTTCGTCTGTCCTCAACTGTCTTTCCCTACTTTCCTTCACCTCCTATCCCCCCTCTCGCCCCCTCTCGCCCCCTCTCGCCTCTTCTCCTTTTCCTCGTACAGGGAGACAGTGGTTCGTCTACAGAGTGAAAACAAGATGTTGTGTGTCCAGGAGGAGACATACAGGCAGAAACTAGTGGAGGTGCAGGCTGAGCTGGAGGAGGCTCAGCGCAGCAAGAACGCCCTGGAAACTCAGAACAGGTGGGGGGGGGGGGTGTACTTAACATGCAGTCCAAGTTCTTGTTTAGTCGTGTTAAGTAATCATTCCCCTTCTAGGCCACCATATTGTGTGTCCGTGGAAATTAGGCTGCTTGTTTGGCTGACGGTGGGAGTGATATCTGCCTAAATGTAAACTCACCCTCTGGACTGTGTGCTCAACTGAGCTGTGTGGGCTGGACCGGAGGACAGACAGCAGAAAGCCAGATTGTCCCTTGACTGTGTGTGTGTATGTGTGTGTTTACATGCCTGTGGGCATGTGGACATGTGGGTGGACTGTGTGTGTGTGTGTGTGTGTGTGTGTGTGTGTATGTGTGTATGTGTGTGTGTGTGTGTGTCCATGCAACACCAGGCTCAGGGTGTGGGAAGCATCCTCAGTAACAGTAACGGGAGGAGATGAGTGGAGTGAGCATGCTCAGTAGAGCAAAGCAGTGAATGGCCAGGCAGCACACTTGGGGGAATGGATGAGCAGTGCCTGCAGCAGATGTACAGAAATCCACAGGATACTTTGCATACATTCCACCCACAGTATCAACTTAATAGCCTATTGTTTCTTCTTTACCACTGACTTCCCTTTGTCTTTGTTACTCTCTCCACATTGTTTCTTCAACCTTTTTATTTTCTCTGTTATCTTTTTTTGCTCTTTCTGATCCTAACCTTCCTTCTGGTACTTGTTTGTTTCCCAGACTAAACCAGCAGCAGATCTCAGAGCTGCGTTCTCAGATCGAGGAGCTCCAGAAAGCGCTCCACGAGCAAGACAGCAAGACTGAGGATGTGAGTGGAGAGACTTTCTTCCTTCTCCTCCGCTCACTTTTGTTAGATCTCCCCTCCCCTCATACTGAGACACAAAGTGCATGTGGAAATGTTTTCCCCTTTTGAAACTGATCAACTCGATGCATGGCATATTGAGTATATTGAAAAGATGACTGTTGAGGACTGCAGTGTTTGTTCCACTTTGATACATGTTGTGTGTGACTTTAACCCATGTTTGCTGTGGTGAGTCACTGTTAACGCCTGCCCCTCTCTGTCTGTCTCTCTGCGCCTGCCCCCATCGATCAACTCTGCCAAAATCAGGCCATCGTAAGTACGGCCCACCCTCTGTCCAACTGGCCCATGATTTAACTCTTTGCCAGCTTGACTTTTTTGTGTTTGTGTGTTATTTAAAAAGCTTTTTGTGTTAATTTTGAGTTTAATGTGCCTTTGTCTTCTTCTTTGAAGTCCTCCTTACTAAAGAAGAAGCTCGAGGAGCATTTGTAAGTACTGCTCTGCTTCTTTATGGATTATTTATTCAGGAAGGTCCCAAACAAAAGTAAACTCACACACTCATGACGTGATTATTGCAGGGAGAAGCTCCATGAAGCTCACTCAGATCTCCAAAAGAAAAGAGAGGTCATCGATGACCTAGAGCCTAAAGTGGACGGCAGCAGTAAGTTATTTCCTGCTCTCTAGTTCCTTCAGTTGCTGTCTCTTGGAGTGCCAGTCTCTTCACACTTTCTTCATTTTATTCCCTCTCAGTGGCAAAGAAGATCGATGAGCTTCAGGAGAGCCTGCGGAAGAAGGATGAGGACATGAAGCAGATGGAGGACAGATACAAGCGCTATGTGGAGAAGGCGAGAACGGTCAGTTCACCTAAACGGAGCAAATGAAACTGAGTCTTCTCTTTTTTCACTGGTTTAATGTACACACCACCAATTTCACACATCAGTCTGTTTACAGGTGTTGGGGAATACTGCTGCATCTGTGAAATACATTTGTATACAGCTTTTAAGAGAGAACAATTTGGAAACTCATAATTTGCCTCAAGTGATGTCACTAGAGTCAGTGTGTGTTGGGGCTGAAGACCTCTGTAGCCCACTCCTCACCTCTTGAGACTACATTATCCTCGCCCAACCTCAGAACCCATCAGCATCTGTCTGATGACAATTTAGCCTCTGGGGGCAACGGCTAATATTTCACTAGCAAGGACCACAACATCAACAAGATGAGTTTAACGATTTATTAGAGTAAACCTAACTGATGTGGAATGCTTGAACAGCTTGAACGTGTTGTTGGGAAGCTTCGATAGGGAATCGGCCCTTGCAGACCTCCTCCTCAGTCCTTGTTTACAGTCAGATTAACAACTTGAGACGTGAGGATGGAGTTGGAATGGAGTAGTCAAACATGATTGGTCAATACTACTCGGACTACTCACGGAGACCAGACCTCTTCCACTACCCAAATCTTGTCTAGTTGCTTATGGATTCTACATCCCCTTTGTCTGCAGAATTTGCTCAAAGAGATTAGCCACTACCAGCATAAGACACCCTAGTGATACCGCCGGCCGAAATTATTGGCTGATATTTGTGTTTTTTACGTGTAACGGCATCGGCCGATGTGTGCCGCTGTGTTCTCTGATAGTTTTTTCCAGCATTATTTACAGAAAGGCAGCTCTGTTTTGATGGAGACGCCTTTTTTAAGTTCAATAAATGTTCCTTTTTTTTCTTTAATCGAGGCTCGTGACATTTGTTAGCATCACTGAGTAATTTTCATGATGTAAATTGAGGAAAGACAATCGTCCGTCCATATTGGTCATCGACTAATGCTGATGAAAAAAAATCTGCATCGGCCCTAAAAAAAATCGGTCGATCCCTAATTATTGGTAATGTAGGTGCAATAAGAATGCATGGAACAAAACCAACTGGTCTCTGGTTCTGCTGAATGGATTTGATTCATTTTTGTTACTGTCCATCATAAGTCTGGAGTCATTAAAATGTCCCTTGTGTGCGCAGGTGATCAAAACCCTGGATCCCAAACAGCAGCCGATGCCTGCGACTCCTGACGTTCAGGCGCTGAAGAACCAGCTGACAGAGAAGGAGAGAAAAATCCAGCACCTGGAGGTACGAAACATTTTGGCATAAAGAGTAAGTAGGTCACCGTAGCTCTTTACATCTCACTAATGCATCATGATCTGTTGCTTTGCGCAGCATGACTATGAGAAGAACCGAGCCAGACATGACCAGGAGGAGAAACTCATCATCACTGCATGGTACAACATGGTAAGTGAGTGTGCAAATACATGAAGCATGAGAAGGCCTAAAGCTGTTTCCTGGGTCCTTTTTTCTCTGTGGTTGAAAACAATTCTACCACCTTTTGGTTTTGTGAAGGTCTGAAAACAAGGATTTGAACTGGGCAGAGATGATCTGCACGAGACACAAGTCCTTACTCTACTCATTGTTTTGTTTGTTTTTATCACACCCATACTTGATTCTACACTCTTCCTTTTCTTCCTCAGGGGATGGCGTTGCATCAGAAAGTGTCTGGCGAGCGGCTCGGTCCCTCTAACCAGGCCATGTCCTTCCTCGCCCAGCAGAGGCAGTCCACCAATGCAAGGAGAGGTCTGACACGCCACCATCCCAGATAAGACAACCGGGCAGGAGTACACTCGCGCTGAAAAGAAGCATAGAGAAGACGAGGTGATCTACAGTAGACTTCACCTGAACTCCCCGTATCTTTGCCTTAATACCTTCTCGCTGGATCACTGCACCTCAGAGAGTATTCTTCATGCTGCTGCTGCCCCCTGCTGGCTCTAAATGGTACGAGAATGTTACTTTTCTCTGTGGAGCCCTCAGAGGGGAGAAATCCTACTGTGTTAAACTCTGCTGCTGATTAGATTCAGAGTGAAGAAACAGAAATAGATGGTGTAGAGGGAGTTGTATGGCCTGAAAAGAGGCTGTGTCACCTTTTAAGGTGACTTTTGTTTCCTCTTTAGCATCATGGACTCGATCCTGTTTCTTTTACGGTCTGTTTTAAGTCTCTTTTTTTTTTTAGTCTTATGTTTTTATGTTCTACAATAAGATTGAATGTGAGCTAGTTTAGTAAAAATGACAGTTCAGTGGTAGACGAGAGAGGAGTTATTTTACATTCTTTAGCACATATACAAATGCTGAAGAAGACATAAAGCCACACAAGCTAGACTGTAGACTGAACACAACCCATTCAGCTGTTAGTACATCTCCTTGGTTCTCATCGCTTTCTTTTTGTCGTCTTGGCTGTGTTTTGAGGTGAGTTTGCGTTTTTTCTGTTTTTAATTTGAAGGACCTCAAAATGATGTAAAGACTCATGAGGGTGTGTTAATCGCTGTAGTCCGTTTTCCTCATTGTACTCACATGAATCATTTTCTCTAAACTTTATCTTCATAATGAGAGTTATATGAAATGTTCACAAGATACACCAAAGCACTTTGCTGGAGGGATGGCTTTGTTTAGTGCCTCTCAGAAACCTTAAAAGACTCCCTCTAAGGATGAGACTCAAGTGTCTCCCCCGCCCGCGTCTCATCTGACACCGATTTACTTAAAGACTACGTCACACCGCAGACTCCTTTTCATTCAGCTGGTGCTAGCGTGACTTCTGCATATGCTTTTTACAGCGTTCCCTTAATATGAATTTGATAATTACTTAATGATTTTTTTTTTTCATTCAGATTGAAACAGGGTAATTGTTGTGGGTAGGACCTTATTGCACTTTAGACTCTAAACTAATTCAGTATAGGCAGTTGAAGGCCTCCTAGCTTATCACATAACTGGAAAACCAATACACAATGTGATGAAGTCCGTTATGATAAAAACACTACTACTAATAATAATAAGGACTGGGCTAATGGCTGTTTGCTGCTAGACCTCATTTACAGTTGAACTGAACTGGAAGGAAATGTATTCATTAATACGCTGGAATCCTTTTGTTGTGAGGCGGGTAAACGAGTTGAACATTTTTGTCTGCTTTTATTCACTACTGGTTCATTTTCCTTTCAACAGATGATGTCATTTTAGCCCGTCCCATATCATTCAGAGCTACTGTTTTGTGACTTGTACTTTGTCCCTGTGAATATGTGTGCTACGGACTACACAGACCACAATCCTGCTGTTGTGTTCACTCGTTTTTCTACTGATGTTTCATTGTTTGAGTTGATATTTGTGGTGTTCTGTCGATATCATTGCTGCACATTTGCATGGCTTGAAGGGGTTATCTTTTGGGTTGTTTGTATCATTTAATGGTCTAGTAGATTGTAGCATAGTGTACTCAACGCAGGGATCTGAGGCAAGTCAAAGATCCGTAGTCCTGTCTGTTCTACTTTTGCACTACAAATAAACGGGAACTTAAGATAAGAAACGGTGGTCTGGTGTTTTCTTTGCCGATACATTTCAAGTAAACTGAAGAACTACTTCACTGTTTCGACCAAAACATTTCTTCAGAAAGATCTGAGAAAGGAGGCTGACCCAGGTTCTATTACCCTGGTGCCTTTTGTGGCTACATTTGGATTCTGTCACAATCTAAAGGCCAATCTGATTACTCAGACTTCTCACGTCCGCCTGGGCAGTTGGCTGAAATGGTGAAAGCCTTGTTTATCTCACACCACTTTCTACAAGCACGTCTCAAATTTGATAACCAGTAAACCTAAATCGTCCAACAAAAGCATGTAAAATGGCATTACTTGCAAATAGTATTTTTTGATAAATAGATGTTATTGATCCCAAGGTGGGAAATTGCAGCATAGCAGCAGCTTTGGACACAGTAACAACCCACAGATAAATCAAAACAGCAATATAAAAAGATACATAAATAACGTATAAATAAGCAGTCTAACTGTAGTGGAAAGTAAACCTAATAATATAAGGTGCAGTGAACAGTTTATGTAAAAAAAACAGCAGGTGCTTGGAGACTGTATTGTTACGGCAGCAAAAGAGTTTTGTTTATTTAATTATTTTTTTTAATGTAACTGTCAGAAAAAGCCTTAACAAAAGGACCAGGTCGGAATCAGAATCAAGTTATAATAAAAGTGAACTTTATTCTTAAACAAGAGAACACAGTACACTTCAACACCAGTGACTCCACCTGCTCTGAGGCCAGTCCTCCTCAATCAAGTCATTTAACATGCAGCTGAACAGTGACGGTTGTCATGGTGAAATATTCAGGGAAACATTGGAAGTTATCTCGGCTTTTCCTGTAGCAATCCGTCGTCTCACCAACTCTCCTCAGAAAAGATCCCTTTTCTCACAGTGGGACACCAAAAAATGAACACAGTCAGAGTTCATATCACTCATAATAATATGTCTGCACTTTTCCATCAGTGACCGTTATTAAGTCTTTCATTTCTTAGGTTTATCCTTGAATAAGACTCTATTTACAAGCCTGCCCAGCATTTCTAATGACAAAAAACGGACAAATAAGGTAAAAAAAAAAATCAATTAATTATTAAATGAATATGAATCCCATGGGAATGGGTCAGACAGGGTAACAGCCGTAGATTAAAGAAAATCCCCTCCAATGAAAATCAAGTTTTCACCTTATTAAGATGTGTTTATAAGCTACAAGACGTATCATGAGCGCGATGAGCATCAATGTCATGGCTGAGCATTTCTCCTTGAAACTTGTGTACCAAAGACTACATTTCACATTTAGTGCAGTCATTTTAGGAAACAAATGGGAAGAGAGCAAACTCAACTGATTATGTATCCTCAATATGTCCTGAGTAAGTATGTGCAGGGGCGGATTAAGGTGGTCGTGGGCCCCTAGGCTGCTGTTTGTTTGCCCCCCCCCACACACACACACACACACACACACACACATTATTAATCATACTTTGTCAGGAAAAAAAACTCTGCTAGAACAGAAGAAGAGTCTGTAACCTTGAAAAATCTTGTCAATTTTGGAATTTTCTTCAGTAGATCTTGGCCCCATTGTTCTTTCAGTTGTTGTGTTTTTCTTTTTCATGCTCTGCTATCACATTTCTTTTCGGACACTTTGCCGCTGTACTGTCTAATAACAGTGAGTGACATGTCATTTAACAAATGACCTCATGAACCCGGCCGCATGATGGCAGCTGATTGGGTAAATGTTTCCCATATCTATTCAATCAGTGACTTAATTTCTAAGGGCCCCAATAGTTTTTTTCCCCAGTGTAGTAAATTTAAAAAAGAATTGGCCAATGCAGCTGCACACCTGGGGCCCCTAGGCTGCAGCCTAGGTCAGCCTGTGCATTAATCCGCCTCTGAGGATGTGAACAAGATCCAACCAGACATTTTCACCAGGCTTTACCTAATGTTTAGATCTGTTTTGGTATTTATGAAAAATAGCACATATGAATTAGATTAGGCCCCATTTGCCGATGTGAACAAACTATTTAAAAAAACTTGTATTACATGTATTGTTTGTCTTGATGTAAGTAACTCGGTCATTTTCATGTGAAAAAAACAATGAATAGGCGAATGCATATGGTATATTTGGGTCTTTTTGAAACTTAAATGGGTCTTACTGAAACCTCCCCCTATTGGGATTCTTCTGGGCTTAGCCCCCTTACTCAGGACACATCAAGGATACAGAATCAGTTGAGTTTGCTTCTGTTACAGTGTGTTCAACCTTTTTTCATGAATTGACTGGACTACAAGGCCAGCTCCAGAATTCCTCAATGAGGGGGAAGAGTAGGTATGCTTGTTTTGTGAAAACCATGTTGGACAAAACAAAATGAACCATAGCAGATTGACTTTACATACTTTAAACGTGTCTGGAGGAGAAGTATATGTGCACCTATATTGTATAAAGGCGGTGCAACATGTTTGGATGATTCAACCCCAGCAAAGCACGACAGCAACAGTAGTAAAATCAATTACCCAGTAAGTACATTCTTTTTAAACTTTTTTTAACAATGACACAAAAATATCAAATACAACAAATCAGACAACATCAAATTGACAATGGACAATGCATTGAAAAAAGAGAATAAATAATCAGGGTTTTAAAAAATATCTGTATATTCAACCATATATATATACATACTATATATATATATATATATATATATATATATATATATACATACATACATACATACAATTATATAAAAATATTAACTTTCTATGAATAAATTAAAGATTTCCATGTTTTTGAAACACGAGCTTCACTTCCGCCACAGCGTGACGTCATCAGTAGAATTTAAACATGGCCGACAGCTAGTGCTAGGTGGCGAAAGTTAGCGAAAAGCGTTGGTAAAAACTGCCGAGCTCAGTATTTGGTGCAGGTATTTAAACTCTGTTGGACGCTTTAAATGTATTAGTATATTTGGATACACCTCACACATGAACTGGAGGTTTAAGCTGAGAGACGGCCTTACGGACATTAGCCCGCAGTATTAGCCGCGTTAGCATCGGACCAGCGCCTGCTCCTGTTGTTGTTCAGGGCTATGAGCTACAGAGCTGACGTCGGGAAGCCTTTTTTATTTCGCAGTATTTTTCATTGACTTCTCAACCGGACTGTATAGCTGTGTCGGTGGATTGGCTCCTGGGCTTTTTGTACTGTACGGCTGGTGGAGTCCGGCCCGTTTTTCAGCGTATTGGCGGTGTTGTTCGAGGGCCAGCTTCGCGACAAAGCCATAGCTACCAGGGTCTCTGTTTGAACTGTAGCTGTTTATGAGCACCACTCACAGCAACATGGATCCAAAGCGCGCACACGGCAAAAAACCTCAAACGAGCGGCGGCGGTAGGAGCAGCAGCAGCAGCAGTAGTAGTAGTAGCGACTCCAGCTGCGGCAGCCCCGGGTCCCGCTCCAGCAGCCCCGCACCGGCAGCAAGCAACGCCACGGGGCCCGGGGGCAACGCGTTCGCTAACGACGGCAGCTTCATGGAGATGTTCAAGAAGAAGATGGAGGAGGAGAAAGAGAGGAGGCAGCAGCAAACAAGTGGAGAAGCCAGTGCCCCCGAGCAAGGACAGGCATCAGTGGAAAAGAAGCCCCCTCCCGTGGCGAGCTTTGTAAGGGGTTTGGCAGTTGTAAGATGAGATAGCAGTAGTTAAACACACATCCAAATTGAAGCACCATGCACCCATTGACCGTCTTACTCTATCCGGCACTGCAGTTCTTACATCCTGAAATAATGGCCGATATTTCAGTCTTAATTGCCTGTATCATTTCACACATGCCAGTGCTGGTGTTTACTTGCAATGTTTTCTGAACACATTCTGGCAATATGTAATATTTTTAGACCAGTGAAGAACAAGGGATGCTCCTCAGTGATGGTTTTGCTGGTGGTGCGGCAAGAGACTAAATGTAGACCTGCTCTGGTGTAGTCTCCTTCATTGACAGTCCATCTGCAAGGGCTCCTGTAACGGTTTCAGTCTTCTATCCCCTAACCCAGGTGGGGAAGCGCAGAGGCGGTGTGTTCCTAAAGACTGGCATGGTTGCGAAGAAGCAGAAAAACGACACAGAGGTAAGTGGGGTTTGCTGGTGTCAACTTTTAAACGGTGCACTTTTGACTTCACCATTAATCACTTTGTTTCCTCTCCTGCAGGCTGAGCCCGGCAAGAGCGATGCTTGGTCAAAGTATATGGCTGAGGTAAAAAAGTACAAAGCCCACCAGTGTGGTGATGACGATAAGACCAGGCCTCTGGTCAAATAGGTTCCAACAGGCAAGAATGAGGAGACAATGTTTTGAGGGGACAATCATCTGGAAGAAGCTCTGGGAGGGCCGGCCAATCCTGACCTTCTCACACTGCCAGTTCAAGTTCCCTTCATAGTCTTTCACAAACTGCTTAGATTGGCACAGACCCTTTTTCCTTTTGTATTATTTTTGTCTTGCTTGTCATTTGTTGGACTCTGGTAATCTGATGTCAAAAGTTGTGTCATTGTTAAATGTTTTCAAATTTGTCATTACTGGGTTAAGTTAGGGTTCATTAATAGTTTGATTTAGTAGCCAAATCAAGGTGTCAATTAAATCTACACTGCCCATTAATGTGTGGTGTTTGTGTGCCTCACTTTTGTTAGATCCTGTTACACACACACACACTACCTTAAGATCGGTGATCAGAGGAAACGTGGTTCTTACTCCTAAAAGCATCAGACTCACTTGACTTGAATGTGAGACCCTGTCAAAGTATTTCAAACTTGCATCAAATAACTCCATTGTGGAGGGAAAGATTTTAATTAAAAGCAGGTTCTATACAGAAACAAATGAATTCAAGTACAATGAAAAAGTGTACAGCTCTCATTGGAAAAATGCTCATTCTATTTGCAGTTTACATTTCTTACAGGTATCAGTGATAATTACATGATAAAAACAGCACCGAATAGACACACTGACCATGCATCAGAGAGGGAGACATACAAAAGGCACACCTTCAATCCCACCTACCAAACACACACTCTCACACTCCCACACACACATTCACCTAAAAACCCCATTCATTCGTTCTCCCTGTCCACAGTGATATAGGTCTATGTTGTAAACATCGACAAACTGTGTTTGTCTTTTATCAATTCTATGAAGAATAGTATCAAATTATTTAAAAACGTTATATTTAACTGTGGCATTCATGAAAAGTTGAATTGATCGCTGATCAAACATCTTATAAAAGGTGGATTCTGCAATTCTACTTAAATACACTTCTCAAATTCAGCAAATATCTCCCCGCGGCCTGCTGTCTGTTCTGTGTGTGAGCTGAGTGTTCATACACAGCCCTCAGACTGAGCCACACAACACTACTATGCTCCTGCCTGTGCGCAGCACGGGGAAGGCCATGAGTGCATAAAGAGAAAGGCAGTGAGGGGGACAGTGAATCTGATGCATGCTAACAGTCTGAAGGAAGGTTATTTGTTTGGGTGCCGAGTTCAAATAATCTTTCTCCACAATCGCAGTCTCCACCTTATGTGTAACCCAATCCTCCTTTCAGACCCCTATCCATCCGTCACTCAAAGTCACGTTCCATCCAGACTCGTCCCAGCACGTGGTCTTTTCATTAGACAGCATCCCCCGGGCGCTGAAATCCAGCTGGATCATAGCGTCTTCCTCTTAGCATCTCCTCCCTGGCTTTGACTGACATCTGGACAGGAATAACGCAGTTCTTGAAATGTCAGCGTGAAGCATTGATAGACAAAAAGACACCACAGAGATTGGGCAGATAAAATGACTACAGAAAAGGCATGCTGCCACCAACAGACGAGCAGAGAACAGAACAGGACAACCGAGACGGAACACCAGACACTTGAAAAGAGAAGAGGAAAGGCGCGGAGGGGGGTAGGCTGTGAAGGTGGAGGGAGGGTCAGATTTTACCTGAGAAAGCGAGCTGCAAGTGAGGAGGCAGAGCAACCTGAGACCCTGACTGGAGACTCTTATACAGATCTGAGGAGACAGGACAGGGGAACAAGAGACATGGAGGGGAGGGAGATGAGGGAGGGACAGAAACCAAAGACAGGGAGCAAAGGAGGGAGAGAGCAAGATGGTACAGAGGTGAAGGACAAGGGAATGACAGCCAAAGAGAGGGGGGGATAAAGATAGAAGAATAACGAGGCGGGGTGGGGGAGGTGACCCATACAGGATCATTTTGGTGAAAAAGAGAAGAAAGGAGAAGTTTGGAGAAATGAAGCAAACAAAATGGAATAATGTCAAACAGGAGAAAAATCACAAGCTTACATCTGACACACAATATGGTGATAAAACAAGATGCTAGAACATACAACACAAAACAAAACCTATACAGGAACGCCAAAACTAGACAACAGCAAGGCAACGTCTGCCTACTGCGTCAAAACATAAGATTCCACTTCAATCAAAGTGACAATATTAGATTTGAGTGTAGATGCGTGTGTGGTGCATTATTTAAATGATATAGGGAGTATCCGCTGTTTTGGCCTGCAAGCATCACTTACTCTGGGTCAGGGTAGACAACGTTGCATTGCTACTGGCTGCAGAGCCGCTGGTTGCTGTACTGGAGCCTGCGGTGCCCAGTGTAGACAGGTTTAGCATCGAGGGGAACTGGAAGGGCAGGGATACGGGCACCAGGCCCCCGAGCATCCCGAAGCCCAGGGGAAGAGACGAGGGTGAGCCGATGAGACTGCTGCTACCTGCTGTGGAGACCTGAGCAGCAACATCATCGCATACGTTTAATACCAAGTACAAACTCTAGATATCGTGTCAGAAAACACTGTTTATGAGCACAAAACAACAGGGCGGTAAAGTGGACAACACCTCTGCAATGCTCTGTTCTGATAACACAGCAGAGATCAGTTTTCCCAACTCTTCAAATATTTTCCAGCAGTTAGCAGTTCTCAGAATCTATACAAAAGTATAAGTAGCATTAAAGGTTGAATATGTAGAATTCAAAAGCTATATTTAGATCTAAAAAAAGAAGAATACTCCCTCGGGGCAGAGAATGAAAGTATTGCTTTTCCATAAATTTTTTTTAGTTTGCATAAATATTCTAAAATTTTTGAAGAGTTTGACAACGACTTTCTTTCCCGTTCTGTTTCCATGGTAGCAGCCAATAGTGTTGGGCGTTGCTGGTGGCCAGGGTTGTCTGTTGTTCGGTGCAGCTACTGTAGGCTGGCACTGGGTGAAAGCCTCAGCAAAGGGGGCGAGGTCCACGGCATTCAAACACACGCCCAAATGGCTACGTTTCTCCTTGATCGCTAACATCACTTCCATCTTTACTTAGCTGGAACGGCTAACGCTAACGGCTAACGCTAACTGTCAACTCCTCTCATACTTGTTTTTATGGTGCTGGGGATGGGTTCAAACAGGCTCTAACAGACTCTGCTCTCCTGTCTCCTCACTTGACACACTCAGCAACGAACCTGGCAACCCAACTGCTGGAATTCATTTTTGTTGTTGCGACTACGATCTTGAGACACTAAATGGTGGTGTTCTGCTTATTCTCCATATTCAACCTTTAACACAATGAAACTTCTGAGACTGATGGGGACAAAAGTGGAGGACATATATATAAATGTGCTGGATAATAATTCATTTGGACAGAAGGAAGAACACGCTGCAGGTTACTAATCTGGACATGCTATCAGTACAAACCTGTGGTAACTGAGAAGAGACAGATGAGGATATGACAGACGTGACTGGCTTGGCCCCCTGAGGTGTCCCGCCCCCTGTCCTCTGACGCTGACCTGCGTTGACAGAGGCTATTGCGGGGGAGGCACTGGATCCTGAATGCTTGCTTATGGATATGGTGTTAATAAGGCTGGCGTTGGTGGTGGTCTTCTGGCTGCCTGAAAGAGTGTAGCTGCCTTGCCCCGGCTTGGTTGCTCCTCCTTGGGCACCTGAGAACTGCGGGCGGAACCCTGCTGGGCTTTTGGTAGAGTACTGGTGTATGGTGGTAGCCTGAGACCTGGGGTTTTGAGAGATGGAGGGAGATGCGGAGGTGGTAGTGGTCACGGCGAGGTTGAGGGTGCGGGGAGTGAGTTTGACGATCGGAGGGATGCTGCTGTGGGTGGATTTGGTGAGAGTAGCGTGCATAGGGGTAATGAAGTTAGACTGTGGCTGGGACTGAACTCCAGAGAGAGTCTGAGAAAGAGAGGGGGAGGATTTACTCTGAGGGGTATGGGGCAGGCGAGGCGTCTGGAAGGTTTTGGGGGTCATGTGTGAGGAGGATATGAGGGTGTGTGGCCGAGACTGAGGCGATGTGATGATAATAGTGTCACCGCTGGTGGCTTTATTATTGCTGCCTTTGAGAAGGCTAGAAGTGGGGGTGGAGACCCCCGTCTTTGATCCTGGGGGCACAAGCGGAGACGCAGTGGGTGGTGGACGTGGTTTGGGTGACGCTGAGGCAGGCATGTTGGCTTTAGCCACACCCACAGCCAAAGTTCTCTGAGTGTTCAACACTGAGTGTCTGTGTGCTTGCACCGCCCCCTTAACGATCCCCATGGCATCCACCCTCACTGAGGACAGAGGCGAGGACGTGATGTTGAGAGGCCGAGACAGAGGGGTGGAGGAAGACGACGAGGTAGAGATGTAGTGAGGTGTACTGGAGCTGGGAGTACTGAGTGAGTTGTTTTTCTGCTGCTGGATGAGTGGTGAGGCATGGAGTGAAGAGGGCTTGCTGGCAGCCTTGGGTCCGTCCGGGGACGGGGGGCTGTCCCCGTGGGCCAGGCCCTTGGCTGCGTTGCCAAGGATGGCCAGGGCCTGGGAGATTGAGTCCAGCGAGGGAGCTGTCAGATCCTCGTCGAGGGAATCGAGACATATGGGCTCAGACGGTGACGGAGGTGGTCGCTTGGCAACCTGGACTGCAGGGGAGGAAGTGGCACCTGCTGAAGGTGTGGACCGCTGAACCCACACCGCCTCCTGGAAGTACAGATTACACAGAAACATTACAAACTGAGTAACAGATATTCTCATGGTTGAGGGCCCGTCCACACAAAGACACGTTTTCCTGTAACCGCACAACCTAAGTATCGTTTTGGCCCACCATCTATTGAATATTTGAAAACGTTTGAAAAAATTGGTCCCTAGTAGCTTTTTATAAATAAAAGAAAAAAAGGAGTGAGACAGTGCCCTTCTATAAGTGCTTTGGGACAGGGAAGGGGCTCACAGCAGCACCCTCTGCTCGTTGAGGACACTAACTGCAGAGTGATTTGTCCCCACTAACACCAGAAACAGAGACACATTTCTCTCTAGGGTGGAGGAGGATTTGGGAGGTCACCAGATTTGGAGAGAGACTCTCCGGTGTTTGTATTAGGATTATACACAACAGCGTCTCTTCTTCTCCGTGCTGGTGTATTTCTGTGACAGTTACAGTGCCACACCCAAGCCTGGCATGTGTACTACACTGGTACTACAGCGATTTTAGCCAGATTCTCTGGTTTCGTGTGGACGCAGATATTTCTTGAGCCGAGTGCATGTGGACGGAACACTTAAGAACGACGGAGAAAAAAAGGTTGTTTCCGATCTTGTAGACGTACCCTTAAAGAGGACATAATGTGCTTCAGCCACTGAGCGAGATAGTTAGGCCCTGGACACACAAGCAGTGATGTGCACCTCAGCCCAACCTCTGCTCTTTTATCCTTCATCATTTACATTGACAACTGTATATAATGAGGGATCAAAGCGAACAAAAACTGTTGAAGCATTCATGTGGGCATGTGTGTATTGTTTTGGGCCAGACTTAAGAGAACATGAACCTATCTTTTAATAAGAACTTTGACGGCAGCTTTAAAGGTTTGTAATGTTTGAGATTAATGTTGGCGGTCAGATGAGTGCCATAATAACATGCAGCCGTATCTTTATCAAAAACTAAAGCCTTTAAGGTTGAAGTAAAAGTCAAGTCTAACCTTTGGCCTGGCCTTGGGAGTAGTGACCATCTTCTTCTTTGCTCTGGAGTGAAAGAAAACCAAAACAACAAAGTGAGAACAAGCTGCACAAGTCAGAGTTAGTCCCGGAGACATCCGTTCATAAAAAGTGACTCACGTGTAGCCTGTCAGGTGACCATGGACCATGATGCTCTCTTTGAACAGCATCCTGTAAACAGAAATATACATGTTAGAATGTATCCTGTAGATCATGAGCTAGTCAGTAAAAGCAAGTTAAATCTATTGTTGAAGCCATTATACAGCAGGTAGATATTGTAAATACTCTAATAGGCCTTTTAATAGGTTCTCATGGGTTTTAAGTCCCTGGAGGAAAACAATAACGAGAAGATCTATTTGGGTGCTTCAGTTCATTATCTGCTGTTTAATACAGCAACATGATGGGACGAGGGCTGCTGGTGGTGGCAGACATTTTGTCCTACTGCCATGGCATTTACTGCTGCATCATTTACTGCTGCACACTGGATGTAAAGAATGAAATGCAGAGGAGTAAAATAAAACTCTGTGTGTCTGTCTCCACTGTAAATCATCGGTTGTTTGTTTACTTATTTGTGCTTTTGAATATAACTGCTGTGAAACAATTAGAAAAGAATGTTGTATTTCTCAGACGCAGCACCGTGCCGCTCTGCTCTCTCTCCCTCCCCGCCTGAGCTCACTGCACACACCATTCTCTGCAGCCTGCCCTGCAGATCAGCATAAACGCACCATCTTATCTGTCTGGGTCTTGTTTTAAATGAGTCGGGAAACCTTTGACGGCAAAGCCTGACCTTTGAATGTTATCAAGGTCGTAATATACCAGAGTACTTCCTTGTTTTATGAATGAAGCAGTAAGGAGTTGAAGCTGCGGCGTTGTGTGTGTTCAACCGGCAACAGTCATCCCCGTAAGCCCCACCCCGAAGGTTAATGTCCTTTCAGAGAGCACTGCCCTCTGAGCAGGGACTATTTTAGGGGTAAACAGGCCCCAGAACTCATTAGACCCTGGTCCCTCGGGTAGAAATGACGAGTTACACAAAAGCTTCCTCGTCCCTGAGGAAAGTTCCTGCGGTCGAGAAGAACTGTAAAACGAAATAGTCTTTGCGAGACACACACCTTGCCTGCATCCAGCCTTTAGGCCAGAGAGGTTTCACTTCCGTTTCCATGAAGGCTTTGAGGTAGTCTTCTAGAGACAGGGAGTTCTTGCCCTCCAGCTCATAGCAGCCCAGCTTCACCCGCACCAGGTTACACAGCAATAACCTGGAAAGCACACATCATCCAAATACACCATCACAAAAAACAGCAAACTAATGACCATGACCTGAAAAGAAGAACGTAATCACCACAGGTACATTCATTCCCACTCGCATAAGAAACTGACCTGAGTTTGTCATCCCAGACAAACTTCTTTCGAGGGCCCATCACCCTCTTCCCTGGTTTCTCCTCATCATCATCCTCTGACCCGTTTTTCTCTCCCTCCCCAGACTGCTGCCTATGAGCACAGAAATAAACACCTCACAGCTCAGATACGTAAAAAAGGAAACAAATACGACGACTGTGACAAAACAAGTGTTGTCCTTACTTTGCCACTTTAGCGATGCAGTCCATGTTGTATCGAGCAATCTGCTCCGGCATCACGCTGCACACTGCCAGCTTCAGCTTCAGCAGGGGTGTTCGAAGACGGTCATCCTAGGCGACGGGGATAAGCACAGTCAGAAATCAAACTCACATTGCTAAATATAGAATCAGGTAACAGGCAGGCAGCAAGCAGACGCAGCAGTAACAGAGACAATGAGTGCTTTCACACCAATGTTACATTTAGACGCACCTGCCAGCACAGAGGCTCAGAGACTAATTCTTATGTCCTGTAAAATACTGAGCAACAAAACCCTCTAGGCGTCATCTGATCAGTTACATAAAAAACAAACTGAAAGTGGAGGATTATTTTATACGTTTACTTTACGACGAGTCCCTGCGACTGAACTGAATTCTGCAGGTTACTGTTTTAAAAGCAAATCCTTTGTCCTTCCAGATCTAATGAGAAGAATGTCCTCATGTCAGCACTTGTACAGGACTTTGTATTGTGGCCTTGTCTGAGAATAATATCAGTCACTCCCACACACCTGTATGTTGAGGCTGAGCTTCTTAAGGCGTTTGAGCAGCGCTTCTTTATTGCAGGGCACAAAGACCTCCAGGTGGGAGTAGACCACTGAACGCACCTCTGCAGGCTGCTCCTGAACCTGCAACTCAATGCTGACACGCACACATACAGACAGACACAGAGATTAACATAGACTTACATTTGTAGTTTATCTCACTGCAGAATCTGGACTGTACTCACTCCAGTAGGATGTTGTTCATGTCCAGTGTGAAGAACTTCTTCCTGCCCTCTGCGTCGAACAGACGGGACGCCTGCGTCAAGGGACAAGCATTAGGAAAGTTTAAGCAATGTCACAACTAACGCTGGTCACAATTCTGAAAGAGTGTTTTGGACAAAAAGGGATGAGGATATTGAAATGTTTAACCCCTTTGTGCTAAACAGGAAAAAGATGGTTTTCTGCGGCAGTCACATAGAACAGCCATAACAACGACGTTGTTCCAAAGGGTTGTTGAACAAAGGATGTTGTTATTGTCCAGTGTGAACAATTTGTTACCGGTTCAGGTTGAGATCCGGTAACAAATTGTAATCTGAATGGTATGTCTCCGAGCTTATCAATTTCTTTCAGTGCCAGCATGTTTATCTGACAGTTCATTGCAAAACAATAATGTCAAACTCGTGCATCTACGTTGCTGGAAAAAAGTCATGGTGCAGAGGGAGGAATGGTCCAAAGCGCGGCTTATTACAAGATTTAAGATGACAACAGCGCTGCAGCCTGTAATGTTGCCCATGCAAAAATATTTCCAAGACAAAGAATTACAGAAAATTGTGATTAGGAATCAGAATTGGACTGATAAGCACAATCCATTTTGTTAATTTGGAATCAATAAAATCTCATCAGTATCCAATCCTAAATATCTTTGGGTGTTGGTCAGATTAAACAACAAAATCACTTTGGGCTCTGGGAAATGATTATACTCTTTAAATACTTTGTATACAAAACAACTGATCAAAACATAATCTAACACACGGGATCCAGATGAATATCGAAGGCCTTACCGCTCTCAGGTCTTCGATGCGCTTTGTCAGTGGGGCCGGGAGTCCGCTGGGCAGAGGAGGCGGGGCCATCACATTACCCTGTAACACTCTGCTGCCCCCTGCTTTATGTCCCATCCCAAAGGAGCCGTTCTCTCCCTGGAGAGGACTGGAGGGCTGAGGGGAATCCAGCATCCCAAAGTCCAGGTCGCCCATCATGTCCTGCAGGATGTCGTTATTGGCTGAGCCCAGCAGTGACATCACAGCCGGGTCGGTGGCTAGGTCAGCCATATTGCATTCGTTGCTGCCAGCAGCCTTGGACTGGGTGTTGAGGAGTGCAGTGTTGGCGTTGGGCACTTTGGCAGTGGGGCGTGGCAGGCCAGCGGGAACAATGTTCTTCTTCCGCATCTCCTCCTTCTCCCTGGTGAAGCGACGCAGCATGTTGGCCAGGTGGATGGAATCCTTCATCAGCTTCTTCCTCTTTTTCTTTTCTGGCCGATGAACATTCAGGGCTGAAACTCTGCCAGAACAGAAGACACAAGAAGCACAAAGACATTTAACTGACAAGCACAGAGAACACAACCTGACTTCGCCAGATGGACTGATTCTCATTGTCTCAGCATATCCATCTGGGTACTCTGGTTTGGAGATCTTTTGGGAAGGTTTGAAAATACTGGTTGCTGATTGGATAAACCATCTGTCTATCACCAACATACGGGCCAAATCAACCAATCAGATCAACAAAGCGCATCACGTACTAACAGCATCGTGGCAAAGCTCAAAAAGTAAACAACGTGTCGGTAAAGGATGTTTGTAGCGCAGATTTACGGATAAAAGGGCACACTTTCAGGAGCCCGGTCCATATTCCAACAGAAGGATCAAAGATAAAAAAGCTTGATCATCTAATACGTAGAAGCCTCCATGTTGTTTACACTGGACAGTCTCTTCTCGCTTCATCACACTTAAATCTGCCTAAAAACCAACTCTGATTGGTTCAGTTGCTTGGCAAACGTCTCCAAATTTTCTCCGCCGCACGTTACCAGACTGATCTGAGAGTAGAATACAATAAAGCTTGCGAGATCAGGACAGTCTCACAAGGCTAAAGAGAACATGCATTCAGTTTAGGAATTCATCTGTAGTGTCCAACTCACAGGGTGAGGGAGCTGAGGGGAAACCATGATATACCTGACTAATTTCCCATAAGGACGCTTATTGTTCCAATCTTTACGACGGCACAACAATCTGCACGTGTAACTGGCTTGTGAAAAGAGGAAATATGGTGTCCATAGAAAGTATTTGAAAACAGCAAGTCTGAGATAAAACACTGAGGAAACATTGAAACCTCACCCAGGCTTTGGTACTTTGTTCTTCCTGGGTTTCTTGTCCTCCAGATTTCCACCATCTTGCTTTTTTCGACGTTTCTTTATCACCCGCTCCTCGCCGTCTTTCAGCTTCTACACACAGGTGCAAAAAACGTGGTTATCAATGTGGTATAACGGTCGTTCTTGATATATTTGATATAATCTGTCCGTGTGTATACTTTACCATGTGTTCGTACAAGTGCAGAGAAGCAAGAGCCTACCTTGAAGCGATTATCATCCGCGCCTGCATGTTCTCCCTCAGAGTCAGATGCTGCTCGGAACTGCAGAGTGCCTGTGTTGATGTAGAAGCCTCCGTGTTTTGTGGTGAGAGAGGCTGGCACCAGCTCGTCATACTGGAGCCAGGAGAGAAGTATAATTACTGTTAGTTTCCTTCCACTACTGTGTTGTACGCCAACCCTTTACCGCTGCTTAGAAAAACAACAAAAATTCTGTACTTTATGCAGTTTAGACTATACTTTGCAGTATTGTTTGGTTGTTAGTTTACAAGAAGGTAATGATAAATCATCCTTGTCTTCAACTTGAGAAGACTAACGCTACAATTAAACTTGTGTTTTGTTTTTTTTGGGCAGCTTTTAAGCCTTTTATTATATAGGACAGACAGGAAATGGGGTGAGGGGGGCATGCAGCAAAGGGCCGCAGGTCGGAGTTGAACCCGTGGACCTGCAGCCTCTTAACATGGGGCGACTGCGCTTACTACTCAGCCAGAGGTCGCCCCCAAATGTATGTTTTCTTGAAGATTTAAACTTTAATCATTACTGTCTAAGATCTTTTCTAATGCCATTTCTCCAATACGTCTTTCAAGCAGTAAGTATCTCATTTCCTTGCACACTGCATTGTGGGACAATACCGTCCATTACCACCACACTCAAAACAAAAATTGAAATACAAAAACAAATGAATCAACAACACTGATAACGTGGTATACTTTACTTAAGTATACTTCATTTTCTCACGCACGAATGAGTAACAAAATTGACACCCTCAAAAGCCCTAAGAAACAATGTGTGCGTGTGCTTTGGAAAAAAGGGAACTCACCGCCTCCGAATTGTCTATGAAGGGGTCGGTTTCATCGTAGCCGTAGCCAATGTCAATGAGATCCTGCATCCTGTCCTTTTTCTTCTTCTTTGGGACGCCACCCTGCAAACACAGGGAAGCACAAAAACATGTCAATGTAAACACTATGAACTTTAACATGAAACTTTTTTGTTTAGATAATTCGTATAGCTGAGTGACATTTATATGGTTCTGCACTTGTGTGTTCACAGAAGATAAGATCCTTCTGCATGCACAGCATCCACACAGTTATGGCCGTGGCGATATATTCTGATATCTTGAGACTATAAACACTCACATATTTGTTCTCAAATTTCTTGGCCAGCTCTTCTACCTCCCGCCTCTCCCTGTCATCATCAGCAAAGGGGTCGTTGGGGTCCAGGGGAGGAGCGAGTCCTTTGGGGACTGTGGAACCTGCATGCTTTACCTGAGGGATGAAAAAGAAATTGGTAAATGAATGAAATGGAAGCCATTTGTTTTATGTTTTTCGGTATATAATGCCTATTCTCACAAATGGATGCACCCCATAAGTCAGGTCTTCTTTTATAGGGGCAATCCACCGATTTTTACAACCTGAAGATGCACGACTACGCCTGTGACAGTTGTATATCGACTTCTACGGCTCTGGACGGAGCTATTAAACATCTGAGGCGGTCTGCATTACAAAATGGTGACATGATGCGTCAGCCGTGTCATATCGGAGTCCTGTAAATAGGGTTTACATCAACATCCAAGTTGTAATTACAACTGGGAAACTCTTGACTTTTCTAAAAACTCAGATATATCTGACACAGCACTGCATAATATAGTTTCGCCTCAAAATAGAGTATAATCGGGACACCTCTCATTAGCCAGAGTGAACTGAAAGGATGTAGCAGTGTTACATTGTCAAAGAACAGTATTCATAACCCTCACCTGACCAACTCTGTAATCATCAGGGCTGTAACAATGCAATGAACTGGATCGTTATATCAGTCCAACGATCCGATGTTGTCGATTCAAAGTGAAAATATCAATATCATTTTAAAAGTGTCTGGAAGAGCTCTGTAATAACATGGTCACGTCATATTTCTGTGGTGTTTTGTGAGTTGATATAAATGATAACTGATGTGCAACTGTGTTGAATGGGCGGATGATATCGTCATATACTGCTCATAGGACCCTGGATTAAAATCTAATTTAATTGGTGATGTCAGCAAATATATCATCCAAAGAATTGATATGAAATTGTGTCTTGAGAAAACTCCCCACTCATAATCCTACCACTGTCTTAAGTTGTCCAGTAACGAGACTGCATAAAGGTGTTAACATTGGATGTTTTCTCCATCTTTACCATCTGTCCCATATGACACAAACACAGCATTAACCAGGCAGGGTTCAGGATCCAGTGTTTCCAACATTAAATATGAAATACACTCATACTAGGGAATAAAAGTCAAAATGTCATAATGTCAAACTCGCTGAAATAGTCCTTTAACGTGCAACTTTCCATCCTAACAACTTCCTGACTTCACCGACCTGCCCAGACTTTGGCCCAGGGCCATTATTAATAAACACTGGGCAGAAGAACAGTGGATATTCACCGGGTCACTGCTTTATCGACACCACTTGTGCAGGATCACCAACATATCTGTGTGACATCTCCGCCTCACAGACCAAACAGTGCAGAGGTTCGGGAGGGATGCCAGGTTAGGCCCCTCCTGCTCGCATCATGGTGTCACATCATGGTGTCTACTGTGCGTCTCCTATCTCTAACCTGAGGAAGAGTTGGGTGGACCAGCTCGCCGTAGTTGAACTCAGAGGACCCCCGGTCACTTGGCTCGGACAGCGGTAGGTTGAGGCGGACGGTGGGTTTCGCATCCCCGGTCTCGGCGTCGCCTCCTTTCGCGTTCACGTTGCCGAACAGACCACCTCCGCCTCCTGACCCGACCGCCGCGGCACTTCCACCTCCATCTTTCCCAAAAGTGATGTCGACGGCCTCGTCTTCGCGGCGGCGCTTCTTGCTGGACTCCGGGGTCGTCGGCGAGGTGTTGAAGGACGAGATGGTGACGAACGGGACTTTCCTCGGCTCTGCCATCTGACGCTCTCCGTCCGACCACTGGGCACACAAAACGGGGGAGCGCCGCACTCCTCTGAGCCACCGCTGGCTGGAGAGCTAAACCCGGAGATGGTCGACAAGTAGAGCTAGCTGCTACTAGCTTCCTCCGAATGAGTGCTGCGGGCGACACAATGACTTCTGTCTCCTCTCGGCCCGTTTTAATCCATATAGCGTGGTCCCTGGCAGAGCCGCCGTCACCTACGAACGACTTAAACAGTGAGAAATAGCAGTTTGGAGTGCTTCCATGAAACTGGAGCTTAGCTACCGCACGGAGGGCTCTGTAGTAGCCATCTTGATCATTATTATCATTATTCAGAGGCTGGGCGTGCGTATGAAAAGAAAGCGGAAGCCGGGGAGGAAACAGAAGAGCGTTCGTCCAATGGCAGCGCCGGAACACGCCCACCTGACAGACAAGCGCGAACGTGCAGGGGCTGATTGTTCTGCACAGGCGGGATGTCCGGAGCACGGTCCGGATCATGGTCCGAACCCCTGAACGTCTACTGTTTACTACGATCACTACACCCAGGAGCACTGTTCTCGTGCAATCTCTCTGATGAATCTAAAACATCTGCATGCACGCTCAACTTTATAAACCGTTTGCTTGTCAGTGTGTGGAGTGAAAGTGTGGAACTATGTCCGACCATGAGCAAATTCAAACAGTACAAACGGATGGTGTTTACAAGGTACATGGAAGAAGAGGGGGATGACAAACTCTAGGGTTCTCACTTTTTTGCCATACTTGTCATTTATTTATTTTTACACAAGCGGTTATTGTGTTGTTTGTTGGTTATTGTTTGTTTTGTTGAGCGTATTAAAATAACAAACAAAAAAAACTGGATACACAGGAAGTAGGACAGCCTTTAGTACTGGGTACTAAGTGGAGAAGGGGTAGGAATTAATAAGCTAATGCTCCTTTACAAACATACAAAGGGTTTGAATGACTAGTGCTTCAAATGTAATATATGTTTCACGTGTTTGAAATAAAGCATCCATTCTTTTTGGAAGGACTTCATAATATACTGTAGATGTGGCACCCTGGTTTACAATAATATGAGATCTGCTTTCCTAGAGCAGGACAGAATACTGGAACAGAACGTTCCTAGATGTGTTTAGAACAGGGGTCTGTAACCTTTACTGTCAAAGGAGCCATTTTGCCTCCTCTTCCACCAGATACAATTTGTCTGGAGCCGCAAAACATATTTGATGTCACAGCTTATAAAGGTTTATATGTAGTTACTGTTGACATTTTATACCTCTCAAACAGTTTATTGTGCCTCTAACTGTGCACCAATATTGAACAGTGTCATCAATGCAATTAGTAAAGCTTGCAAAGGTCAAATGCAACCCCCTAGATTAGGAACACGTGGCCAGGAACTACACTTTGCACCTTTTTAAGGAGTAGTGGTCGCAGTGTCCTAAAATTGTGGTTGTTCGCTAATTTCTTACCACATATCAAGCATACAGGTAAGCCATAATCATGTGAAATCAAATTAATATGTCCACAAAACACTATTTTTTGTGGGGGGGGGGGGGGGGGGTTTATCCAGCATCAGTGCGGGTCACCAGCTCCAGATCAGCCCCCTGCAGGGAAAGGCGCTGGGCCTTAGACCGAGGATGAGACGCAGACCAAGGATGAGACGCATACTTTCACCTAATATTTTTTTAATATCACCTTGAACTCCAAGATCAAATGTTTTCCCTTGTCTACTGTGCAAAAAAAATGGTTATTTACGCATTGTTTATATAATTTTTTGCTAAAGCTACAGGGAGCCACTGATAAGGGGCTAAAGAGCTGAATGCGGCCCCGGAGCCGTGGGTTGCAGACCCCTGGTTTAGAAGAACCGCAGCTTTACTTTGATTCATTAAAACTCATGGAATTAAAGAAAGCCCCATTGATGTATGGCAGTTAATCAGCTTTTACTTTGGATTGATCCCCTTTAAGAAAATGTTTTATTTTTCTATTATTGGTCTGTTTATATCCGATTCTTTTTGAATTTACGCTCAGTTCTGAAAGCAACAATGTTTCTAATTGTATTTCATTTTGCGTATTTGTATTGGATTTTGCACTTTGCAATAATAAAGAAAAAACTACACCGAGGAATTCTACTTTGTTGTGTGGTGGGTTTTCTGCCCTGTTTGCTGATAAAATCTGGAAAATAAATATTACATTACCCAACTACCCAGCCCAAAGTGCTGAGGTGTGTGGCTGAACCTCGCCATTGGAATGACTGGATACATTTTGCAATGTCGATGCAGATCATTTCTTCTTGTATCATATAATAATGTAATATGGAGTGAATAAATATGATTAAATATGACCAAATAGTGCAAAAAGCAGAAGTGACCTTGGTACAGATATGTTGCACAGTGCAGGGTACAGGATGAGGTCAATAGTCTATTGGGAGCAGTGCTGATTGTAAAGTCTGACACGAGATTATGAAGGAAAATGAAATGTCTTGTCTTCAGTCGTAATAGTTCTTGCCCTTGTAGTGTGCGGAGGTTGCAGAAGGTGGAGCAGGGCTGTGGCATGTAAAGCAGTCACTGATTCCTTCTGCAGGTGAAGATGATCACCACACTTGCCTCAGCAGCACCAGTAAAGGCGCAGTCAGATCACATTGTGTTGGCCTACTTCTTCGACAGTCCGAGCCACGCATTTCATCTCAAAATCATTCAAATGCACTACTTAAACATTTTCTCTAAAACCAGGTTGTAAAATTGTTGCACCAAAAACAGAATTTTTCTTCCATGATGCAGTTCTAGGTCACACCAAAAAAAAGTGTTGAACTATGTACTGCTGTGTGTACATTTCATTGACTAAATACGAGCTAGAAAGCTTCATCTTTAGTTCAGAATCAGCTCCTTATCACAGGAAACCGGAGCAACTTCCTTCTCATTCATCCCCATTCATCCCCACAGCTCCACAGCTCTTTACACCATCAGACGCTGGGCTTCTGCATGATTGGATGAGCTGTCTGAGGCAGAATCCTTTTTTGATTGACAGCTGAATGAGCGAATCAGCGATCTTGAATTGAGTTTTTCATTCCGTTGTTCTGAACTGATCATTGAGAGGACACTGGTCAAGTCCCTGGAAAAGAAGCCTAGTAGGCACGACAAGGCCACAGATCATTTTCTTGAAAAGAAACGAGGGTAGAATTTACATTTAAATAAACAAACACATTTATGATGTAGGCCGGAAATATGATCTTCCCCTCCTTGAAAGACCAGCAGCGGCCACTGGGTCACACCTACATTGATACTTTCTCATCTGTGATTAACCTGGTGGTTATGGCTCTTCTGACCATCTGTCAGTTAAGCAGTGTTAAAAAAATGAGTTGGTTTGTTTCAAAACAGGTTTTGCCTTCTTAAAATAAAATACAAATACACTGCAATGTCATCCCATTACTCACTACACATGATTAAAGTCAGTGTTACATTCATGTAATAAATTGTGTATCAGCTGCAAAGACCCAGCTTGTAATACAGATCGTATCTTCCTCATTAATTTCATCCCATTCCTTTACAAGTGCAAACTGTTCAATTCCCATTTTAAATGTTACCAGTCACATGGTGTTTGTGTGCAGAAGACTGCCAAAATACATTAGATTCTCACAAAAAGTGATTATAAGCAGTGATGAATTTGGTGTGCTGAATGCAGTTACATTAGAGTATTTACAGTACCAGGATTCATCGTTGCAAGTGTAAAACGTTCCTGTCTTTATCACAGCGTCATTAGCCGTCATCAATGTTGACAAGACAACATTACAGTTCAACCATGACCTTCAGCCAATGTCAAATTAATCAACAGAACAACAAGTCAAGTGTGAAAACACCATTTGCTTTATTGCCATCGTCAATTTAAGACCAATCAGCAGCAGCGCCACCCCACTCAGATGCCTGGGCAGTGGGGGCGGTAGACCAGTCCTCCGTGGCAGGCTGAGTACTCCAGTCCTCTGCAGGGGAAACAGAGTTGATTTAGTATTGAGGTCAAAACACTTAAATGTTCAGGTCATTATAAATTTGAAAGCAGAAATACTTCACCTGTCTTTACAGCTGGGGCAGCCGCTACAAAGTAAAAGAAAAAGTTACGTGTCAAATAAATTACCCATTAAATGGAAGTATTGTCAGGTGTGAGGAAAAAAATAAATCTAAACCAGTGATCTTACCTGCAGGGAACTGTTGGATGGGCACAGATGGCACAGCAACACCCTCGGACCAGTCAGCCACCTCAGGCTGGGCGAACTCAGCTGCAGGGGCGCTCCATTCACCCTGGAACTCCTCCTTTCCAACAGCCTTCTCCGCTGCAGCCTGCTCCTCCTTCTCAATCTGCATTGGATAATGTTCATTAGAATGTGCAACTGTGCTTCAGGCGCCATTACCCACCGCAATCTCAAGCCATCATACATTTCTCAAGGTACACTGCATTTGTCTTACCTCTTCAGGATCCCTGTAGAAGTACAGATCTGGCATGACCTCCCATGGGTGCTCCCTGGAGATGGTTCCCCTCATCCTGAGAACCTCCCTGGCCAACATCCACCACATCAGACCAACAGAGTGGTGACCCTGTATCACAGACAGATTGGTTTAGGATTACCACAGTAAAAGTGTTTTTACCTTGTACGTTTCATAATATCCAGAGACAAAACATACACTGTGTGGCAAGACCTAAACCTCATCCCCCTGTATAGTTCAGAGAGGAAGGTAAAGGCCAAGCACTTTTATTTAGCACACGTCCTACACCCCGCACTGCACAGACAAGACAGCGCCGGGCTCTAACGGTGTGCAAGAATTTACAAAGTATCAACAAAAAACAAAACATTAGAGTTGGTCAGTATATGCTTTGATCATTTTATTATTTTTCTCTCACCTTATTGTTACAAGGAATGGCGATGTCCACATATCTCAGTGGGGAGTCGGTGTTGCACAGGGCAATGGTGGGGATGTTGACGTAAGAAGCCTCAGTCAGTGGCTGATGGTCAGCACGAGGGTCAGTCACAATCAGGAGACGTGGCTCCCTGAAAGCTGCTTGGATCTGATTGGTGAATGTACCAGGGGTGAACCGACCGTGGAAAGTGGTGGCGCCGGTGGCAGAGGCAAACTTCAGGACTGCTCTCTAGAGTGGCCATAAAAGAACATGTTATACTCAAGATCTGTTGGATTTTGATTATTATTATCGACAACTTGAACTGTGGCTCAGGTCACTATCAAACCCCAGTCATGGGACAGCAGTCCTAATGGTGTTAGCGAAAACCCGGCCAGCTCACTCTTGCACACTTCCGACACCTGAACACTGACATCAGCGCCCGGCTTTAACAGTGTGCGTATCATAGTTAAAGTATTAATGTCCCAATGTGAAAAGTGACTGTCACTAGCTTTTAACAGGACAATCTTAAGACATCACATCATTGTTTATCTTTACCTGTCCAGTGTTCCTGGATGAGATGACGCACACATCAGCTGGGTTTTCAATGGCAACAATGGCCCTGGCCGCCAACAGCAGCTTCTCCCAGGTCTTCTTCAGGTTAATGATGTACACACCTGGAGATTGGGGAGAACCCCAGGGCATTAGAGAACACTTTACTTCACTGACATTAAAAACTTGTAAGAATAACTAAGGTGCAGAGAGAAAAATAACAGATTTGTCCTAATTTATCAGTCCATCTTGTCACAGGCCATGTTCCAACTCTCACCGTCACTTTTTCTCTTGTAGACATACTGGTCCATCTGGAAGTCCAAGTTGGTTCCTCCCAGATGGGTTGCTGCCGCCAGGAACTTCAGCACATCCTCCTCCTTCATTTGAAGGACATCTAGACCTCCGGACATCGTGACCGCTTTCCCTGCGTAACGATTGATGGGAGAGCTAGGAAAAGACGAACAGCATTGGTCAGACAACAGTGGAGGTTGGTCATGTCGACAGTTTAATTATACGGTGCATCACAAACTACACAAGCATCAAGATTTACTTCATTGATTCGGCCAAAACGTGAAGCCTATCAGGCGACACAACAACAGGGCACTAGAGGATACAGGATGATGATAATAATAATAAATACAGCACCTTTAAAATAAGTGCTTTAACAACGCAAATCCAAGTACACACAATATAAACAAAACAGTGAAATCCAGTAGGGTACAACATAACCATATTTAAAAAAGGACGTACTTGGAACACTAATTATTATTAGCTTAAGATGCTAGCAGAGAAAGCTAAACGAAAACCATCCGGCTCCATATCCGGCCTTTAAGAGAGTAAACCCAGCTGTAAAACCAGTGCGCCCGCTTCATCGCATTCGCACACCTCTAATGACAGAGTAGTATTCGTATTTTATTTTGGAAAGCTGTGACCATAATGTGTAATAAGTATTTGGAGTCAGGCGCGAGGGGAACACTACGGCAGGAGCGCGTGTCAACGGCTAGCATGTTAGCTCTGACATTAGCACTATCTACTCTGGTCTAATATGAGACGATAAAGAGGTGCTAGGTCGTGCTTGTGCCGCTGTGTACAGTGGCTTATGTGTACTCTAGCATTACTCCGCCTTTCACCCGTCCTTTAAATGTTTATTACCAAAAAAAACGACATTTAAAAACTCACCACGAAACAACGCCGTATGGAAATCTGACCACACGGTGAAAAAGAGGGCGCTGGGAGGAAATGACGTAGTATAAATACTACGTTTCCGAGCCTGTGATTGGCCGGTTATTGTGAATGGGGCGGATGTAGTTCTGTGAGTTCACCACCACGGGGCGGCGCTGTAAGCCATGTGCCATGATGACGGGAGCAGAGGTAACCACAGGTCGGGTGGTATCCCATATTAAGACAATGGAGATGGAAAGACCATATTAAGACAATGCTGAGACACTGACTTCTCGGTGAAAGAGTGACCTGTGTCGCAACCGTATTTGCTGGAGATAAAGAGTTCCGGGCAAAGGGGACACAGCGTGTACACAATGTCACAACGAGTTGAGATATTATTTCAATTAAACAGCAGAAAGTTTGTGAAAATGTAATTCTGAAAGGACACCATAGACATCAGTTACGCCCAAGACAATCATGGTGGGACGCTGCGCAGACACGCAGGCAGATGGGTTAAAGGATAATGATGTGTTGATTAAAAAACACTGTGGTTTGAGTGGATGTCTGTCAGTTAATCCGTCAATAGCTTTATTTGTCCACAGTGAGGCAATTTGTTTTAGTCAAGGACATTGGAGTTTAAAACAGAAGGAGCGTGGGATGAGTGGGGTGTTTTTGGAGTTGTTTTCTGGGTCAAATCTGAGTTCTCAACACTTTTGGTCACTTTTGGTCACTTACCATAAAGTACCTCATAGCATATTTATGTTGGGAGCCTGCCTGCCATTTTAGATTCAGCCATTCAAACTGTGCTCCATAATTAGTAATAATAATAATAATATATTTTATCTATGGGCACCTGTTGGGACCTAGAATTATTTGGTAATTGGTATATTCATTATTTAAATGACAGTACGCTGAAATAGATTGAATCTGATTAAGCAGGAGCTATTCTTTGTTTTCCGTCATATTTTGATTTTGTTCATATGCCAAATATAATCCTGATGAATGTCACTTAGTGGAGGTCAGAGTTCAGAAGTGATGTCATTAATGTGCACTGTGGGGAGAAGGACAGTTACAGTGAGTCAGGGTGTGTTTTTCAAGCCCTTGTTTTGTGCTGAGGTGCAGTCCAGTTTTCTTTCAAGATTCAAGAAGCTTTATTTATCCCAAGGGAAATGATTGTGCAACAGTTTCAATACAAAGGTGGGAAAGGATCAGAGTAACAATAAGCATAAACATAAATCAAATCAAAATAAAGCTTTCTTGGTGTAAAACCACTATAACTGAGGACTGAGGTGAATAAAAGTTACCAAATGGAAGAGATGAAGCCATGTCTGCTTGAGGATGCAACACACCTTTCGTGACACCCAAGGTCACCTTACATATCCCCAAAATATATCACAAAGACAGAAGTAAAACAAAACGAACCAAACATAAAGATAATTCTTATCAATCAGTCAGTCCTGAGAAATCATATAACATTTTAAAAAGTGAACGTCACCCTGTCAGCTCCTCAAATCCAATAAATAACGTGTTTATTTGCATGATGTGTATTTGCCTGTCAACAGTGGAACAACTCAATGGACGGGACGCAGTGGTATCCAGTTGGTTGAAATGTGACAGAGATGAGAGGTGAACTGTCATGTGCAGTCTAAAAGACAAAGATAATTTATCCCAAACTATTCTCAGAAAAGAGGAGTTAATGCATCTGCAAATAAATATTTAGAGACAAAACAACTAATTCAGAGAACTGACTTTACACTTTGGAACACACATGTTTCTCTAAGGAGCTGATCTTTAATAATTGGTTATTATTCATTTATCTTTTCCAGCAGATAGCTAACCATAAAGAGTTTACAACAGTTCTACCCTCCTTGTCCTTATTTCCTATTTGATATCATGTCACCACTCCCCTCTGCTGCTTATCTCCGTCTCACAGCGCTGTGATAAGTCTTTGGCCTTTATGCTCTGGCAGTCTGCAGCAATATGCTGAGCAATATTTCTTTATTGTTCTGTAATATTTTGCTTGTGATAGTTTTATACCACAGATGAGCCAGTCGCAGTTTTATATTCTGTACATAGGTTTTCTCAGGAGGGTGGCTGGAGTCTCCCTTAGAGAGAGGGGGAGAAGTTCAGCCATCCGTGAGGAACTCGGAGTAGAGCCGCTGCTCCTTTGCGTTGAGGTGGTTCAGGATCATCTAGTAAGGATGAACCCTGGGCGCCTCCCTAGGGAGGTGTTCCAGGCACGTCCAGCTGGGAGGAGGCCTCGGGGAAGACCCAGGACCAGGTGGAGAGATTAGATCTCCACACTGGCCTGGGAACGCCTCAGGATCCCCCAGTTAGAGCTGGTTAATGTGGCCCGGGAAAGGGAAGTTTGGGGTCCCCTGCTGGAGCTGCTGCCCCCGAGACCCGATCCCGGATAAGAGGCTGAAGATGAGATGAGATGAGATAAATGAAAAAAGTGCACATCCCACAGTTCAGATGCATTTATTTTTAAAGGAACGGATTATCCATTCTGGTATTACTCCTTTATGTTATATAATGGATTTTTTTTCATTTCAACCACTGCAATCTGACCAATAACTAAAGATAAGCAAAAGTATCTGATGTATGTGCAGCTTTTTCCTGCTTGTGCGCACAGTTACAGACACAGACATGTTGAAATTAGGTGCACATTAACCGTGTCACAGTGAGCCTGGCACAGCCCGGGCCAAAGCTTCACTTATCATGAGAGACTACAGTATCTCAGAGGTCAGACTGACTTCAGGCGCTAATCTGAGCCTGTCACTTTCTGTTGGATCATTAACTCTGAATATGAAAATGGCTACATCAAGAATCCTGTTCCACGCAGATATATTGTCAATGCTTTATTTACTTAAACATCCTTTAAAAAGCAGAACAATAATAAACATCTTTGAAAGTACACTTCGGACATTATTACATTTTAAGGCAGGTGAATGTACTGAGTAAATACTGCAAGCATTATTATTTTGTTTTACAAAAAAAATATCAGAATATAAATAACATGATGTTATTGGAAAGGCATTTAAGGGCCTCCCCATGTTTAACACTGTGCATGAGACAGATCTGCATGGGTTAAAGTGCATTACAGAAGCCTGAGCTGTGTCTGGGACACTGCCTTGAGTAATGATGACTGCAGTCACATAAAGATCCAGATACACAGGAATTTCCTCTGAGGCATGTCAAAAACGTCCAAATACTCACTAAAGATCGGAATTTTTAACAACTTGATGTGCAATACAGAACATCATAGCGTGTCTGTGTTATTGAAATATTTTAAGCATGGGACAAAAAAAATCGGATTCTGAACTTCAGCCATTAGCCAGCAAAGCACATTTCAGGGAGCAAAGTCTCCACATGTCCCCTGGGATGTGCGTGTTAGTCATTTAGGCAACAAGAGTACGCATCTCCGTTCCCCCGTGTGCAGCTCTTATTGCCACAAAGTGTTTGAAGTCATCCAAAGTCTTTCTTGTACGAGCAAAACAGCGTCATCTCCACCAGCAGCAGCTTTCTGTCCACATTACTGTCTTCCCTCTGTGACTTGACTTTGAGCTCTTTATTCCTTTCATGAGCTTCTCATTAACTCTCCCCTTCAGGACTTCAGCCCAAAACGGGCCATCATCTGCTCATACACTGTCCATGCCATGGCGGCCATCATGGTCCTCCTCAGTGCTCTTGGTACTGCCCCTCTGAAGAACCCCTGGAGTCTGTGTTCCTGAGAGAGAGGACAAGATGTAGACATCGAGTCAGGTATTAAAATCTGACCAAAATGCAACTCGTGCTCGCCTTAACATCACAAACAGCGAGATAATAAAGCAGGAAACATGTTCTCCACTAATTAAAAGAGGAGTGAGCTAGTTACCATATAGATGTATCTGATAGCCTCTGCTGTCCTCAGCTGTGGATTGACTTGGACGTGTGTTTTAACCACATCAGCAGGCTGGGTGATCAGGGAGGCCAATATCCCCGCCAGGATCCCACAGCTGAAGTTAGCCAGGGGGGCGGAGGAAGACGTGCTGATTTCTTGGAGGAGGAAAACAGTAGGTCAAATATTCATCTTGAAAAAAAACACTAGAGCCTAAACAAGACCAACAGTTGCCGTTATTTGTGTCCTACAATTGTAATTTAATTGTAAATATATTTTCACGCTGCTGTTTATTTTCATGTAAGAACGGATGATGCAGATGAATTAAAGAGAAATTCCGGCGTAAAATCATCCCATGTTCTTTTTCAACACTTGCCATCGAGACAGGTTTTTTTTGTGTATAAACTATTAACAGAGAAATCCCAGAGAGTTACTAGCAGCCGGATGTGGCTAACACTGATTAGCTCGGGGCAGTATGGTGAAGGCATTAAAATGTCTTTTTTAACCACTAATACTGTTCAAAATAACAGCAAACCTCTGCAGCAGCATGAGAAGAGTCCTTACACAGAAAACAAAGCACCAACAACGTAGTTAGTGAACCCAGAGTTTATTAAAAGAGTGTTTTAAAGACTTACCTACTGGCCCCTGTACCAGCTCCTCTCATAGTAAAGTCCATTCAAGTGGATTAGCAAAGTCAATCCCAAAGGAAGGAGCCCATTGGTGCTTTGTTTTCTGTGTAGGGACTCCTCTCATGCTGCTGCAGAGGTTTGCTGTTATTTTGAGCAGTATTAGTGGTTAAAAAAGACGCTTTAATGCCTTCACCGTACTGCCCCGAGCTAATCACTGTTAGCCATGTCCGGCTGTTAGCAACTCTCTGGGATTTCTCCGTTAATAGTTGTTTCACAAAAAAAACTGTCACAATGGCTTATTTGATGTACACAAGTGCTGAAAAAGACCCTGGGATGATTTTACCCCAGGATTACACTTAAACGTGAGCACTTTAGTCCAACATGTAAACGTGCCAGATTTATCCCTTCAGGCTCATTTTCATCTGCAGCCCCTCGCATGTTGATGGCATTTAAAGACAACATACCAACACTCACCTTTTGGCAAAGCGGCCTTGGTCTGGCAGTAGAACATGACGTAGATACCAGAGAAAGGAACATCTCTGAGGAGAGTGGCCATCAGGCCAGAGAACAGAGCTGCAGGACCTTCAGTCCGACACACGCTGCGCAGAGCCCCGGTCACACTCCCGTAACTGTACCTGCCGCACTGAAACACAAAAACACACACACTTAGTTTTGGTTAGCGTGCACACAAAACTAAAAACACACTTTTATGGCATTTGGATCACTGCGTGTCTGGTTTACACTCTTTAAACCGATTTGTACCGAGTCAAACAATAATACCTCAACGTAACATGTTACAATTCAGAGTGTGTGAAATTAATTAGCAATGAATGGATACTTGAAATGGAAACTCGGGAAGTTTAAAGTTATGAATAAAGACTGCAACATACCCACTTTTATGTGATGAATAGTGTAAATTAGCAACTAGTTTAAAAGCAGTTATAATAAACACATTTGGGAGTTGATGGGGGGGAGGGGGGTGCATGAGCTCATCTGACAGGGCTGCGAGACAAAAAAAAGGACACATCAGACAAAAAAGAAACGTGTGCCTGTGCTTACTTCAAAGCGTGTCTTGATGACAGTGACCGGCAGCATGAAGACACCTGCCACTGTCCGGGCCCCGCCTCCCAGCAGCCCGGCTCCCAAGGCCCCCGGGCTGCTTCCCTGGAAGAAGTGCTGCTTCAGAGAGTAGTAGGTGCTGAAGTAGATCCCCACCCCTGGGATGGTCCGAGCAAAGGACTGGAGGAGCAGATGGGTGAGAGGACGGAGTCAGATAGAGGGGAAAATCTGAAGCTGGATATTTTGTGACCATTTTTACACACACAAGAAGCTTTCAGTAAGACATGGATGCCGAGAGAAGACAGAATAAAGCTCTTCTAACCGGGGAAATTCCTTTCCATAGTCCCAGCAGCCTCTCTGTCCGCACCACGCTCAGGAGCACCGTCATCATCCCCACTCTGCTCGAACTGAAAGACAACATTCAGATCAACTCAATGGTAAATAATGAGTCCTGCTTACACGTGGGGCCTCTGTTAGCTGAGATTAACTTTCTATTGTTTTCACACAGTCAATATAGACGTTTTTGGAAGTGATAGGGCAAGACAACCTGTGATGCAAGCTACTGATAACTGTGTGTGTGCATGTGCATGTGCATGTGCATGTGCATGTGCATGTGCATGTGCGTGTCTCTCACAGACTCACCCAGGCTGCATGCTACTCTGCAAAGTCTGCAGACGGGTCTTGACCAAGTCGAGAGGCTGGAAGAGCAGCGTGGAGCAGGTCCCGCTGACGGAGCCACACATGAAGGCTTTGATAGCTGGGTGGGCCTTATAGACAGACACAAGGAGAGAGGACGTGTGGATGAAAGAAGTGGGGGAAGAGAAAGAGACCACCTGGGCCCCAGGTTCAGTCCTGATAGTGATGCAGATACCTGGACTTATACTGAGAACTGGTCTGATACCAGTGTTTCATTTCCAGGCTGAGTGCCTCACTGTGGGGAAGTAACTGTGATCATTCTTTTATGTGGAAGGCAGCATGAGGCGTGCCTTAAAGTGAAATTCCGGCGCGAAATCATCTCATGGTTTTTTTTGGCACTTACATGCATCAAATGAGCCATCGAGACAGTTTTTTTTGTGTAACAACTATAAACTGAGAAATCCAGTAGAGTCGCTAACAGCCGGATGTGGCTAACACTGATTAGCTCGGGGCAGTACGGTGAACGCATTAAAGCGTCTTTTTTAACCACTAATACTGCTCAAAATAACAGCAAACCTCTGCAGCAGCATGAGAAGAGTCTCTACACAGAAAACAAAGCACCAACAACGTAGTTAGTGAACCCAGAGTTTATTAAAAGAGTGTTTTAAAGACTTACCTACTGGCCCCTGTACCAGCTCCTCTCATAGTAAAGTCCATTCAAGTGGATTAGCAAAGTCAATCCCAAAGGAAGGAGCCCATTGGTGCTTTGTTTTCTGTGTAGGGACTCTTCTCATGCTGCTGCAGAGGTTTGCTGTTATTTTGAGCAGTATTAGTGGTTAAAAAAGAAGTTTTAATGCCTTCACCGTACTGCCCCGAGCTAATCAGTGTTAGCCACGTCCGGCTGTCAGCGAGTGTTAAGCTACTCTCTGCGATTTCTCCGTTAGTTGTGACATGAAAAAAACTGTCTCGATGGCTTATTTAATGAGTGTAAGTGCCAAAAAAGACAATGAGATGATTTTGCGCCGGAATTACACTTTTAGAATTGTCTTCCTAATTTTCGCATCCCGACTGGGGGCCTTTCTGTGTGGAGTTTGCATGTTCTCCCCGTGTCTGCGTGAGTTTTCTCCGGGCACTCCAGTTTCCTCCCACCATCTAAAAACATGCACGTGTTTGGGTAATTGATGACTTGAATGGTTGTCTGTCTCTGTTCGTCTCTATGTGCCCTGCGATAGACTGGCGTCCTGTCCAGGGTGTACCCGCCTCACGCCCGATGACAGCTGGGATCAACTCCAGCCCCCCCCCCCCCCCCCGACCCCAACAGGGACAAGCGGTTGAAGATGTTAAAACCATATAGATATAAATATACTGATTTGTAATATATATGTTATATCTTTCAAATTAACAGGAATTCCATTTCAAGTGTTAAACATTAAAGTGCAGCAAGTTTATTTTTACAAAATATTATCCCCACAGGTTAAACAAACCTTTGGAATTTTCTATTTTCACAGCATGTACACTGTGCCATACACTGAAAAGTGAACTCCTGTTCACCCTTGGTATATTGTTCAACTGTGATGTAACATGTGCCTCCCTACGTTTAACAACCCGCCAACCTCCCACCTGTTCTCACACTTTATCTCACTGCAGCTCTACACCCACCTCTGGACTCCCTGTCTGTCTGGTCAGAATAAGGAGCGTAAAATAGGTCATCAGTGTGTGAGAATGGTGTCGTTGGTCAAGTAGGATGCCCTGACCTCAGTTAGTTTCATAGAACACAAGAACATTCTTACAAACCAAAGAAGGATAAAGATAAAACCTCTTAAGACCAATATCAGCTGAATAAAAAAACTCACCAGTGACAGTTCCATACTTCTTCAGGATGATCACTACGTTTATTGGACACACAATGCTCTTGTTTTGTTGATGTGTCACTCTGCTGCTGTCCTCTCTGAACGTTTGCACACCACTGAAGAGGAAAAATGAGAGTCAGCCTGTTAAACAACAGTCTGGGCATACAGAGGAACTCTAACAGTTTAATGAAGGAGCACTCACACACACACACACACAAAGAGATAGAGAGAGAGATCACCTGACCAACACTGTGTTTCCAATTTGTGACCACCAAACACACAGCTACCCATTAACCAACCAAAGGCAGTTGTGCTACATATTAGGATGGATTTGATAGTCCTGTGTGTGTGTGTGTGTGTGTGTGTGTGTGTGTGTGTGTGTGTGTGTGTGTGTGTGTGTGTGTGTGTGTGTGTGTGTGTGTGTGTGTGTGTGTGTGTGTGTGTGTGTGTGTGTGTGTGTGTGTGTGTGTTTAAATCACATACCTGCACTTTGGTTAGGGTTTAGTTAGACTGCATGTAGAAACCGATATTCTGCTGTGATCAAATGTGTACATAAAGCAGACGTGCTCTCTCCGGCCACTTTATTAGGACCTGTCCAACTGCTTGTTAGCGCAAATTTCTAATCAGCCAATCACATGGCAGCATCTCACTGCATTTAGGCATGTAGACATGGTGAAGAGGATGTGCTGCTGTTCAAAGCAACATCAGAACGGGGAAGAAAGGTGACTGAAGTGACTTTGAACGTGGCATGGTTGTTGGTGCCAGACGGGCTGCTCTGAGTGTTTCACAAACTGCTGATCTACTGGGACTTTCACACACAACCATCTCTAGGGTTTACAGAGAATGATCCGGAAAAGAGAAAAGATCCAGTGAGCGGCAGTGCTGTGGGTGCAAACGCCTTGTTTTAGCCTGAGGTCAGAGGAGAATGGCCACACTGGTAGGAGCTGATCGAAAGGCAACAGGAACTCAAATCTCCACTGGTTCCAACATCTGTGAACACACAACACCACCTGCTTTCTACAGAGAGGGAACAGCAGCAGAAGACCACACTGACTCTTTATTAAGCACTGGGTGTGCCTAATAAAGTGGCCGCTGAGTGTAGTCCATTACCTAACAACCTTCTAACACCAGTATCACCTGACCACACATTCAGAACATGCAGCGGAACCACTTCAACCAACAGGAAGCAGTCAGAAAAATCAGGTGTGCTGTATTTTAGTGCTCATCACCTGTGATTATGAATATTCTGACAGGGCTGCTGGAATGTTCCACTACTATATGTCATATGTAGTGTCGGGATAAGCCATTTTTTATCAAACAAACAGCATTCAAATACTTGAGCGGTGTGCTTCAGTAGCTTACCCTCCTCAGGTGTTCTGCAGTATGGGAGACGCTGACAACGCTGTTGGGTTGCTACGACCATAGTCCTTTCATTTTCTAAAAGTGTTCAATAAACACATATAAAGGACACGGTGAGTGAAACATAAAAGGTTGTTTGGCAGATTCAAACACCTGCTCTCCTTCCTCTTCCTCTGACTGGACGGCGTGCTCGCGCTGTTACTGTTTTGTCGCAGTCGAGTTTTCTCTCCGTCGGGGACACGAAACTAAACGTAACGTCAGCGTAAATCCTTCCGACCGACTGGGACAACTGGAGCGCTGACACACCTGGAGTCCACCCGCCGCAGGAGGGCGGTTCTGGGGTGGAACAAATCAAACTGACCGGTTCCTGCTCGGTGACTCTGTCGTGTCGTAACTGTGACAAAGCCCCGCCCATCCAGGAGCTGCTGACTTCTGATTGGTCAAACAGCCGTAATGTTCATATTAAAAGAGCACTACCAAAATAAATACAGTTGCGCATATTGATCCAAAAACTTGCCTATTACACCTTCTCGTAACCCAATTCAGGCAGAATACAAGTGTATTTTTTTACGTTTACATTTACAATTATTACTATTTTTTGTATTCTGTTCACTCGGTGGTACGGAATACAAAAATGGGAGATTGATAATTCTTGTACCAAAGGTGAGATTAAATAAATACATTTGATCAACCCCAAAGACTCAGAATGATGGAGCCTTCACGTCCTATGGAAAATATGGTAAATACCAAAATCTTACGTGAAAATTGCACATTAATACCCCCTCGCGTGGTAATTTCCACTCAGGAGCTCGTGGAATATTTTGATACACGGTATGCTGAGATGAGTTAACCTTTGACCTTTACGACATGGCGGAGTATGTATGTATGCAGGCCTAGGCTACTTTATTACAACACAGTTTTAGACCAAGCTTATGTAGCTAAAACAGAAATATTAGCTTCCTCTGTTGTCCTTTAAAAATCTAATATTCATGATCTATGAAAAAAAATACAGCCTTTTATTTATCGTTTGTGTTTTGATAAATTATCTTCTTACTGTAGCTGATGACTTAGTCTAAAATGGTTTTCCCCAAGTAACAGGTCAGGATCTGTGGGTCCGACATGTTTAATTTCACTACGACAACAAAAGCACTTGAACACAACGCACTGGTAGTTGGAAAGGACCATCTTTTCCATAGCACGTGAAGGCAGCATGAGTACTCAAAAGGGTTACTATCCTATAGTATTGTATATTCCTCGTGCAATGTTTGTTTTATTTACATGTAGAACATAAATACTTAGTATTTGACTACTGCTTTAATATTTATACATAATTAGGACTCAATGTAGCAAAACGTGCATTATTCCCTGAATTCCAGCGAAGTAGAAAATAGAAATAAGTTTTCCCAGAGTAAATATAGTTACTTTTAACCACTGACATGTATATTAAATACCCTGTTCTATCCACATGACATATTTCTAGTCGTAGTAACAGAAAAGAACCTCCTGAAAACTAATTATTGTTAAGTCGCTTGTGTAAGTTAGTCATTTCCTGAAAACACGTGTGAAACTAAAGGCTGTCCTATAAAAGAAGAGTGCAAGTCAAAGCACTTTTAAACAGAGTCCTCACCCAAAGGTTCCCATCCTTGTTTAGTAACTTTTACTCACTTTAGGGAGAAACCGGTTCTGACTTGCTGTGCGGATCGGTTCTTACACAAAACCCTGACTGCCCTCTGCTGGTGGTAGCACAGATGTCATAAACAACCACTTGGGCCGCAGAGGAGTCCAGTGTTACACTTCAAACCTGACTTTACTGAACCTTTTAACCCTGTTCTCTCTCAGACTTGACATGAAAAAGAACCACCAATGTGAGCTTCGGATAAACACTCGGGCAGACAACATGTAGCAGTTTAGAAAGCCTCTTTAATTGCAATAATACCAACATTTCACAACATGATTTCCATTCCAGAGGTGCAGACGGACGAACATTATAAAAGAATCGAGATGCTGTTTTTTTTTCTTCTTTTTTTTGGATTTCATTTGCTTGTCTTTTTTTAAGTGTGACCCTCTTATCTGTGAGCTGTTATTCTTCAGTAACAGCACATTCCTCCCACTTCCCAGCAGTGTGAGCCGAAAGCAGCCCCCGAGCACAGCCTGTGAGGGCTCTCTACCGTCCCGACACAAAGAGCTTGTATCTGTGCAGAACTGTTCCGGACGACACATCCGCTCAATACCCGGCCACATGTTGACTCGGCCACAGTATAGTGTACACAGGTTAAGAGTACGTCCATACCTCCGAGTCCACCTTTGCTTTTTTCAACAACCTCAGCTACTCCCTCGACAAGCTGTGCTCTGAGAATACAGTGTGTGCTGTGATTAAAAGACTACCCCGCCACCCCGTTTAAACTTCACCTTGAACATAAACAAAAACACTGATATTGATAAATGTAAAAATCAATGCGTATCCAGGAAAAAAAAAAGCCAACAATCCCTGCCCGATAGGATTCAGCTGCATTTAAGGCCTTTAGTGTGCGTTGGCGCTCTACGCACTTGCTAAATGAGCATGTGCGCGCTCTTTCCAAAACTTCAACGTTTCTCCGTCAACGGTTCAATGAAACACACAAATGCAGTGGTTTAGAATGTCTAGGCCAAAGTGTTTTTTTTTTCTTCTTCATCTCAGTGCAAAATTTAATTTCAGCACAGTCACAATCAAATGCCTTCCTTCCGCGTCAATGAGTCTCCAATTCTGTTACTTGGAATCTTCCTCCAATTTTAATGTTTCCACAAGAAAACATGTGTGTATTATAGTAAGCCCAAAAGCATAGTCACGAGTACTAACTGCAGCTAAATTGATAGAATACATTTCCGCATATAAACCTTCATTATAAATTGAAGCGAGAGCGCGAGCATAATAAAACATGAAGCACTTCCATTCTTAACCATTATAAAAACTTCTGCATAAAATACAATTCTATAGATCGAGATATTACTTTGGTCCCCTTCCAGTAATCGGTCTTCATTAATGTATACTTCTTTCTTTGTTTTCTCTTTCTTCAATTAGAAAAATAGATCCTAATCAGGACTATCATAATTGGAATGTTTCCTTACAAAAATATCACCTTTTTTGTTATTATTGTTCCCAGAGAATGAAAAAATGAAGCAAACGAAAAAATTTGGCCCAAAAAATAACGTGGGTTTTGTCAGCATGGTGATTGTCCGAGTTTACTGGCTTCTGTATGTGTGAAAGTGTGTTAAGAATGCATAGATTGTCAATGTTAAAGGGATCGGACTGTCACAGGACTAAACTCGGAGGAATCGGTCGAATCCCCGTCTCTAGTTTCGACAACGCTCATGTTTTTGGGTTCCTCTCCGTTCAGTGGGTGCAGTAATGTGTGTGTGCTCATATGTGAATGTGGACCGGCCTATTTGTGATGCGGTTCTAAGGAGTCGTTTGGCTCCGTGGCTGTTCATTCGGGCTTGGGCTCGGGGGCGGCCTCGCTCTTGGGCTCACTCTCCTCGTCACTTTCGATGCCGCTGCGGGGAACGGTGCGGCGCATGGGGAAGGGGAAGTCGCCGCGCCTAAAACAGATAGATAGAAAAAAGAAGCGATTAGAGTTAAACTACAGAACATTTAGGGTTTTGTCAGAAACCTCTTCAGAGTTTGGTTTGATGGAAGTGATAGATACCAATACACTTCAGTACTTTGTTTGAAATAATCATTCTGCATTATATACATTCATTTTATCACACATCAAAGGCGTGTAGTTTAGCCATGTTTTTAAGTGTTTTGGTTGCATCTCGGCACGCTGAATTGCCACCGCGTCAAATACACATTGCTGGACTTCACCACACCACAGACCGTATGGGTGCTAGCTGCCGTGGTAGTGGCCCAATCACACTTTGCATTAAATGGAAGAATGCTTGCTGTGATTGTCCTTCTATATTTGGGTACATGAAGCATGACATGCAGGTATGGTTTGACGGGAGAAGCGTGGATACTACTTGGTCCTGGGATATTTTAGTAAAGTATTGAGTTCTGATTCCCAACCCTAAGTGCTACAACCATCTGTGTAGAGTACTGGATAACAATGAAAGCTACTGGGACTCAGCGCTACTTCTCCCACCTGAGCTTGTTCTTGAGGGTGGTAACCTCACGGTTCATGACATCTGCCGACTCCGTAGCGTCCTCCAGCTCCCTCTGCAGTTTCCTTCGGTTGGCGTTGGCTCTCTGAGCCTCTTCCTCAGCCTCCTCCAGCTGACGCTTCAGCTGCTTCATACGAGAGTTCAACTTGTCGACCTGCAATTGGACACGGATGGAGTTAGGCGTACAAAAAAAGAAAGCAGAGATATCCATTCTCCCAGATGCATGCTGCAATGATGCAACAGTTATCATCCTGACAGCGGTGAGCTGGCCTGACCTGGTCCTTGTACTGCTCCGTGTTGCGTCTCTCGTCATCCACCTGCAGGATGACTTCCTTCAGTTTCTTCTCGGTGCGCCTCACTAGCTTGGTGGCACCCTGCCTCTCCCTAAGTCAAGAGCACAACATTGGTCAGACTCAAAGCATAATGTCATATACTGTAGGCTAGTGTTACCTGGTGGAGGAGGAAGTACTTTAGAGACCAGGGGTTAAAGTAAGAAACTATTTGCGAGCCTAAAAAGTTTCCCCGCAGTAAACGTGTATATGAATTAAGTATTATATGAATTTGAAACTGCTTTATGCCTGAAATCAAGCATGGTGCCTGAGAACTTTAAGCCCCCTGATCCTCTGTAATTTATAATGACTTTTTACACAAAGACCTGCATTGAAAAGTAACACTTATGTACTTGAAGTATTAACAGAAAGGATATCCACACATTTCTTTCTAAAACAGCGTATCAAAACAAACACAGCCTCAATGAAAGGTCCCACATGCTCAGTCCACACAAGCGTTTGAGCATGCGGAACCATTCACATACACTGGGCATGTCTGTGCCGGTGTAGACAGGAAGAAGATTATCTAATGTTGTCTAAGGGAGCACTCACACTGTCCATTCGTACCGTGCCCACACTAAAGTCTAGTTCGTTTGACCAGTGTTAGTACAACTGTTCCGCGCCAATGCACGGCACACTTGCGGCCCAGTTGAAAGAGCACGGATGCACATGTACGGGCACAAGCTTGTGCGCATGTACGAGCGCGAGCATTGATGGCGGTCCTAATGTCTATTTATATACAACTGTTCCCCGCGGCGGACATTTAAAAAGATGCCGCTGAACAATCGGCGGTGGTCTGATGCGGAGGTGGAGTGTTTACTTCAGATTTGGTCATATTAAATGTTCAAAAAAAGTCACTCAAACTAATCTGAGTACAAGTGGGCCTGGGGCGCAGGGGAAGAGGGAGCAGGCACAATCACCCTAAAGCACGGGGCACGGTACGAATGGACAGTGTGAGTGTGCCCTAAAGTCACAGCAGAGATTTATTTGTTGGACAGATGACAAGATGGAGCTGTTTCTGAAAGTAACACGAGTATAAGGCTGTAACAGCGGCAAAAAACACAGATTGGGAGTCGTTTTAAAGCAAATACGGTGACATAGTAGAGCGGTACCGGGAACATTAACCATCACCGGCGGAAGTCATGGCAAAGAGAACGGAGCATCAAAATGAAATGACAAAAAGGTATGTCAGCCTAACTAACTGATAAGACGGGCTTGGACAGATATCGTTTCCAAATGTCACTTTATGTATGGGTAGTTTGAACTGTCAATCTGTTATGTACAGAGAATATGAGCAATACATAAGAATGGTAATTTGGCCAGTAACTAAAGCTGTCAAATCAGGTACGGTTTCCCTCTGAAATAATATAGTGAAATAAACTAGGAGCTTCAAATGGAAATACTCAAGTACAAGTGCCTAGAAGTTGTACTTAAATACATTACTAGAGTAAATGTACTTTAATATCCCTGCTGATGCAACCTGAACATCTGCATCATGGAAGTTTGAGATAAACATGTGCTAAGTTTTAATTCATTCATTAATTATTAGAACTCAATATCCATTTAACTTTTCCAAGCCTTCAGAAAACAAACCAACTATCCCTTATTTAAGTAAGAAACACAGAATAGATGCCATGTCAGAAGCTCTCACCTGGTCTCCATGTCCAGCTGTTCCTCCAGCTGAGCGATCTTTGACTCCAGGGCGGCCATATTGGCCTTGTACTTGGACTTGACGGTTCCCTCCAGCTCCTGCAGCTTCAGTTTCAGCTCCTTGTTCTGACGCTCCAGCTGGCACCGAGCCCCTTCCACACGCTGACAAGTACTGCGCTCTGCTGCCAGCTCCACATTCATCTGGTCAGTCTAAATGGACACAGTTGAACAGACGCACCTTAATACGGCTGGGATTTGATCGCTATGTTGAGTCACCAATTAAAATCCAACCATTTTCATACCACAAACACTCAATGTTTCTTCTGCACCAATATGAGCTTCTGTATACTCATGGGTCCACAGACCTGCAGCACTGATTTCTTCAGCCGGTCGTTGGTCAGCTCAGTGTTGCACTGTTCCTCCTCCAGCTCTTCCTCCAGCTGAGCAATACGAGCCTCCAGCCGTCTCCTCTCCTCTGCAGCCTGAGCACTGAGAGGTAGATTGAATTAAGGTGGGAAGGAGGCACAGAAGTGGTCAACAACAGGTGATGCGCACAACGAACAGTTTTGCTCTTTTACAACGTTAAATGGATGGCTTACTTCTTGGTGGCCTGGTTGTTAATCTCATCCTGCAGTTCGTCCCTCTCCTGCTGGGCCTGTCTCTTCACGCGCTCTGCAGCTGCCAACTCCTGCACAGCGACGAATGAGAAAAGAGCGAGACGTTTCAGTAAGCAACAGAAGCAGGGCAATAGAATAGAGAGTGTGAGAGGTGTGAGTGCCCACCTCCTGCATCTGGATCATGTCTGCCTCCATGCCCTTCAGCTTCTTCTCCGTCTCCTTGCTCTGAGCGAGGATCTCCTCTCTGGACATGCGAGTATCCTCCAGCTCCCGGAGAAGGTCCTTCATCTGGGCCTGCAGAGTCAGAGGAGTCGGTCAAACGGAGTCATGGCTGGTATTTAAACACTTCAGTGAGTTGAAGTGGACGTAGCATTTGGGATGTCAACGACCGACTCACTTGGAGTTTCTTCAGCTGTTTCAGGGCGTCATCACGGTTCTTGTTGGCCATGTCGATGCCTGCCTCCAGCTCCTTCAGGTCCAGCTCCAGCTTCTTGCGAGAGGCCACGGCTGCAGAGCGCTGCTTCCTCTCATCCTCCAGCTCCATCTCCATCTCCCGCACCTGATGGATGCATGTTGGATTTCAGCCACGTGTGTATGTTTAACATTTTACTCTACACTGGTGTAAATCAGGGATAAACAATGAAATATTAACATAGAAAAATCAACATAACAGAAATAACATAACTTTTTATAGTGGTAGGGGCCCATCTATATTTAAAAGTTTCGCCCTATATTTCCTGATGTCCCAGGCATGTACATTCAGTTAGTTTAGGTTATGCTTTAGGCTCTGCAGGCCTTTTCTTACCTACATGACTTTTGTACTGTGAATGATGGTTGTACTTTAAATATCTTGGTATGATACATTTTGGTGTGAGTTTGTATATCGATTAATTTTTTCATATTTGTATTTTCATGTTTGCACTTTAAGATGATTGATCACATGACCTATGGTGTGTCTACCCACTTTGTTTCATGTCTGATAAAGTGCTGGGTGGGTTACATGGTGTGATACAGCATTAACCGCTATGAGGAGCAGGCTCTGGTGTGCGGACTCACTGTTCATACCTTGTACTACTTTTCTGTCCAGCACCCAGTGCTTATTTTTTTGGATGTGCGTGCTATTTTTAATTTCAGGATTTCAGCTAGGTCCCATTACCCACAACCAAGAAACTGCACCTGCATGCTTACACCCTCTAAGCAGTGTTAATGTCCATGCCCATAGAAGGTTTTAAGGTAAACAATTTAAATTCAATTTGCTTTAATAATAGTCAAGTCATGTTTATTTCAAATTAGTTACTTTAATCCATCTAAATCAGGTCTCATGAATCTATCGCAGCAGCCATTTAAAAAGCACCAATGTATAACACCGTATAAGCAAGCAAGCATGACTTTTGCGTCACATGCTCTCCCTCCATACTGAGTCCTCAATGTGCGAAACAAGCTGTAAAATATGCTACACTTCTCGTGCACCAGCTGTGTCAGCGTCACTCGAATCCTCCATCACAAACAAACGCAAGTAGTAAAACTGATTTTGTTGCCAGTGCTCGCTTACCTCACATACAGTAAGGACACAGTGTAAGACCATTTCTAATTTATCTCCATTAATTTCAAGCTCATTTTCAAATGATTGTCAAGGCGCATAAACGAGCACTGACTTACATTATGTCCAGTGTTTCTAAAGAGCAATTTATTATAGAGAACTGGGTATTCAAGGTTTTCTAGCCCCTGTAAGAACCCTGCTATAAGCACAGAGAATAAGAACACTGATGTAGGATAATAAGTTGATAGAGCTGCAGAAGTACAGATTAAAAGGGTAATTTTGTCTGTAACCAAACTGTTAGTATAGATACTAAAAGATATTATACACAGATTGTCTCACAGTCTCGCAGAAAACCGTTAACATATACATACGATTGGTTTCCATCTATCCTATTCGTACCTGTTTGACCAGTGCCCTCTTCTTCTCCTCGCCCATCTCGTCACGTCCTGCCAGGTCTCTCTCATACTGGGCCTTCAGGGCCTGCATGTTGACCTCCAGACGCAGCTTGGCATCCTCTGTGGCCTGCAGCTCGTCCTCCAGCTCCTCCACCTGAGTCTTGGCCTCCTCCAGCTGCTGCTCCGTGGCACGTTTAGCCTTCTCGAGCTCATGGACCTACAGGGAGGAAGGTTTCATCATGAGGCAGTGTGAACGCACACGTCACAAACGCACCTCTGAAAACACTTTCCAGACTTACATTCTTGCCAGCATCATCCTTAGAGGACACCAGGTCCTCCATTTCGGCGCGCAGCAGTTTGTTGTTGCGGTCCAGTTCATCCTTGATGTCCATCAGAGAGTCCAGCTCACGAGTTAAAGCCAGTGCCCGAGTGTCCTTCTCACGGGCCTCGGCTTCAGCTCGGTCACGCTCCTCTGCGTAGCGGGCAGAAATGGTCTTCTCCTCTGCCAGCATCTGGAGAAAGTCAGGGTGACCGTGTCAAATCTCAGTTCTAACTTGTCAAGTCTGTAAAGATTAAAGAAGTCTTTCACACAGGCTTTACACACACACACACTCTCTCTCTCTCACACACACACACCTGGTCAAACTTCTTCTGCTTCTTCTCCAGGTTGGAGACGATCTGTCGGAGGTGGTCCTGGTCTACCAGCAGGTCGTCCAACTCTTGCTGGAGTCTTGTCTTGGTTTTGTCCAACTTCTCATAGGCAGAACATTTCTCCTCCAGGCGCAGGCTTGATGCCTCCAGGTCCCTTTGAAGTCTCTTCTTCCCCTCCTCAGCAGTCTCCAGACAACCTGCATCCTGCTCCACCTTCTTCTTCATTTCAAGAAGCTAAAAGAAAAAGAGGTGGTGTCACTCAAACATTCACTGCTGTGAGGTAGACCTGTGCTGCGACAAACATCCCAGATGAGGCAGCAGCAGTTCAAATGAGTCAATCTATCATTTGTTAGCTGCCACCTCAATCCGTTTCTAAGCCACTGCTGTGAACGTCTCACTGAGGGGCATGTTGATGCGTTTCTTCTTACCTGAGCTTGAACCGTTTGCAGCTGCTTCTCTACATTTCTTTTAGCTTCTTCTTCTTCCTCCAGCTGCTCTCTAAGGTTGTTCTGGTCATCCTCCAGCTGACGCAGACGTGTGCTGTTGGACAGTTTCTGCCGTGTCTCTTCCTGGAGTAATTCCTGTTGTAAACATGGGCATGTAAAGCTCATTCATATGTAATAGGACATTTGATGATTGGCCATTTTAATATCTCAAATGGAAGCAATTTTCCTAATCAATCATGACACATTTTAAGCAATAATTGTGTTAAGTTTCCCTCCACCCAATAAACAAAAGACATCTACGGTATGTTACGAGTTTGGATGTTTGACCTTCACTGCAGGATAATTATTGGGCACTTTCACATTCATCTGTTCCCACCTTTAATCTGAGATTTAAATGAATATGAGCAGGACTTTACAGGTTTCATATTGGATCACAACTAGTATCCAGACTTGTGATATGTGAATGTGTTGTGGAAACTCTAAACCTCCAGTGTGCACACACATGGAGAATGGACTCTACAGTGATACAGTAGACTTCTTGTGTCCAGTAGATAAGCTTTTGAAATTAATATTTACATATACAAAAGATTCTGGATGTTTGAGAAAGTAATTCTTAAAATGACATCTTATCCTTCTCCATCAGACACATAATAATCTTAAAACATGTCTATATTTAAATATTTACAAATATAGGTTTCTTCCTTGTTAGGAGCATTAAAGACCTGGAAAGGATTATATTCACAGCACAATTGAAATGGTACTTTCAATAACGTGAATTAATCATCTTTATACCACATATGGCCACAAAGAGAGTAGAGCCGATAACGCGGTGTTACTTACAGGTGTTTTTGGAGAACATAAAGAAGACTTCAACTATGACTATTTTCTAGGCTACAGCCCTTTTAATAAAAAATGTTGCAATGCTTTGTCTTAATTGCCCTTAACGAGCTGCAGGCCATATATGCACTCTGACCACAACTGTTCAAGGCTGGCTGCAGCAGCTTCAGATGTATGGAAACTTTGCTAAAGCATCTGAAGCAAAGGAAAGGTTTATTAAGTTTTAGACCGTAGCTGAGTTAACACCAGGGCCACACGGAATCTGTGGGTGCAGAATACCTCTGCAGATTTTCAACAAAATAAAACTCAGAGTCCTGATATCAGTGAACATGCAGGAGGTTCGTCTGTGTACCTGAGCATCCCGCAGCTGGGACTCCACAGAAGAGAAGTCTTTAGTTGCCTTGATGGACTTGCCCTCCACATCACTCAGCAGGACGTTAACATTGTCCAGTTCAGCCTGTGGACAAAAGACAATAAATGAACCACAGAAGTGAAACAACACATCATCTATTTGGTGTTCAGTTTATATATATGGACATCAGATTAAGGCAATGTTAAAAGTAATCGTTTACTGACCACAGACATGAATAGGAGCAAACAAAGAGCTTTACCTGCACTTTTGCCAGTTTCTCGGCCTGCTCCAGCCTCTGGCGCTCACTTTCTGAATGTTTGAGCTGCAGCTCCTGGACCTGGGCTTCAGCCTTCTTCCTGCGATGTTCTGAGTCTCCCTTCCCCTGCATCAGTGTCTGTATCTCGATGGCTAGCTCGTTCCTCTCAGACTCCAGAGCCTGCTTGGCCTTCTCCATGGACACTTTGTTCTGCGGCGAAGGACAAGCATTAATGCTTCGAAAAAACAAATGCGAGTTAAGGAGAAATCAAAGCAGTTGGATAAAGGGCTCTGAAAATTATTCACCCTCTTCGCCTGCTCCAGCTGCTCATTGAGCTCGTCGAAGGCCTGGCCGTGTTTCTGCCTCATCTCCACAAGCTGATGTTCATGGACCTTGGCCTCTTCATCCAGAGTCTTTTTAAGGTGTGTCACCTCTGTCTCTCGCTTGGCCCTGAGAAAGGTGAGCAGAGGTTAATCTCCTGGTGTCAAGATTTCCAGACGGAAAGCTCTGTCCATCCTGTTACATGGCATTACTTTAACTGTTGCAGCCGTTTCTTGACCAGTAGCTCTACCTGAGTTCTTGCTGAGCAGCGGTGGAGTCCAGAGTGTCCTCTAGCTCAGTCTTGAGGGCCTCCAGCTCTTCTCCCAGGTCCCTGCGGTGTTTCTCTGCCTTAGTGCGGGCCTGCCTCTCCAGCTCCAAATCCTCCTGCAGTTCAGAGAGCTGAGCCTCCATCTCACGGATCTTTTTCTGAGCCAGGTTCTTCTGCGCCGCCTCCTCCTCGATCCTTAAGGGAGCAACAGTTCAGAAAAAATGAGTGTATGAAGTAGGGGGTTGGAGAACCTTCCAGTTGATTTCAATAACCTGCAAAACTAAACATTGGTAACATTGGCAAAACTAAAAACAATGAGCAGGAGAGTCCCACACAGACCTGGCCAGAGCTGCCTGGAGCTCTTCCTCCTTCTTGGCTAGTTGGGCACGGAGCTCGGCAATCTGGGCCTGCAGCTCGGCAATCTGGTCGTGTATCTCATTGAAGTCGCCATCCAGCTTGCGTCGGTTCTTTTCCAGCTCCTGGCGCTGCTTCTCCTCCCTGCGCAGGCGGTCTGACAGGAAAAAAAGAACAAATATTAGATTATAGAGAGGGAAAAAAGATGCCAAAGGAAACTAACATGTGGGATCTATAATGGTTATCATGTAAGTGACTGTTTGTCCCCTTCATGTTCTCTTCCTACCTTCCAGGTCTGTGATCATGGCCTCATGTTTGGTCTTGAGTTTCTGCAGGCTCTTAGATTTCTCCTCCTCCTCTGATAGGTTTGTGGTGAACTCAGAGATCCTCTCTTCCAACAATTTCTTCTCCTGTATTCATTGAAAAAAGGGAAAATGATAAGTATCCCCAGAGAGGACCGGGCGCACTTTTATTTGTTACGCTTGTCCATATCAGAGAAAATTAGCAGAAAGGGTTCAACTGAGCACAGCTGTAGTTACGAGCTCCATCTTTGTCAGTGTGCTTACACTAAAAAATAGCAAGACTTCACTTTCTCAGTGTCCATCACAATGATTAGAGTTCTTCCCATCCTAACCTTGTTTAGTTTGTTGTTCTGGTCATCAAGAACCATGACATCATCTTCTATCTTCTTCATCTTGGCCTCCAGGGTGACCTTCTCCAGCTGAAGCTTCTGTCTGGCTGCTTCCTCCTCATCCAGCTGCTGCTCCAAGTCCTGAACAGATAAATGAGGGGAAGGTTGGCAAGGCAAATGGAACCATATGTATTCTCTATCATGTGTTTTTACACTGTGTGCATATTTAAATTAGTGGATGTACAGAGTGAGTGAACATACTCCAATATTTTGCTGCATCTTCTTTTTCTCAGACTGGAGATGAGAGGCACGCTCTTCCTCCTCCTCCACACGGGCCTCCAGGTCGTGGAGGATCTCCTCCAGCTCCTGCTTCCTGGCAGCCAGGCGGGCTCTCATCTCCTCAGCCTCAGCGCAGAGTTCTGTTTCTGCCTGAAGCTGCTCCTGCAGGGCTACCTTCTCAGCACTCAGCTGTAAGCATGCAAATACATGACGTAAATATCAAGCACAGTTAACTAAAATCAGTTCAAACAAAGCATCCACCTTCAATCATCAGTGAATATTATATGGAAGGGCAGGGTGTTTCTTCTACATGTCACACCAACTTCCTGATGTGGAAATGAAAATTAACTTAACAGAGACGCTGGTTTCTTTAAGTTTACCTGATTTTGTTTTTCCTCCATCTCATGGAGCTGCTGCTCAGCATACAAATGCTTCTCCTTCACCTTCACCAGCTCATCATCCTTGGCCTGCATCTCCTCCTCCTGCCTGCTGACTTGCAGCAGAGGCTTCACCTGAGGTCAAATGGTAAATAGACATTAGTGGAGTTAGAAAAGAAAAAAGGGAAAAGACTAGGTTGTGAAAAATACAGTAAACAAAATGTTAACTTAGATTGTAAGAGATGGAGGTTTACCTTGGTGAAGAGCCTCCACCACTGCCAGTTCCTGAGTTTCAGATAAGCGGCACAGTTCCTCTGGATCACCTTCATTGCCGTCAGCTGCTGCTGTCTCTTGGCAAAAGCCCTACAAAGCAATATTAGATAGACTCAGACAATGGCACTTCATTTTACCATTGAGTTCAACACAATCTTAAAGACAATTGACAACAGAGTTAGCCTGGACCAATTTCCTAATACAACACTGAGAAAAATAAAGGCTGAGATGCAGAAGAAAACTTGTGTGTGTGTGTGTGTGTGTTGTGTGCTGAAATGTTGCAGCTCAAATTATGCTCCAAATATTTGTTTCAGCAGCTACTATCAGGATCCTGTTGAGTCAGTGGCGAATGTCTTTACTTACTTGCGGGCCACGTAGCCTCTGCACCATGCTTGGAAACTGATGATTATGTCTGTGATTTTCATGTCCCTCTCCTCCTCCAGGTGAGCCAGGACTCCTGCTCTGAAGAAAACTTTACTCTGGCCGATCCGGTACAGGTTGGGATCCAGCTCGAGGCTTTTGATCTGAAAGGACAGGAGATGAGACGCACTGGTTAATCCCACTGCAGAAGGATTGGTTCTGGTGGAATTTAGTTAGAATTTTGTAGACCTCTTACCATGAGCACACAGGCCTGCTTTCCGTCCATGAAGCCCTTGGGAATGGCATTGGGAGTGAGAATTTCATACCTTGGAGAAGGGCAGATGATACGGTTTTATTTTTAATTTTTACACATACCTCCCAGAGAACAAGACATACTGGGACCAGTGTTATTATTCTGGTACCTCTGTCTGAACTCCTGGAAGACGATGCGGTTGGGGAAGCCCTGTCTGCAGATACGGATGCCCTCCAGCACACCATTGCACCTCAGCTGGTCCAGAACCAGGTGAGGGTCCAGTTTCCCAGCCTGAGAAAAGGGAACATTTGCTGATTAGCAGTGTGGCAAAACAGAACAGCAGTATTCTACACTGTGGATTGTATCAATGTTCAACCAAGAACTATGGAACCAGAGCAACTAAATAAAAGACCTGTTTGTGTTCCCATCCCATCTAACGCTCTAATGGCAGTTACAGACTGAGGTAGTGTCAATGGAAGGATTCTTCACAGGCTGCATATTCCCTGTTACCTTGCACAAAAAAAGTGTTCCCTTTTTCCTCTATGCATTAAAGTGTAATTCCAGCGTAAAATCATCTCATGGTCTTTTTCGGCACTTGCACACATCAAATAAGCCATCAAGAGTTTTTTTCGTTGGTCAACTATTAACAGAGAAATTTGGCAGAGACGCTAACAGCCGGACGTGGCTAACACTGATTAGCTCGGGCAGTACAGTGAAGGCATTTAAACGTCTTTTTTAACCACTAATACTGCTCAAAATAACAGCAAACCTCTGCAGCAGCATGAGAAGAGTCCCTACACAGAAAACAAAGCACCAACGGGCTCCTTCCTTTGGGATTGACTTTGGTAATCCACTTGAATGGACTTTACTATGAGAGGAGCTGGTACAGGGGCCAGTAGGTAAGTCTTTAAAACACTCTTAATAAACTCTGGGTTCACTAACTACGTTGTTGGTGCTTTGTTTTCTGTGTAGGGACTCAAAAACTTGAGATGATTTTGCGCCGGAATTACTCTTCAAGTGCCATTCTGTTAAGGGGCTTGTAAATCCATTTCCAGATTCTGGTCATGCATTTCAAAGATAATTAGTGTGATATCTTAAATAATAAAAAAAAACCTTGTGTTTCCCTCTTGGACCTTCTCTCCAGAGAACTGCTTCTCCCTACATCACACTACAAACTTCTTGAGAAGCTCCTCTTAATTGCTTGAAAATATATCCTGCACAATTGGATCAACGTCTTGAAGGATTGGTCATGCAGCAGCTAAAGTACAAGAGCTGAATATAGTCCCTTTTTCCTGAAGTTGAATCTGTCAGAATTAGTTACTGAGCTCCTCAAAAGGTTTTTGGCCCTCTGGGAAAGTTCCTGGTGGAAACACCCTAATAGATGCAAGTATTTCTCGGGTACCTTTTTCTCGTGGTTGGGGATGATGCAACGAACAAAGTTGGGGTTTGTGTTCCTCAAAGTGGCCATGAGCTTAGACAGCTGCTCTTTGTACAGCTGGCCCACTGTGCGGAACATGCCCTTGCGAGTCTTGAAGGCACCGGGCATGTCGGACATAGACACCTTGTCCAGACCCACGATGCGGTCCACTGAAAGAAGAAATAATAGAGAAAAAAGAGAGAAACAGAAAGAAGAGAGACCATATGTAAGTAACCAGTGGATTTGATTGAATTATATAAATATTTAACAAGGCAAACACAAACCAAATGCATGTCACAAGGAAGAATGAATATTGCCACTGTCTCTCCACTTCCTCTTGGTAAACATACACCATGAGAGAGTAGAGATGGTTCAATATACCAGGACCAGTGAAACACCACACAAACACAGAGTGAATGCCGAGAGGAACAGAAGGATGACCGAGAGGAGTCACAATAAGTGAAGCGTGGAGAGATAACACACCATAACGAAAACAAAATTCAGTGCAGTGGATGGGAGGGGCTGGTACACTGTTCACGCTGACAGTATGTAGCTCTTTGAGTGAAAACTGTGGGTGATGGTTCAACTCAATACGTTTGTGTGTCAGGAAGGTGGCAAACATTGGCGGTTGCAGTGGGCATGTATTTTTGAGGTGAGAAAAACCAAACCAAACCCATGCAGTATATACCCATCGCTGCAGTACCCATGACCAACACCAGGAGTCCCCAAATAACACTATTACACAGAGGGAGAAAAGGAGAGTTCAATGATAGAGCAACAAGTGGTAAGATCACCTGAGGACTTTGTTACGGCACACACAGCTGGTTAAAGACACAGAAACAACTCACACATCTTAATCTGTTCAAAGTTTAAACCCAAAGCACAAGATTAAACATTTAGGAGAAATGGTTGGAAGGCAGACGATTCATGGTGGAAATAAGCATGTTTCAAAAAGACAGCAGGAGTGAGGGGGAAAGACTAAATGAAATATAAGAAACCTCGTCACCTGAGTCCGAGTGTAGAATAGGAAAACGCTGATAAAAATAGGCTCTCTGACAATTATGAACCTCTGAGACCCAGTAAAAGAAAGAATGACAGACAACATGTGGCCATACAGAGGAAGAAAGGGGTGGAAAGTGGAGTTTGATAAGGTAAAAACAGAGGTCCACACACCAGACAGTAAAAGAGAAAGAAACCACTATGAAAAGCAAAACAGGAGCCCAACATGAACTATATTCCCACATCAAGCACCACACCTAGAGAAGCAGTGATACCTGGGTAAACATCTGTCTCAACTCACCGTCTTTCCAGAGCTCAGAGACAAACTTGTCAGTGGACTGGTTGAGCAGTGAAGCCACGTTGTCATTCAAGGGGTCCATGTTCTTCATCAGCCACTCGTCCGCCTTGTAGTCCACCTGAGGAGGAACAGTAGGCAAGAATTGTCAAGTCATTTTCTTCAACCTCTGGGACGCTATTATAAAGTTTGACAACTGGACAAATCCATAACAAATGTGTTCATGAGAATGCATCGAGGAGCCGCTTACCTTGCCAGCATAATGGATGACACAGAAGTCTGCTTCATCCTTCAGTTTCTTGGGCTTAAAGAACTTGGGGTGAGTGCCCTGCTCCTGGAGAACCTTCTCCACAAAGCTCTTGTCTGTGGCTTTAGGAAACCAGCACTCCTCATCCAGCAGAGCGAGGATACCAGGGGGGCTGGCCTGCATACAGAGGGGAGAGTGCCGATCTTAATGACTGAAGTAGAAAGGCTCTGAAGTACTTATTGTAGTGGAAGAACAAAGTACAAAAATAGTGATAACCGATCAGAAAAAAAACAAGACTTATTGGCGGCTCAAGTGTAGAGATTTTCCAATACTATTATTTCCTTCCCAATAGAAGTATAGACCTGATACCAGTGAGTTAGTTAATTATTATTTATTTTTATCAGCTGTATACCACTAACTCTTTATGGATGTGATATGATTGCCATCATTGTTGTATGGCTTGATTCAGGTGAAAAACATGAAAAAATGTACATACAGACAATTAAAGAACTGTTATGTAGTTTGACAGCAAGTAACAGGAACATAATAACATAAATCAACTTTAAAAGTAGATTTTCTTCCAGGCTAAATTACGTGTTGTCGGATCAGTGCATAGACTTGCGTTTTAAGCCGAATCAGAGTCTTTTCCAATACTGGTATCGGAACAACTCTAGTCACGTAAAGAAATAAAAACTTGACAGGTGAGTAAGATTTTTCAGACTTACAGGTTTCTCAATGAGGTCGATGCAGGGCTGCAGGTCCAGGCCGAAGTCGATGAAGCTCCACTCGATGCCCTCCCTCTGGTACTCCTCCTGCTCCAGGATGAACATGGTGTGGTTGAAGAGCTGCTGCAGCTTCTCGTTGGTGTAGTTGATACAAAGCTGCTCAAATGAGTTCAACTGGGGGGGGACAGGAGAAACATGCTTAAGAACACTGTTGATCAACAGCACAAATAAAAAACATGGATGATATTTTTTAAAGACATACAAATCAATTACTATATATACACTACACTGTCAAGTCATGTACAGTTTGCCTCAATTATTTACCTCAAAGATCTCAAATCCAGCGATATCTAGGATGCCGATGAAGGAGGCTCCCTGCCTCTTGGTCTTGTCCAGGGCTTTGTTGATCCTCATGACGAGCCAGCGGAACATCCTCTCATATGTGGCCTTGGCCAGGGCCTCCACAGCAAACTCTGCTTGCTCCTGGGTCTGAGCCTTCTGGACGTAATCTCTGCCCACCTTGATCCTGGGTGACAGGATGGCCCTGGTGAAGTCTGTGACATTCATGCCCATAAGGTGGCTCACCTTCTGGGCAGCTGTTGCAGAGGAAACGGAAGAAAGTGAGTGAATAAGATTTAAGATATAACTGCAGGATAATCAACTTATTAAGGTTCTCTACTGTCCTGACTACCGTAAAAGATGGCAGCTTAGAGGGACAGAGCCAACTATTTCAGGTTAAGATCTGATTTACCGGTGTTGTCAGGCATAGAGGCCTGATCTGTGTGGCGCTCCTTCTTGAACGACATGTTCCCGAGCTGCAGTACAGAGGACACCACTTTCAACAGGCCTGCACACAAAAAAAAAATATATCAGGAGCATGAACAGGGTTTTATGTTGCACTGACACTAGAAGGTAAACATAAGACAAGTCCGCCTTACCAATCTGTTCATCGTCTGGGATACTCATGATCCTAAATGCCTCCAGGGTCTCTGTGAACAGGTCCTTGTCCTGCTGCCCAGGAATCGTAACGTTCCCGTTGGAAAGGAAGCGGTAGTTGTTGTAATTTTCAAGTAGGATTTCCTCTGTGAGAAAAGATGGTCGCGTGAGTTAAATGGCAGAGGAGAAGATAAAATAATCCTTTTTCTTCAGAAAACAACACATTACTACTTCAAAAATCTTTGAGAAATTCCAACTTTGTCTTTAAAGAGAGAGTTATGTAATATGTTGCTTACTGCGCAATTTGTCTCCAGCCCCTGTGAGCAAGTAGTAAAAGATATGGAAGGTCCTCTCATCTTTGGCCTGGCGAATGGCACGGGATTTCTCCAACAAGTCTAGTAGTCAACCAGTCAAGGACAAGTTTTCTTATACTACCATGACTACTGTTCTGAGACACAAAATCCTGCTGTGATCCCTGAAAAACAACAGGTCCTACAACATCTTCAAATCTAAAGGGAAGCAATGAGAGTATCAAGGATACATGTTTCTATATTGGCACCAACGATGTAACCGTTGACGTCAAAGTTGATCCTGATGAATTTGCCCTAAAAAGGAGGAAAAAACAATGAACATTTAGGAAAGGCGTGTTGAAAAGTCTAGCTGGAATACAAGCAGTTAACAAGGAAGTCTTACAAATCGGGAAGAGTTGTCGTTTTTGACCGTCTTGGCATTTCCAAAGGCTTCCAGAATGGGGTTAGCCTGCAGCAGCTGCTTCTCCAGCTCCCCCTGAAGGAAATGAAGAGAACAGCATTGCAAGGTTAGCTCTTGACATCTAACTGATGTATTGTGAGAACATCATTATAACTTGTTAAACTACACAGTTACTCCATTGTAACAAACTGATTTGTTTGTGTCTTTTTAAATAAATATGCTGCTGAGTGGTAAGTATTTATTTACCCATGCATAATGTTTTACTTACGTCTAAGGAGCAAGAGGAACATGGAGTGTACAAAACATTTAAACACAAAGTGATAAAAGGAGGGATACCATATACGCACACGCACACACCAGCAACACACACCCAAGCATATTCCCCACACAAAGTCATGTTAGTGCCCACATCTGCAAACACCCAGAGACCCTGTGACGCTTATCAGTAACCCATCACCAAGCACAAAACACACAAAACAAACAGTCAGCGTCAATAAAACTTCACACTTCTTTCCTCAAACTATACTGGCTTGTTCTCACTCATTTATTTTCCCCAAAATATGGTTTACAAAGCATTTGTGCTTACAAGCAAGGTCTGCCTGACTTTTCACACAATGAGTTTTTCACCCATTTGGCTGAGGATCACTCATATATCCGGCAAAAACATGAACGACATCAGCCAAAATCCAAAGGCTGCCGCTGCACTGATTCATAGGTGAAGTGAGTGTTTGTTAGGAGTCTGTAAGCACCCCGGGTGTCTTTTATTAAGCTTTTCTGAATGATAGGATAAGATAATTTTTGTGTAGCTCTACAGCAATTCTGATTCTGGAAACTCCTGTTCTTTCACTAAAACCTCTTAAATAAACTAAGAAAAACTGATATTCAGTCATTCAGGTGTATGTTGGACACACACTGCCCAAAGTATTTTTTATGCAAAAAAAGAAAAGCACAGTCAAACTTTGGACTCAGGAGTAGCGAAACAAATGAGGAAAAATTCAACCAGACAAATGTATAAATACGTCCATTAGCAAAAATTGCTGCCTTTTGTCAGCAAACACCCCTCCCTCTTATCCTACTATTGTCTGGCTGAATTTTTCACAGGAACACACACACACGGCTGCCACTGATCTGCAAACAAACTTCCTCCCTACTTCCTATTGGCTGGCAAGACATGTCGCCTCTGCCCTTGAAACAAATTGACTCCCACAACAGTGCGCTCCAGCGAGGGGAAAGAGAGGGAGGATGAGGGTGGGGAGGGGGGAGAGGTCGAGGAGGAAGGTGATGACAGAAGCGGAGGGGCAGGGTGGAGGGAGAGAGTTAACTCACATGTGACAGGATCGAGCTGTTCTGTTGATGGGAAGAGAGAAATACAACAACCTCAAAAAAAAGGGATGATAGATGTGGTTTTCATTAAACCCAGCAATGTTGCTTTCAGCAGCATCTATCACACAGCTGGCAGGCCAGATAACAGTAGTGTAGGTTTTCTGGCCGAGTCTGACGTAACGCTTGACTGCTGGATGGTAGTTTTACTTCTGATGAGAGTATGCAGTAAAAGCAGCAAAGAACAAATACATCACACATGAGGTAAGGCCCCTAGTTTGTATAAATGTCAGTGCCAGAAGCCTTTAAACCGACACTACTGTTTTTCTGTTCCTCCATGGTTATTATCTCGATTGCCACCCATTTTCCCTTGATGGTAGTTCTTTTCTGTACCACAGAAAAGTTTGTCTACTGCACAAAATAAGCCTTTCGAATAAAACAATGTGATGGATTAACAATCATGTACACATTGATTCAAGTGTACACGTACACACACACAAAATGGTTGGTCAAGTGTGTAAAAAGATGGAAAAGAAAATGTCCGTCCTGGGAGATGAAAGCACTAAAGGGAACGTGGGATTGCATCTCACCTGAAAAATAATCAGATAAAAAGCAACAGCAGGGAGTGAAGTGAGAGATGAAGGGAGAAGACTGAGAGAGAAAAGGTGTGACTGGAGGATGTAAAGGAGTAATGGGAGGTAGATTTGAGGGGGTGAACTGTGTGGATCAGGAGGCAGGACTGACCTGATCTTTCTTGGTCTTGTGAGAGGAGGCCACGTGAGCCAGATACTGGATGACCTTCTTGGTGTTCTCTGTCTTACCAGCACCAGACTCTCCTCTGTGACACAAAGAGAAATACAGAGTCAACCAGTTTAGAGAAGGAGGGTCTAAAACACAAAAGGGGGATAGATCAAATGAATTCAAATCATTTTAATAGGAGCACGACTACTCTAGTGTGTTATGTGACTTATTTGTAACTCACGTGCAAAGAATGGACTGGTCTTCACGATCTGCAGAAAATAAAAAATGTTGATTATTCAACCTCTGCAGAACAACCGTGCTGCATATTCTAAGTGAGAATATATTATCACCACAGCGCATACAGTTTTGTAGCCTGTACAACAGGAAGTGCATTGGCCACACAGACAGGAAATCAACATCCGGCTTCCTGTGACTGGAAGGAGGTGCTGCTCGCTTTCAAACCAACCAGCTAATTACCCTTCGCCTCAAATAATGTGGTGTGAACACTTTGCTGCAGCCAAACATGGAGAGAAAGAGCACAGATGGGACGGAGGGGCGTTGTTTTTTTTTTATGGGTGGTGTGCATGACAGACACATCAGGAAACAGGCCTAAAATGGGGCTGTATTGGAAAGTTAAGGTGGACTAAAGGAAAGCATTACAATACAATCGCCCTGCAGGAAATACCAATTAGGTGCTCGTTATGTTCAGCTGCTCTTGTAAATGTTGATTCAAGTCACAACACATCATATTTAGGTAACATGGCAAGTATAAAAGCCTCCATTAAGCAAGATGACGTACGCAGGAACCAAGAAATCTGCATTATAGTAAGAGGAGAACTTTCCAACAGAATCACTGTAAACTAGAGCTAGGGCTGGGTGAGAATTCTAAATAATAATCTACCATCTTTCAATGGAATCATTTCGTGATTAAATCATAGATTGAGATATACTGTTAAGTCGTCAAAATTGATAAACAAGCACTTACTCAAATTTGATAATGATTGAAAATCTAATGTGAAGTATTTTGAAGTATTTTCTCTATAACTTCACTTGAAACTGTTATGTTCATTTTGCACTTAAGATCTTCATGAAATTACCAGAAAACCGGCTATATGGTGATATACATTATTATCCAATTATCCTAGAATAATCTGTATCAGGACAGAAGATGTAGGCTATATCAAAACCAGGCCTAGCTATAGCCTTAAATATGTACTTATTAATTTTGGACAGCCCCTGAATATTCTTCCAAAGAATGTGATGAATACGCTGTTTAGGAGACACGCAGGCCTCATATTTTTAAATACAGCCTTTCTTAGACAGAATTGAGAGCGTCTGGTATTTTTTGAGGCCAGTGGGGTGAGTAAATCATTTGAAATACTTTGTTAGCATCAAATACAACATTCTGCAGCAATGGGACCCTATTGTCTTTCATTAGAAGGCCCAGACTCAATAAGCCTCTCTCTCCTTTAATATTTTAGAGAAGGTATTGACAAATAAATGCCTATATCACATGGAATTTGATACAAACTAGTCTCTGTGGAGCCTCACAGTTTAGAGCTCCGTCTGGAACCACAATAGCTTCATTGAAAATGCAATCTTAAAAAAGGGACCCATATAACAATCTTGGGGATGCTAAATTAACTGACAAATGTTTGAATGGAAGCAGAAAATGCTCATAGGAACAGTTTTACAGCGGGGACAGTGACTTACCCTGCATCATGCTTCTGTAAGATGTGTCAGTGATGGCGTAGATATGAGGCGGCATTTCATGCCTCTTCTTGCCCTTGTACATGTCAACAATCTCCTCTGAGTAGATGGGCAGGTTCTTGTAGGGGTTTATGACGACACAGAAGAGACCAGAGTATGTCTGCAGGACAGATAGAGACGGCATTTAAAAAAGCTGCACCTGAACATGGAAAAAAGAGGACGTGAAGGTACCAGTGAAAGAGGAGAGTTTTGATGTTTGGTGGTCCTGAGACTGTGAAAATATCATGATGGAGGCCTCCATTTAGTATGCGGAGCAGAATCACTATTGTGGACTGGTATGCTGGTCATATATGCTAATTAGTGCAGTGCCAGCCCCAAAATGTGCTTCTCTTGTACTATGCACTGATTCCATAGTAAGGACCCCCCCCCAGACTGAGCTGAAAGCTTCTCATGAACTCTGATTGTGTTACCCTCCTGTATTCTTATGTAACCTCAACCCCACCCTGCTGCAAGTTCAAACGGCTGATTGACCTAGGTACCGTAAAACAAGAGCTACTTGACTGGTTAGCCAAGTCATATCTCAGATCCACATGCTAGAACTATCTTTCTGCTTTGAACATTACAACCCTCCTCTATTCCTTTCTATAAACTCCACTAAATCGTTTGGGTGTCTGGACTCTTTCTCCTCCTACCATAACTTCAAATTTTTTTTTCTATGTGCTGCATTCCTGTGCTGCCCTCCCAACATCTCTGTACCAGGCATGTCTCCCTCTGTTGTCCACCCGCTCTCCCTTGAGAAACAGTTTAGCTACAGAGCCAAGAGGCCCTCTAACCAACCGTAGCCCGGTTCCCTGGAGGGAGTGAGGGAAGGGACAACAGGCTGTGTTGATATGACCGGGTCACACCAAAGAGTCAAAGAGACCAAATCACTCCCAGCCCACCACATGGGGATACATAACATTAATTGTCAGGGAAGCAATAGCAGTTACGCTATATACATTCCATGTCCATCGCTGCAATAAATGGACTGTGACGTCCCTCCCTCCTCCACTAACTCTTTCTTCACATCTCGCATATGCCCGGCTGCATTGTTCCCTGCAGCTTCCTGTTTACGAGATAACTTCAAACACAGAGAGGGAGAGAGAGAAAGGAGAGAGCAAACAGGAGAGACAGAGGGAAAGAGGGTGCAGGAAAAGAGCACTTTCATACCGTGAGTATGTTATGTAAGCAGATTTTACACTCCGTGCGTACAATTTGGGCTGGGTAAAAATTCAAATTGATCTTCACCTGAACGATGAGATGTGGATTTATAAAATCCCTTTTTTTTACCGGGCTCCGATTTAAAGCCAGAGTGAAGATACCATCGTACGAAACTACCCAAGGAATAGATTACCAACCGTGTCATGCTAGCATGTTAGCATGGGGGCTAAATAACACCCCACAGTTAGGTGAAATTTGAGTGAGGGAAATACTGGCACAGACAATTTCTGGATCTGTGGCTTTAGGTTTAAACATGGCCTCACCTAGGGTTGCAAAGTGGGGTGGAAAGTTAAGCTCTGAACTTTTCATGGGAATTAACGGGAATATATGGAAACTACAAGAAATAATAAACATTTTGAGGTAATTTACTGTGTTTAGCCGTGCACTGCATTCTTCAGTCACATGCACAGGTTATTAGTGTCGTGCACACTACTGCAGGGCTTTTGAGGCCACGCCCTCTGCATGTACTGTGCATTCTTCCATCCCATGCACAAATAACTTAATTGCTTGACTAAATGCTTTCATTTAACATTCTTAATGGGACTCCTTTTTTCAAAAGGAGGGAGGGGGTGTGGTTATTCCCATGGAAAGTTAAAAGTATTATAAATAAAAAAAATTCTCAAGGTCAACATTATATTGTTAACCAGGTTAGCGGGTTCCTTGTGCAAGTTACAACATTAGTTATGAGAATCTTTTTCACATCCAAGCTGATTTTGTTGAATTGATTCAAAAATCAATGGCAATACCTACCTACATACAATAGGTCGTCTTTAACAAAGGGGCTTAATGAAATAGTTAGGACATTGGTCAGGTTTGGAGACTGGCCATAACATATTGTTTGCTATGTTTGCTTCATAACAATTACAAGGAAATTGCTCTAAACTGTGCCAAAAAGATCCTTAACTTAACTGTTCAGTGGATAAGCACATCAAGAACAGAGTAGCAACACAGTGCTGAGTAAAATGTGAATTATCACACGTAGCTGTATTCTACTCAGCCTAATATCTCAATCAGGACTCCAAAAAATATCCGGGGAAAACACTCACACTGTAATCATAACTGGGAAAGAAATGAATATGAGCTTGGTAAAATAAAGTAAACAACCAACGGCTTACTTTAAAAGGAAAATGCGTTTTGCATCCATGCCCGCTTCATACTCACATATATGAGCCCAGAGTAGTATCTCTCCTTCAGGTTGTGCAGCACAGAGGCCTCATTCAGACAGGTGAGCTCGGCCATGTCCTCCACCTTGCTGAACTTGGGTGGGTTCATCTTCTGGATGTCATCCTTGTTCACCCTGATCTTCTTCCCAGAGTCTGCCAGCTCGACCACGCACTCGTCGCCACGCTCCTCCTTCACAGAGCCGGCTTCGAAGCCCAGGCGCTCTGAGGGCACCCATACCAGCTTCTTGGTGGCCCAGTCTGCCTGTGCCAGCGGGTTGTTGACCATATTGCGGTCCACGTAGAGGAACTTATCTGCGGCCGACATGGTAGCTGTTTCAGAGAGAGGAAGAAAGAGCGTTTGTGGTGAGTGCTGGTAAATTGAGAAAATCATGGGCAGAGACATCCAAAACAAAAACGGATACGTTCTGATTATCATCATTTAAAAGCTTGTTATCCATCAGCACTCTAAACTCAATTATTAAATATATATGAATTTCTAAACATCTTCAATAATATCTGGCAGAAAAAGGCAGGGTGGACCAGACTTGTCCTATCCTTCCATCTTCACATGCGATCTGTGAGGAATGCAAAGGTCACACTGATGGATGTACTGTACAACAAGAAAAGTCTGCTCCAGTAAGGTCGGGTCAACATACAACACAACCATGCCAAACGAGGCACCGTGTTACTTTTTGGCAAACTGTTGTAAACATTTTGCCCAGGATCGTAGAGATTTAAGTTCATCGCCCAACAGAGGAGTGTTCCAACTGCTGCTGGTGGGAAGCCTGTGAGGGAGCATGTCTTTGTGGTTGTTCCTACCGGCTGGTCCAGTATATGCTCAGAGGGGGGAGGAGGGGAGCTGACTGTGGATGATCTTTGAGAGATAACGTAAAATCTCTGCGGGACTTATGGCCCCCATCAACCAAATAGTTCCAGAGACTAAACCAAGTGACTTCATCAGGAAACAAGTCCCTTTTGTTGTTGTTGTTTTTTCTGATTTAGCAGAACCATGAAGATAAAAGGATCAAAAGGGAATTTGGTTTGTAAATATTTTTTTTGCTTTACAACATCACAGAGTCACCGTGCGCTTTGTAATGTACCGCTTCTAGGTTCTTCTCAGGCTTCTTGGTTATTTTTCAGATTTAGTACATAATAGTCGCACTGGAACAATTAGTAATTAATTAAATTTAATTCCTTGGTTACTCTCTCTTGGTATCCTACATCTCTTTTTAGACTTTTATATTGGTTGTATATGTTTGTTTACATGTAAATAGCAAGAATAAATTGCTATGGCCACATTCCCATCACACTACGTACGTAACCCACACGGACATGTACCTAAACACTAGATCTGCTCTGCGTTTCCATTTCGGACCGTACTCTTAAATGTCGGCATGGTAGTTGCCGGATGGTAAGCTCTGCTTCAGCCACATAAGTAGTGTGTTGCTTTTAGTTTTTACATTTCCTCTTGCGTTGCTCAGTTGTGCGATGGAAGCCGTGGAAAGTCATGCGCTGAAAAACCTTTTTATTCTTCACTGCTCCATCCAGCTCTGGCGCCAATTCCTCTTCACCAACAATGCAAAGGAACGTCTGTCAATCGACGGCAGTTTTCATGGCTACCTTTAGTACTGGACCATTGTGCTAGGTACCTCAAAAGAGGGGTAACAAAAAATGGAGCAGTTCCATTGGTACCATCGTAAACTTTTGACAGTGGAAACTCAAAAATATCAGTTCTAATGTGGAACGAACTGAACAGCACTGCTTGACTGAAGCTTTGTGTTTGGCCAGGTAGCAAACTTGCCAACAAGCTTCTACAACAGTTACGAAAGTCAACATGTGTGGTGCACTTTAAACACACAGTTGAGGTGGGAGGTTAAATGTCAAACTAGATTAAGCTTCCCCATAATATATGCAGCGAACGAAACCAAGTGGTTGACATTAATTTAACATCAAACATAACCACACTGCTAATTTTAAACAATGTCTTATACAGGCATATACATCTAGATCACCAGCTCTGCAAAAGTTGTTTTTGCTTAAATACAACTCTGAGCTCACAGATAACATGTTGACAGGGAGTGCTGCAGTTTAACCCACATAGAAAGTGACTAGACAAGTATTACCAGTATCGAGGGGGGGCAGAAACAAACACACAGAGACAGAGAGAGAGACTGAGACAGAGAGAGACAGAGAGAGACAGAGACAGAGAGAGACAGAGAAACTCTATAGAGGTTTGTTTGCATAACGCTGTGTCGCTTATATGCAAACACTATGAAAATCACAGCAGATTTTTATATATTCATGAGTATTATTGCATTGCTAGGAGGTCCAGTGGGAAGAGGTTCTGGTGCCAAATTCTTAGTTCTCTCATGCTCAACATCATAAAACACTGCATGTTCGCAGCAGTGCGGAAGACACTTTAATTTAATGCAAGAATTATGTTTTTTTAAAAAGGATGTGCGCATTTCAACAACTGTGGGAAAACACTAATCTTAGAAGCCCTGCGTTTCTCTGGCTAAATGACTTGCATTTTAAACTAATTTTGTATTCTACTTATTAAACCAGATCAACTTTAAATTTGACTCAAACAGTCTCTCTCCCAAATACCTGAATTTAATTTGAGGTATTAATGTATTTTAAGTTACTATTTGTACTCATTGGTACTTTAGACTAAGGCCTGAGTGATACTGGATTACTGATATTTGAGATCTTAAAAATCTTTTGGCCTTTTTAACATATAAAAACTAGGGAGATAAAAGGGTAAGAAGTGTGTCTTTCTGGATTCATTTGTGACGGATCTGTGCAGAACAAGACTACAGCTGCACTACTGGTATTTTGTATACCAAGAGTTGAGGGTGGACCCATTGAACCTAACTCAGTGCGTTTACGTGTAGTTTAAAAACCTGATTATATTCGGGTTAAGAGCATACCCCGGTTTCTCAAACACCATGTAAACACCATATCCTGGGTAAAATCAGAGTTCTCATACCCCGGTTAACAGACCTAGAGAACTCCCTGTAGAACTTGCATGTAAACGCTTTACCGGGATTATTATCGGGTTTCTCGTCTGTGCAAGTGCCGGGGCTAGAACTCCCCCCTTCGCGGCGGTGACTGTTGACCCGGAAATAGAATAAACCAGGAAGCAACGTGAAAACAACAACAACAACAACAGAGACGCAAATAAGACCCGTTCCTGACGTAATTCTGTCCAAAAGTCGGCCGTTTCCCCCCAGTTGGGATTTTGACAAAAGTGAACCGGAAAAAAAAAACACGTATTGTGACCAGCTGTATGTTGGCGGAGCGCCACCTACTGTACCAGAGGTCATGTCACTCCCGTCATTTTCCCGTGGGGAACTTCAAATATCAGATTATTCTCTTAACCAGGATAAGAGCATTTTCAGGATAATGATGTGCATGAAAACACACCGAGTCAGTAAAGATTCAAATTCTGTAAACTATCAGATAAAACACAAACTACATAGAATTTTGTTTTCTTACTATGATGCAGCTGAATTTCATTTACTGTGTGTCGTATTTTCATAATTAAGCTTAATAACATAACTGCATAGTATCTTCATTACTCAAAATATAAGGTAATTAAATATGGCAACCGTATTTTCAGTTTCGGCAACCGAAGGCTGAATTTTGGAACCAGCTAGAAAACACTGAAGCCTTGAAAAGTAAAAATAAGAAATTATCATCTAACAATCGTAAAAAGTTAACATCAGCATTCTTCAACTGAACGAAAAAAAAAGGTGACGGACCCTTGAGAATGTTTAGAAAGAGGGAAAAGTAGAGGTTGCTGCGTTTAACAGGGTTATGTCAGTCCCGTCTGTTCCAGCACATTAACCCTGATCTGTGAGAAAGAAAGCAGAGGGAGAGCCATTCTTCTCATGACCCCTGCCTCCCTCCGTCCTCCATTAACGCTCTGTCAGGCTGCGCTACAGCTGACGTCCATCACTGCTCAAAGCGCCTTCCAAACTCATCTCTTGTGTACCGACCCCATCCTGTAACAGAACGTGGGGCAAATTAGTCCTGCTTTACCTCCCAGCTGGCTCCACGCTCCCCCTCTCTGCCTTCAGCCGCCTTCCTCTGCCTGTCCAGAATCCCAACACCCCCGCTTCTGTTTATCCAGTCTTTTCAGGGTCGCATTCCTCCCATACTCACCCTTTATCAGAGGGAGACAGCGAGCAGCAGCATTCCACACATTTCTATCCTCTATGCCTCCCCCCTTACATCTCTCTCAGACCCATTCTCCTGTTTCTTCCCCTTATTCTCCTCACATCAGCGGGTCATGTGTGCCTTTAGGAGTTTCATCACTCGGGGCAGATCAGCATCACGTCACACTGGAAGCTCACTCACAGCCGCATAGATAGAACAGACCTGGGCTCTCAGGCCCTTTGTGTATGTGTCTGGGTATGTTCCCGAGCGCCTTTGAAATCAACTCAATCGTTACTCACTCTGGTGCAGGAGGTTGAATATGAGCCATGACTGAAATGATCCCTGTAGCTTTGTTGTTTGGCAAAAACAAGAAGTGAAACAGAACAGGATGAACACACCCAAAGCTCTGGTGTTTCTTTATCGCACTATGTTTTATCATTATACGCAAGTAGAGCTGCGTAGATTTCGTGGTTAATCCATTAGTTGCCAACTATTCTGATAATCAATTAATTGGTACGAGTAATTACTTAAGAAAAGAAAAGTCAAAATTATCGGATTCAAGTTCTTTAATGTGAATATTTTCTGGTTTCTTTCCTCTGTGACAGTAAACTGAATCTCTTTCAGTTGTGGACAAAACAAGACTTTTGAGGATGTCATCTTAGGCTTTGGGAAACAGTCCACATTTTTCACCATTTTTGGACCAATCAACTAATCCATTAATCAACAATAAAAACAATTGTTAGTTGCAGCCCTGTACTCAAGGTGCAGGACCATCATCAGACCTGTTCGCCTCCATGAAAACAGCATCTCAAGCACTTACAGACACCATTTGTTGCATTTGCTGCATCTATGGCAACTTACTTTCATTATTAATTAATCTGCTGCTAGTATTTGAGGTTAATTGTTTGAAAAAGTCTAAAAAAATCCCTCAAGATTAAATCCTAAAATAGATATTCAGTTTACTATCACATAAAAACTATTAAGAACTACAGATTGTGCTTTGCTTGGAAAAAAAAGACATGATTGTCAATATAGTTGCCCATTTGTTTTCCTATTAAGAGTTCCACTTCCAATTTGGACATTATGCAGCGTAAAGTCTGTTGTCTGCCTCAGTCCGACTCGCATGCTTGCCACAGATAACTCAGTGACACACTTTAAACTCTCCAGAGAGTAACATGGGGACTAAAATTACTCCAACAGCTATTAAAGTTTGACAAGTGCTGTTCTATATTAAAAGTAGAAAAAAAAGAGGTGGGACAAAGAACATCCATCAGTCAATTTTCCCGTGTGGAGGGACTTATAGTAAGACAGGGACAGCTACAGTAAGACACGGACAGCTACAGTAAGACACGGACAGCTACAGTAAGACAGGGACAGCTACAGTAAGACACGGACAGCTACAGTAAGACACGGACAGCTACAGTAAGACACGGACAGCTACAGTAAGACACGGACAGCTACAGTAAGACACTGACAGCTACAGTAAGACACGGACAGCTACAGTAAGACAGGGACAGCTACAGTAAGACAGGGACAGCTACAGTAAGACAGGGACAGCTACAGTAAGATATGGACAGCTATAGTAAGACATGGACAGCTATAGTAAGACACGGACAGCTACAGTAAGACACGGACAGCTACAGTAAGACACGGACAGCTACAGTAAGACACGGACATCTATAGTAAGACAGGGACAGCTACAGTAAGACACGGACAGCTACAGTAAGACATGGACAGCCATAGTAAGACACTGATGTTGTCTTGACTTTGAGACAGAACTGCGTGCATTGACACTCATCATGCCGGGCTGCTTGGCTCAGGGTCCTGCTGCCGCCCTGCCAACTCCTCCATAATCCTGTAAGAATCAAAGTTTCTCTGATTCCCTGTCACTTTGCAACACACTCTGCTGTGAAATCATTCACTATCTATTCCGTTGAGACCCATTTACGATGGGATTAGCTGATGTAGATAATCATAACAAGGATTACTCATTAATTGAATATATGGCAGTAGGTAGAAAACAGTCATCCTGAAACAACTTTTGGCAAAAGTCCTTGAACTTTATGAAACTTGACCAGACACCATTAAAGGATTATGTTCTAAAAATGCCCTGATGAAAACAGAGGTAGCAGCATCCTGTAAAAGCAGCGGCATTCTTGAAAGAGGAAGAGGAACCATAAAATAAATAAACAAGGAATTGAACAGAGGTCGGTTTTAGAAACCGGTCTTGTCACAGAGTCATAATGTGGTTACAGAGAGGAAGTGATGCATTGGCCAGGACTTTGACAAAGAGGTGGAGGAGGAACCGGGAGGAAAGGAAAAGAGAAGAGCTACAGAGCGTCCTGTTCTGTCCTGGTTGTCCTGTTAAGAAACCAGGTCGACCTTGGTCTTTATAAAAACGGAGACCATCCGTCCATCAGACTCCCTCTCATTCCTTTCCACCTCAGTGACTCTCCCTGAGTTACTGTAAAAACCTGGAGTCCAGACAACCTCTACCCCAGCATGACCATGTACAGCCAAACTCTCCTGGTCCAGCTAAAGGGATCCTAAAAACCAGCTGTGCTGTGTCCACTGCCCCATTGACAGGAATATTAATAGAATGAGCAAAAAGTCAATAACACCGTCCTCCCACCAACTGCATCCTATCACAACATCGCAGCTGGTTTGAGCCGAGCCAAGTCTGCTCATCCGCTGTCCTCCTTATGCTCGGGGTTTTGTTTTGCTCTGCTGTCACCCTTGTTTGTTTGGCTTCAACTGTTTTTGTACTAACCTTTCCAATAAATAATCCAATCTCTAGTTCAAGTGTTAGCCCCTCTTCTTGGCTTTACCACTTTCACCCCCCTCAAAGTCCAATGATCTACTGACTGCAAGTTTGCTCTGTGAACATGAGAGAGCCAGACAGGGGCTGGAGCGCCACGGTACTGAGTCAGTCAAAATTCATTATGGGCTCACACGTCGGCGCACTCTCTCTCTTGCTCCCCTTCGCCCTCCTCCTCTGAAAGTGGAAAGGGTGGGGCAAGGACAAGAGAGGGGAGGAAAGAGGAAATGACAAACTGAGAAAACTATTTTGCCATTTGTGGAACTTGTGTGCGAGTCTTTCGAGGAGGAGGGAAGGTGGCATTTTCTGGAGCGCATGCTGTGTGCTTTTGAGAAGCAAATTAAGCCCTTGTTGGAAAATAAGTGCACTGCATGACAGATCTACATCACTTTCCACATTACTTCTCACATTCCTGCCCTAACCAGGATCCTATTTCACTTTGAACTGTAAGCTGGCCAATGCCATCCACCATATACAACTAGAGGCCCCTCCACATGTTTCAACCTTTTCTGCATTACTTTAACTCTTTCCTACTGTTCGTCAATTACTTTCAGCGAAACAATGGTTTTATCAATAAGGATGGGAATCACTGTCCAACTGCTTCCAGTGTGTTTGGCTATGTTTAAATATTCTCTATAATATCTGTATTACCTATTTCAGCCATTTGTCCAACGGGCATCAGAAGGCAGACCCATTGCCAGGTTGAGACGGGAGGTGAACGTGGTGCGAAAGACCCCAATGCACTTCCTGCTTCCCTTTGGCGGTCATGTTAACCATAGACTGTATTAAACAATCTAGTTTCTGGTCTATTTTCTCTGAGATATACAGTAAATACATTGTATAAATGATCTGATTCAGCACATTTGCGACAGCAAAGCCTTCTTCATCTTCTGTCTCCCCATGTTATCAGTAAAATCTGAATCCTGCTACTCTGCTATTGGTGAAAAAATAAACTACATAGTTTTATTTCTATTTCAAACGAAGCAAAACGATGGTGGGGCAGTGGGCAAGTAATGTAAGCATATATGTCCAAATACTGTGCAACACTGGTAACACTTTCTACCACAAGCCTAGTATCGGTCCGATAAGCACATCATTTTCAGGGTCATGGAACAAATTCCACATCTATCATTCAAACGGCTATCTGACTACACCATTAAATGCACAATTGACTAGTGATTTGAATCGGACCAGATACTGCTCAGCACCAGTTTGCCCTTTAACTAGAACACTCGACAGTACTGACCAGTAGATAAATAGACTTACGCAAGTCTTTTAACAGACGGTGAAAGAATGCAGAGGAGAGGTAAGATACACATTTCAATTTGTCAGCAACCCTTTTTTCTGTGGAATGCTAGGCTGGCACAGCTCTTTTATTTCTGACAGACCCAGTGAAGAGAACCTGCTATTACTACCTCACTTCTCCTCCTACGTTCTCACATCGTTCATCCTATCACCAGGCAACCCTTCTGACTTCCGCCCTAGGATTATCATGTGGCTCTTACTAGCTATACCACTTGTTATCTCTACCTAGGGCACTCCTTTTGAGTCACTCAGACTTATCTAATCAAACGATACATTCACAGACCTCCAGGTGCCATGTTAATAGTGGGCATTTGGTGTGCAATGCAATTTGGGTTGACATGGGAATAAACTGTCCAATAGGAGACAAAGGAAAGCCTCATTACGCAGCATGTTTCGAAGTTCACAAGTTACCTAAGAGCAGCCAGGTGCTGACTATCACTTCTTCTTAAACAAACAGGAAGGTGGATCATTAAACTGGCACTCCAGAGAGGGCGAAACTGTAGAGTAATCACTGATTGAGCGTTACCTCATCGTTTACGCCACAAAACAGAATTGTCTAAGCCACAAGTTATCATTACAAGAAGCCTGGTCAAGGTCTGAAAGCCCTTTCTGTATATAGTCCAAATCACAACCACTTCCTAGCATTGTTCAGTTCTATTGAAACCTTACAGGTGCGTGCTGTGAGGGGGAGGAGGGAGAAAAGAATGGGGTGGTGGCAGAAGACACAAGCAGAGGAAGAGAGGCAGGGGGATGGAAAATAAAGGGGAACAGAGAGCAGTGTGGAGGAGGCCAACGAGGAAATGCAAAGAATAAACAACAGTGAAAGGAAATGGGAAATCCACAGCACACAGTAGTGCAGATATATCCCTGAGTCAAGGCAGTTCAACCATTCTGACTGTGGCAACCTAATGATGCGGTTCATGTCAACCAGAAGAGATAGGTTTGGGTGGAACAAAAATAGAGAAAACGTACAAGGAAAAAAAAAGTCTGAAAGAAGTGAATTTTAAAAAAAGGCCCCCATTTGTGATATACAGTATGGCCCACGCAGTATGTGTGCAGACTGAAGTCTTGTGTTTCCGTGAAAACTTGTCTATTTCTGGATTCACACAATGTACATTTCACCCAGTGCTGCCTCTGAGCAACACTAGAACTACATACTGAGAAAGGGCATAATCAGCTCTGCCATGGTTAATGGAGAATCTTAACAGTCTCTGCTCTGACTGGAATGTTTTCCTGCATGAATGAATCTCAGCTGACTGTGTAGGAAACTGGGATAGGCATGAAACTTCACTGCACTACCAATCATCAATGACACTTATGACTAGGGTCAAGTATGACTAGAAAATGCACAAGTAATGCACTAATGCAAAAACAAAACAAAGATTCTATTGACTATTGACTATTTCATAAAGGGAAACCAGAAAAGATTAATGTTTGAGAAGATGCAGCCAGTGATTTTTAGACCACCTTTGCTTAACAAAATGACCTACAATGGACCAAATATCAAAATAGTTGAAAATAATGTTTTTCAATAGACAAATCATTTCAGCTCTCAAGTACAGCAGGATTTCTTTTGTAGCTTTTCCATCTTGTGTTATATGTTTCTCACCCTTGAGCCTGACTATCTGAAATAAATGGATAATTGAGGCTATGAATACAGTTAGGGCACAAACAACAGATGAGTAGAATCATGTCACATTTGTTAATAGAACCTTGAGTTCCTATCAGAAGCAAACTGTGGGTTGTGCACCACACTGCACTTTCATAAGCAAAGCAAGGGGCCTGCAAGTAATCTGGCTCAGGCATGACGACCCACCTTCAATGAAATCTAAACATCCACAGGCATGTTCTCTCGGACTATATCATTTTGAGAAGATTGAACAGCCTTGTACACCAGCCCCCTGTTCACATTTAAAGATGTCTGTGTTTAATTTTGTCTAGCCTGCAGCACAAAACTCTCCCGGGGGGCCCAGTGTATAGACATTGCTGACACACGAATGATGGAATGTAACGATCTCTGCAGGGGGCTCCATAACAGCCCCGAAACTGCCAATAAGTGAGAAAAACTGGCCTCCAGAAGCCACTGCACAATGCATTGCTAGTGCTTAATTCATGACTCAAATACAACGACAGGATATGACATACGACATGTCACCCAAAAGGGTAGTTTGCATTTTTTAAGTGGTGTTGTGTGAGGTATTCATCCATATTTGGTTTTTAAGCAACAGTAGATGGCCGTTGTCACGCCCCCAGTTTGAAGAAGCAGACGGGAGTCAGTTCAAAAAATCTGAACCATCGCTTATGTAGTTTCTGTTAGGCCTTTCTCAAGCAACACATTAAATGACTAGGACTGCTCTATGACAGTGTGTAGGTGTATCATCCGGAGAACAGGGGAGATGACATTGATGAAAAAAGCCACATGTGACCCCACACACACAAACAAAAAACAGTTTGTATTTTTCGGCCTGTAATTACTTTTTCAGCATGAACCATCATTTGCACAATCGTTTCTATGCCCGAGTATAACAATGTTATTAATGTGGTAAGCTCACACTGTGGTTTAATAGCTTCTTGGCGGAAAACATCAGCGTAGCAGAAGTGTGTGGTTCTGATTACGACAAATGAGAGCAAAGAGGTGCTCCCACTCTCACAGACACCACTTAAGTTTATGCATAGTTCTTTTGCTAATACTCAGCCACACAGCTTGCCACACTGAAAGTCAGTGGGCCGTGCAAGCATACCAGAGTCTGTTTGCTTCCCAGAGAGCAAACACAAATTGCACTGACTAAGCAAACGTATGTAGATATGTAATGACACGGCACAGTTGCTGTAAGCAATGATGAGCACGTGATACTTTATAGATCTGAGGAAAATCTGTTATTAGCCTATGGGAACATGTGCATTTGTATTAGGCAGATCTAATGTAGGCGGGTTTCCTGTGATCATTCATGTACTAGATGCAAACTGACATAAACCAAGGGGCTAGCCAGAATAATTAAAGACAGTCTTCTATGAAGAAGTAGCCTGATGAACATTCTTCACTCCAAATACTTTTGCACTCTCTGAAACTCTTAATGTATTAAACTAAACAGTATTGCCTCATACTGTCATTCACTGTCTCCATATAGTAATATATAGTATTAATTTAGGCTATATCTTGAAACTGGGTCCCATCTTCCTGAAGTTTCTCCCTTTCCCTCCATTCAGGGCTCAAAATAACACGCTCACATACACTGTAGCACACGTAAAAGTTGAGAAGCGCAGGTAATTCTCAGCTCTACATGCACCGGTACACATAACTGTTCAGGGCTGCCAACTCTCTCAATGCATTGACCATGAGACTCTTCAGAAGGGTTTGATTTGATGTGATTTTACTGCACCGTTTTGTTTGTTGTTCATTTAAAAAAAGAGGGGGGAAATTATCTCAAAATACATTGTAACACAATAAAATATTTGGTGGTGGTAGTGGTTGATTTTGAATGGCAGAAGCGCCAATAAAAGAAGGGCAAATGGGCCAAATGGTTTAGTATATACACATTTTTTAACCATGCAGTGATTCTGATTGTAAGAAGTACCATGCACCGTGGCATGTATACAGCAGAAAAAAAGTAATTATTTTTCTCCATCCGAGTCAGGGGTCTGAAAGATTCTAGGGTGTCTATGTTTTATAGTTTCTTAAGCCCTCTGAGGCAATTCAATTGGTTTAACTTGGCTTGATATTGATATATCCCATAAAATCGCCATGGAAAACTCATGCCGCCTAGCTGATGTCCATCACAGTGAACTACACTGTAATTAGAAGTCAAACCTGGTCATTTTCAACTGGCATTCTTGTGTATTTCAGGAATCATGCTAGCTAAGATCTGGTTAACTGACATAACCAGTGCCTCTGTAAAACTGCTCCTGTTGGAGTCTTCCGACCAGATCCTCAATGGATAATCACCAGTCACTAGAGTCTGTTCTGGGCTGGTCCAAACTGTATATAACTGGACACGCATTCAAACGCCACATCCAAAAATGTGTTTTATGAAAAATGTAAACGTTTTAAAAACTCCTGGTTTCTTTCCCTCAACCCAATAAAGTAATATGTGAATGCTGTACATATCTATGTGGCTTTTATCTATTCTGCACTGTCCTTTTGTCCAAGTCTCATGCGTCTTGGGAGACTTTATGGTTGAATAAAAGAAATATTGCACGTTTTTAAAATACCACATTACAGAAAAAACGAATACTGATATACTGGACCTTCAATATATCCCCCTACTCAAACGATTCTGTTCCACCGAGGACCTTCTACAAAAAGTCAAAGAAAAACTATGATGCAGCTTCTCAACAATGTTGACCTCGAGTGAATTCAGTCACTCTGATGTATTCCTCTCTTGCCAGGGTTAGGCCCCTTCGAACCTCTCAAGGGCCCCGGTTAGCTAGCAGCAGGAGAGGGAAGAGAGAAGGAAGGGCAGAGTGAACAGACATGCGGGTGACCTGGTTCACTGAGCTCGACAAAAAGCACGGCGCAGTTCACCGGTAAACCACTGACGTCATGCCGCCAGCCAGACGTGTTGCTGGCCACACACGGCGACGTTTGTGACCGCTACAGGACAGGAAAAGTTCCACTCAACCACTAATTCATCCACTACTTCCAGGTGTACCCGACAGAGCCCGTGTCCGAGTAGTTTGACCCGGCTCTTGCTTCTTCCCCACTCACACAGACGCTTCCACGGCCTTTTTTTCTGCAACTCATTCAAGCGAATCACTTCCTGTCTCTCCCGGTGTGGCTCTGAGCTCCTCACCAGCTGCCACTGTGCTGTATTTGGCAAGCTCGGCCCCACATAGCGCACGCTCGTACGTGCCCTGTTGCTTGGGAACAATAATATGCTGCTTTAAAGTTAAATAAATCTGGTGTTCAATCTGATGGGGAGTTCCCACTCACTCCACCCATCGCGGTTCTGAAGTTGGGGCAGTAACTAGCTCCGTGTTTCCTGGTTCACTGCTCTCGCTGGGAGTGACGGGCAGATTGAATGAGTAGTAAAAGAGTACATAGAGACAGCATGGCGGACAGAGGTGCTCAAGTTAAAAGTATTACCTGCTTTCGGGGTGCAGGACGCCTTTCAGAGGGTGGCTAACAACAACCGGGTGGTTCAGTCAGCGTCGCCGTGAGTCAAACTTCTGTTCCCGTCGACAGCAGCTTCGCGGAGAGTTCAGGCCAAACTACAGTGCTCGCTTCCTCCCTCTCTTTCTCTACTCCAGTCACTCTGTCTATCTTTTTTTTTCTCCCCCCTTCCTTCTGCCCTCCCTCCTCGACACTAGCAGCTCACTGGTTCGCTTAATTTCACTCAATACGTAGCAAGCCGGAGTCGGGGTGCGGTCCGGGAAGAGGCGGGCCCCGGCCCGCATGTACCGCCCTTCTGGCCAATGGCTGCCGCGCTTTGATAATCCACACACTTTGGGCCAATCGAAAGCGTGCATAACTGGATGGGTGACAGCCACTGGGCAGGGTAAAAAGCGCAGAAAGAGCTCAACTTGAAAGCGATGAGAGGAGGGAGGAGAGAGGAGGGAGGAGGGAGGAGGGAGGAGGGAGGGGAGAGGGGTCCAGATAGAGCTGTGTTTAATGAGAGAGGTATGTGCATACTAAGGATTTTTATGACCATATAAGTAGCAGTGACTCTCAGGATGGACTGCATCATCCAGGGCCTCCCCCGAGTGTCAACAGGTCTGTCTGACCACAGGCGGCTTTGAAAACAAGGAGTGATGGCATGTGATCATTGGCGGGCACAGACTTTTTGAAAGGCAGGGGCAAAAAGGGCACATATAGAGGGCAGTTTAGCGCACATTTTGGCCCCCAGAGGAAACTTTAGCGCGCGTTTTGTCGCCTAGAGGGCAGTTTGGCACACATTTTGGCTTCTAGAGGGCACTTTAGCACACGTATTGGGTCCTAGGGGGCACTTTAGCACGTTTTGGCTCCTAGAGGGCACTTTAGCAGACACGTTTTGGCTCCTAGAGGGAACTTTAGCACATGTTTTGGCTCCTAGAGGGCACTTCAGCACATGTTTTGGCTCGTAGAGGGCACTTTAGCACACACGTTTAGGCTCCTAGAGGGAACTTCAGCACATGTTTTGGCTTCTAGAGGGAACTTTAGCACAGGTTTTGATCCTAGAGGGCACTTTAGCACACACCTTTTGTCTCCTAGAGGGAACTTTAGCACAGGTTTTGGATCCTAGAGGGAACTTTAGCACAGGTTTTGGATCCTAGAGGGAACTTTAGCACACATTTTGGCTTCTAGAGGGAACTTTAGCACACATTTTGGCTCCTAGAGGGAACTTTAGCACACATTTTGGCTTCTAGAGGGAACTTTAGCACAGGTTTTGGATCCTAGAGGGAACTTTAGCACACATTTTGGCTTCTAGAGGGAACTTTAGCACACATTTTGGCTTCTAGAGGGAACTTTAGCACACATTTTTTGCTGCCATTAGGGCACTTTAGCACACGTTTTGGCTGCCATTAGGGCACTTGAGCATGCGTTTTTCAACAACTGCCCCCACCCTCCCCCCATGTGCAAGCCACTGCATGTGATGCCCCCCCCCCACCCACCTGCTTATGGTATTTTATACACCCATATCTGTGTTACGTTAAATAGCCCACAGACAACAGAGTATTTCTATCAACTATAACAATGGCAGTCTAGCAATAGTTTTACTGTTTTGAAATTGTAGACTTGCCTCCATCAGATTATGTGAACATTCATGTGTGTTATGTCAATAATACTGCAATTTATTTGTCCATGTGAGTTCTTTCTCCATTCCAAAATGGGGTCAGAGGTCAGCAGCAGAACCAGGAGCTGGTAAGGACGCTTTGGCAGATGGATATTGGCCGACCTAGCCGAACCTCTCCGTATTAAACAACTCAAAATACTCTGCTATCATGTCACTGTTGTAAATAAATAGTTTCACCCTACTGGCCCCTTTCCACCAAAGGAATTCAAATATTTTGTTTAAGTGCGTCATATAAACAATTTATGCTTGCTCCAGTTCTTAGATGCTAGTGAAAACAAATATGTGGATGGAATCTAAGCAAACTATTTAGATATGTTTAAAATAGTGGTGCATGTACATTTAACCAGTTATATTGGTAATTCGACATTCATGTGGATATGCTACAGGGTGATCATGGCATACTCCTCTCTACTCAGATGGAGCAGCAAACATGAGCTTTTTCACACGTTCATTTTAAAGCTCTTGGCTGCACTTCTTTGAGTGCTTATGTACTTTTGCACTTGATCCTTTGCATTTATTTAAATACACCAGTACACCTCTCATATGAATTATTAGATCAAGAGACCTGACAAGATCTAAAGTGCCGTACAGTTGTGTTGTGTTTACTCTCGCAGGTTCCTATCACTCAAACAGGTAAGCCTAGATTCGTGAACAGACATGTTGATACTACATGGGAACCGCTGCAGGTGATGATCTAATTAAGGTGAGAGAGGAAAACACTTGAGTCCTTATATCACTCCCGACATTTGTTTGGCTCTTAATAAAAGCCTGGCCTGTTCTTGAAAAGGAGATAAGACAACGAGATATCTTTTGTGTAGATTAAATCAAAGACGAAGCAACAGATAACTGATAAAAAATAGCTGTTAAATTGGATGTGAAAAAAAAGAGGAATAAAAAGGGAGGAGTGTGGCGGGGGTGGGAGGACGGTGCAAGAAATCTGAACAAAAAAGGAATGAGTGAAATGATGGATGTTGAGATGGAAGCTCTGCGGTGCCACTGCCAAAGTCTACGCAGAAGAATGGAACGGTACAGTGTGAACCTGTTTGCTTCAAATACTCTCCTGGGATTCAGACCGGGTGATCCGAGCCCAGTTTACTGAGTGGAACTGAAGGCACAGAGCCAATGCACATGCCACAACCAAAGGGGAGACGTTAGCAATGCAACACATTTTTTTCACTTTATCAAACATGGATTGAAAAACCAGCAGCTTTGGTCAGTAGCACAAACTGATATGGGAAGATCACTGAGGGCAGGGATTACCAACCAGGTACCCCCTGGTTGTTCCCCAGGGGGTACTGAATGCAGTCAAAAATAGAAATTATAATTTTATTTAAAAAAAAAATAAACATCTACATACAGAGTCAGCTGTTTGAACACCCTAGTTTGCTATTGAGAGTGCATTGAAATTATAGTTAGCAAGAGTTTCGCCAAAACATTTAGCTAAACGTAATACAAATTGTTGACATTGTTAGGTCATAGTATGGACAGGATGGGTAATAAATAAATGGTTGAATGCGTAGCTTCTTAGTACATTACGACCTACGGTACAATACAATGTATGATGCGATATCTATCATTACTATGAGAGGAGCTGGTACAGGGGCCAGAAGGTAAGTCTCTTAAAACACTCTTTTAATAAACTCTGGGTTCACTAACTACGTTGTTGCTGCTTTGTTTTCTGTGTAGGGACTCTTCTCATGCTGCTGCTGAGGTTTGCTGTTATTTTGAGCAGTATTAGTGGTTAAAAAAGACGTTTAAATGCCTTCACCGTACTGCCCGAGCTAATCACTGTTAGCCACGACTGTTAGTGACTTTTCCAGATTTCTCTGTTAACAGTTTATACATGAAAAAAACTGTCTCGATGGCTTATTTGATGTGTGTAAGTGCCGAAAAAGACCATGGGATGATTTTGCGCCGCAATTACACTTTAACCAAAACAATCATAAACCTTGACAATTCAAGTAAATATTTGCAAAGATATACAAAATGTTTAAAATGAATTAAAATAAGCACATCAGGGCCTTCTGACAGGAAAAAGAAGGTAGAACAGCTCTGGTGGAGATAATTCCACTCTTGACCTCTTGACCTCTTTATGTTTTGTCTCCCTTCTACATTTAGGGGGTGATGCAGGAATAAGGAACAGATGATGCCCTGTGCACCCTTTGACAAGACCTGAACACACAGTGCAATCAAATTACACAACTACATTTAGCACAACACACAAAGGCAACTCTCATGCCAGTTTACCCAGAGAAGTCAAATTATAACAGGTTCAGGTATGGCTGGCATCCACTTACAAACAAAATCCCCGTTTCTGTTCAGTGTGTGATTTATGTTCTCTATGTGTCATTATGAAAGGAATGTGTCTGTGTGTTTTCCCATACGTTTAGCGGCTGGGCATCACATGTATGTAGAGCAAAACATCGAACAGTCAGCATGCCTGCCTGGAAAATCCAATAAATCTCAACGCTCTCCCTCTGTGGAATGGATGGGAAATAGCTGAAACTTCAGCTGAGGGGTCAAAGGTCACCCCGTCACCCGTTACTTGAGCAGGACCAGATGCCGAGAGAGGAGAAGGGTCCCAAAGAGGAGGAGAACGAGGGGGAGTATAACAGAGCGGGGCGAAAGGGATAGTCCAGATTTTTGAAGTGGGGTTGTATCAGGATCTAATCCACAGTCAGTGTGTTACCGACACTGGATGGAGGTCGGCACGTCCCCAGTTTGGAGAAGCAGACGTGCCGACACAATAAGCAATGGACTGCTGTGGATTAGAGCCATGATCAGGCCCGACCCTACATGAACCTGCGTAGTTTCTGTCCAAGCCCGAACCAAGCCTGAAGCACATCAGCCGTTTTGGGCAAGAGTCCGATTAAAAAACAGAATTTCCACTGCTTTTTTCTTTTCTTTTTTCTTTTTTATCCAGAAGATGGTGGTCATACACAGCGGTACACAGCCCATGCATTAATCATGACATTACACGGACTCGAAGGTCTGCTTTTGAAAAATAAATCAATAAAAAAAACTTGCATGAAAATTTGCATGAACCAACCTGATTCAAACCATAGGGTATATTGAAAAATAACCAGTGGGTCGGGCTGGGTTGGGTTTGGTTGAGGCAGAGAATTAAAGCTCTACTGTGGAGCCACCTAAAAAAAATCAATACCAGTTTAAGTGTACTCACAGATTTACTTTGCTGTGAGCCAGCCCTGTTAACGTTTACGTTGGGGGAACTGAGCCATTATCTATGCACTCGTCAAAGCCACCAGAGTGTAAAGACCAAAACAGTCATTTGAGTTAGTCTACCGCTGCCTCGATCCGAACTAACAAAAGTAACAGACTGACTAACTGATCGAGGCAGAGTTAGACCGGCAACCCCTGTGTTCTGTGAGGCAAAATGACTGTTTTTGTTAATGGAGTCTGGTGGCTTTAATGAGATTAAAAAATAGTTCTCTGGCATGCTAACCCCAATCTACTGCAGGTGACACACAATGGGCAAGCACCTCATACAACCACACTTCAAAAATATCTGAACTATCCCTTCAAAATAAATGTGCAAATTTCACAACAGCAAAAAGTTTACATATAATAAAAACCGTGTGCTGGAAAATTGCATGAATTACACAACAATGGCATGAGACAGAGAGAAATGTAGGATTAAAACGCAGGCCTGAACTACCAAATATGGATACTTCTGACCTCACTATCTCCCTCCCTCCCTCCCTCCTGCTCTCCTTTTCACTGTGACCTAGTCTCTCTCTTTCCTTCAGTCGGTTGTAATAGCAGCAGGGTGTGTCTGTAATTCAGGGTGTGTAAAGCCATTATATCACTCAGTCAGAAAGAAAAAGGACCCATTCAGTGACAGCGTGTTCAGAGGGTAGCATGTTAACTCGCCGACCACTCTCGCTGTGTAATTACTTGTGTTAACTCATGTGTGGGCATTCACGCTTCAGTGTCTTGGTGTGAATGAGTGTCTGTGCCTTTAAGCGTGAGACATATATATACACGTACACTTCCAGCAGCTCAGATCTGTGTCAAACTTGAGAGTAAATAGGTCGTTTAATGCCCCCCTCTGACCCAGATCTTTTATCTGTAACCTCATACCTGGCAGAAAACTCACAGCTTGAATATGAGCCCAGTGTAAACACACAACAGACCCACGATGTTTCGTGTACAACCACTTTGCCCAAACTATTTACGCAACTGGATAGTGTTTGCATGCAGCTGAAAGGCCAGAACCATGAAGAATAATTAAAAGCACATCCAGCTTTTAACATAATGCAATAATGAGAGTGACTGGTTGTTTGTGTCGTCGGCTCTTACGTCTCACCCCGTTTCCAGCACCTCCATTTTCCTTTCCTCAGTAATCAGTACACAGGAAGGGGTGATAAGACACATGTTGACTCACAAAGCCCAGGAATGTGGAGTAAAGGCAAAGCAAGCAAAGCCTTCCCTCTTTTGTTAAGACTTCTTTGCTAATTTATCATCTGGACTGAATCGACAACGTTCTCAACCCATGATATATCAATATGGTTCTGTAAGTCATGTGTATGTTGCTCTGGGAAAAGATGGGGTGATATAAACAGAGACAGTGGCTGCTTTGTCCGTCTGGTTGGTGTTTGTCTGGAACAGAATGGAGAGCTAACAAGGTGGAGGGCAGCGTGTGTTTAAAATATAAATACAACTATGTATTTACTATAAACACAGAATGCTCTCGGGCCGAGCCAGATCTGGGTGGTGTTGTTGCAGAGACTCGCTCTCCCACACACACACACACACACACACACACACAGAGCAAGAACCTTTGGATCAGTGACAGGCTATTACATTTTAAACAAACACAGCAAACATGAACAGTTTCAGGGTCTGGGATAAAGTCAGTAGAAAAGAAAATCTGCAACGGCCTCTCTTCCCGTTTGTTCAGCAGCAGCAGCCACTGGCTTCCCCCTGCCTTTTTCTTTGCCTTATATGGTCACAAGAGTGGTTGAGTAAGAGAGAGAGACAGCTGGAGCGAGGACGGAGGTGTGGTCTATTGTTTTTGGCGGAAGAGGTGTAGGGTTACAGGCTGTTCTTGAACCTTTGGAGCTTGTCGTCATCTATTCGGTCACCTCTCCTCTGTCTGGGCAGACAGGAGGATGAGCAGTCAACCAGTCAACATGGGGGGGCAGTGGGTCATGAGTGTGAATACTGAGGCCTAGACTGATACTTAAAAGCAGAGGAAAAAAGGCAGCGAGAGGTTAAAATGGCAGATCATTAACAAAAGGTGCTGTCATGCAGTAGCAGACGCATCAAAACTATGCAGGAATGTCTTTCATCCAGAAACAAGTGCACATCTTAATCACCTGCTTATGTTACGCCAGTGGAATTCCCCCCCGGTCCAAACACCACCGAGTCTGAAGCTACTGGGCAACTTTACATGAATACATCATCTGTGATGATCGAAGCCAAACAGCACCATTAAAAGTGCAGATGCCAACATGTCAGATGATGTTCACCCTAATAAGCCGTCTGTACGCCCCTGGCATGATTCTGTCAGCTGTGGGCTCTGTAACAACATGCCAGGATGGGAAGGCAGGCAGAGGTGGGAATGTTTTACAGTTAGCAGGTGTGAGAGATGAGGCGGTGATGAAAAATGACTAGAGGGACTCTCAAGCTGCAGGTGCTCTCCGGTCTCCCTCAGCCTCATGTGACCTCATTTATTCGAGTGTTTCTGCCGGGCAATGACACAGAAAGGCCTTAATCCAGGCCCCCACACATGCACGGCCTTATAGGAGAGTGTAGAGGCACTTCTTAATAAAACTCTGACAAATGATATCGATTCTTCTTTTTATTTAAACTTCCCTTGTTGTTGTATTGCCCTTTGATTCCACTGTTAATTATTGATAGTGTCCAGTGATGAACACATGAATTACTTTTACTTTTATAATTGGAAACCACAGCAACCTCCAACCAAGCAGACAGCAGCAGAAGTCTGAAATCTTCAGTACAGGGGAACCACATACGTTTGGACTGGTGGTCTGTCTCTGTCTTTGTCTCTCTCTGTCTTTGTGTCTCCGTCCACCTGTCTGTCTTTGTCTCTCTGTCCATCTGTCTGTCTTTTCTCTCCTTTTCTTCCTCCCCAACCAGTGCAGACAGATGTCCGTCCTCCACAGAGCTGGGTCTGTCCCACGTTCCTGCCTGTTATAGGGAAATTTTTCAACGCCACTGTGTGCTCCATGGAGGAATTGTTGGGTCTCTGTAAATCATAAATAAGTCATAGAGTGTGGTCTTTACCTACTCTGTAAAGTGTCCTGAGATAACTTTTGTTATGATTTGGCACAATAAATAAAATTGAATTGAATTACCTGGCAGGTGAAACTGAAAAGAGGCTGAAGGCGGAGGGAAAGGTGGTAGAGGATGTTTGATCAGGTGCAGCTCTCTCAGCAGACATTATGTCAAGATTAAAGAAACAGACGAGGGGGCGGACGCTGTTGATTTGAGGTGATGACAGGAGGGCGGTTGCTTAGACAGCAGTAATAAGTGGAGGTGGTGTGTGGGTGTTCCTGCTTCACTGATGAGAGCGTTGTGACAGCGTGAGTAACACTGACATGTTCAGACAGAAGGCAGAGAGAGCGGAGACGTAACACAATGTGAATAATTAAGAGCTACTTCATCGTTCAAACACTATTTTTCATGTTCACAGTGAGAATAACTGCATCACAGTCATTAGGCACCCCATGTCTTTTTTCCTCCCCAACCATAGACAAAAACAATTCAAATACAGAACATCTTCTGACTCCTTTATTACTTCACTTGGTCGGGTTCCCAGTACATAGAGTTCATTTGAGTAACAAACTGAATCAAACTCATATTTGCAAGTCCCACCTGATTTAAAGTTTCACAGTCAAGACCCAGAGACGCACAAATACACACACTTTCCTCCCTCACATTATTAGGCATAATGGTGTAAAATGACCATGTGTGGCTCTGCGATGTTAGAGAAATGCCACCACCCTGTGGACAAAAGCAAGAACTACAGTTAACACCGTCACAAACCTCATTCAGTATCGTCAGCTTTGAAGTAAAATCCTCCTTACCACTAAAACTAGAAATGTTCATCCCTCATATTATACAGTATAAGTGCAGCACAGCGGTGTAGTTTCCATTTTACAGACTTTTAAAGCAAACGTACACACTGGCACAGCTGCTCGTGTCACGAGTAGAGCCGTCACATTAGAGTCACGTTATTGAGCTGAAGTGAGACTGCTGTAAAATGGAGCACAGCATGAACTAAAGGGTTAACAGAAGCACACACCCATCTCTGGACAAAAAAATGGGACACAGAGAGAGACGCATAATGCAAAGCTGGAGCAGTGTGTCTGGAGATGGGTGTGAGCATTTGAGAGTTTGCCAGCTGGGGGAGTGTGGCAAGGTTTTGTTGGCTGTCGCCAACCTGGCTCAAGATGGCGGCCAAAATCATGCAAAACAGCACCATGGCTGTGGTGAATGGCAGGGCGGGGACAGCTGGTTCATTGTCCAATGATCTTGCTGACAAATGATTCCAGCTCATCATCATCTTTGATCCCCACAAAATGGTCGACAACATCACCACCTCGTATGGCGATTACTGTCGGAACGGCAGACACCTGGAAGCAGACCAAGTTATGTGTTATGAGACAAGACTAATTATATTATGACTTGATAACATGTGACACATCAAGTACTGTGACTTCATAGCATGTCCCTAAGTTTTGGGATGTGGACTTTTCTCAGCAGATACCTATAAGAAAACAGATAATTTCATATTTTTGTATTTAAAAACAAATGTGTGACCTATAGCCGTTGCACACCTGAGGGTGAGAAAGGTAAAGAGAAGAACAAACAGTTCTGACAGCAAATATTGATTTACTTCATCCAAAGCTGTCAAAATGTCAGACATGTTAATGGAAACTCAATACATGTCACTTACTATTAATGACTAACAACTTTAAAGGTTACTGTAACGAAGTGTGTAGATGCTGTGCTTGTTAAGTTAATGAAAGCAAATTAGCATCGCAATTGACAATATAAATTAAGTAAATAAATCTAATTATCGGCCCATAATTTATCAGTAACCATATTCAGTACATTGTGCATCCCTACTTTTAAGTAAGACTAGTTTTATAAACACTTCATTAAAAGGCATTGAAGTGCTGTTATTTTGAGCAGTATTAGTGGTTAAAAAAGACGTTTTAATGCCTTCACTGTACTGCCCCAAACTAATTAGTGTTAGCCACGTCCAACTGTTAGCGACTCTACCGGATTTCTCCGTTAATAGTTCATACACAAAAAAAACTGTCTTGATGGCTTATTTAATGTGTGCAAGTGCAGAAAAAGACAATGAGATGTTTTTATGCCGGAATTTCACTTTAAGGGCTTTTGTTAAGTGTGGCTGTATGAGAAACTTACCGTAGATAGTGTGTTACCTACAGTAGGTGATGGTTAGCATGCTCCCATTGTGGAGAAGCAGACAGAAGTACCAACACAGACGCTGCTAAATTAACTTTACAGATACAGGGGATGCGTACGCGGCATGACATGGCTGTCGCGGGATGAGCACTCCCACTATATTCAATCCAAGCTGCTACTGAAAGGGGCCAACCTAAAGAAAATCAATATCACTTTAAGTGCACACTTTAAGGTGAGGCTTTTTTTTAGGTGTCTAAGGGCCTGTCCACACGAGGACGCATTTACCTGTAACAGCACATCTTTAGTATCGGTTAGGCCGACCATCCACACGCAGAGGGCGTTATCGGAGCCTGAAAACGGTATCTGCAGGAACCAGGTCCCAGAGACGGAAGATTTGAAAACGCCCCCCATTGCGTTGTTGTCTGGACGGAGAAACCTCATATTTTATTAAATAATGCTGTCATCGCCCCACCTCCGACCTCTGACTCCGCGGCGTCACATAACAACAACAGTGCTGCTGCGTGAGAGGAGAGAGACGGACCCATAGACTGTTACTGAACTGGACTCTGAGACACATGCATGGGAATGAATTAGGCTGACTGTATATTTTTCCCCTTTTCCCTGATGTTCTGAATTAGTTGCTAAATTGGTCGTTAGTAGCTTTTTATAAATAAGTAAGAAGGTGTGAAAAGACACTAAATCTAGTGAGAAAGTGGGACGGGGAAGGGGCTCCCAGCAGCACCCTCTGCTCGTTGAGGACACTAACTGCAGAGTGATTCATGCATCTCTTATACACTCTCATACACAGCATCTCTCCATCTCTTCTTCTATGTTGTTGGTGCATTTCTGTGGCAGTTCCAGTACCACACCCAGGCCTGGCATGTGTACTACAGCGTGTTTAGCCATTTTTTTTTCGATCGTGTGGGTGTACCCTAAACATGTAGCTGCTGCCCCATCCACAGCAGTACATGGTTTAGCTTTTGTGTTGGTACACCTGTCTGCTTCTCCAAACTGGGAGCATGCCAACTGTCATCTTCTGTAGGTAACACACTGACTATGGATAAGCACCTCATACAACCACACTTCAAAATAGCAAAACTATGCCTTTAAACAGGGGAAAAAAAACAATGGACACGTTTACAAAATACAAAAGTCAAAGTTTAGATGGCAAATTCAACAGAGCTGACTGAATGTCAGTGACGCCTCTAACAGTATGAGTACGCTCTAAAACTCTAAAAGTCTCACCCCGTATTCAATAGCCAGGTCTGTGTGATCGTCTATGTCAACTTTTGCCATGGCAACACGGCCTTTCTGTTTTGCAACAGCCTTCTCCAATCTTGGCCCGAGGATCTTACAGGGACCGCACCACCTAAAAACACACAAACACAGGTACATTGAAAAAAACAAGTATCGAGTATGACCAGTACGAGGAGTGTGTGACTAAAGGCTACTTAGGAATTTAAAACAAGCAATCCAAATCATGAATGAATCATAAAAACAAAACTTTGTTTACTTCTGCTTCCTCGGCTGAAAAGCTTTGCTTTTTTTTTTCTCTTCTCTTATTTTGCATTCCAACTGCATCTTGACTGATAAAAAAATGAGGTCCAAACGTTTCTTGTACAGTGCTGTATAGTTATTATTCCTAAAATATCATCCTGAGCCGGAAACCCACAAACCTGCAGCCTTTCATGAACTAAAGATAAGACTTTATTTAATGGCGTTGTTGCTGATATTTCTCTTTCATCGTGTTCTTCCAGTGATAAACTCATTTTAATTGTCCAATGGTGTTACTGACTGTTGTGATAGGCCTCAACGCTTCTGTCAAAAAGACATACAGGTTCAACTAAGATAAAACAAGTTATGGCTTTGGCAAATTTACTACTTTTTAGAAGGGATAATTACTTTTGAATTTGAAATACTAAATAATGAACTTCAGAAAAAGGTCGAATGGATTGCGTAACTTAAAGTGTAGCTGTTTCTGCCTTTAAAATTCCTTTTTTCTCAGTCGTTTCCCAGAAACCTGATAGTCAACACTAGATAGTTATGATGTCGATGCATCAGTTGAATGAAAGCTCCATTCAAAAGGAGTCGTCATAATTAGCAGGAGATTGGTCTCTGTTGATGCCCGATGTCTTACTGTGATATGAATCATCTATCTGACCCTTTATCAGAGTAAAAATGTAGCCGGCATCCCAACTGTTAGGATACAGATGAGACATATTTTCAGTTACTTACTTTTATTATTTATAAACCCACACAGTTGGCAGTTGAAATATAGCCTTTGCAGATCCCTGTTTTATACAAACGGCACATTTCAGGAGGGTAGTGCATGGTTGACCATGAAACAGTTTAGGGGTTCTGTGCCTTGCTCTAGGTCACCCCTGCAGGGCCCTACTGCCCCACAAAAGAAAAAGTTTACACCCAACATCAGAATGCATCAAAAGATTTAAAAAGCTAAGGAGATGAAGACCTTTCTATAGGACAGAGTATATAGTGTTTGCTTTCAGTAGCTGTTGTGTAAACTCACATGACAGAGTAGAGCCCCCCTGGTCAGTTGTGTACATGGGTTTATTTTTAACAGCAACACACACTGTCAGACTTCTAGTCTTTTAAAGAGGCAGCTGCAAAACTAGGTCTTTTCCACAGTCAGCCTCCGACTCCCCACTCACTCAAAAGACTTCATACAGACGTTTTTAATGACCTCCTAAACTGCAGTCTTCAATCCTGGGGGCTGTTGCACAAAACCTAGATAGGGGATTAAGCTGGGATTTTCTGGTTATCTTGGCTTACTTTTACCATGACTCAGTTGCACAACAACACAGACCAGGCACACAGTCAGGCTTGATTAATCCTGCTGCTTTATCTCTTCAGTCAGCTGTCGCTCTAATCAGAAATCAAATGTGTTTGTGCCTACTTTATTTTTTATTAACCAGGCATACATTGTCAGTTACAGTTGTATTATGAAAGATTTTCATCTATTTAATTGTCTTTTAAGTTCTAAGAGTGAGTTACAACAATGGTGACTGATCATATGACCCACTAATGAAAGCACTTCTACTTGCCTCTTTTCCGAGTATTACAATCTTAGTGTCTGTGGAGACATTCACTCTCTAGATGTAAATAAGCCGTCATGTTAGTGACACTGCTGACAGGGGTTGGTCTGTGGCCCAGAACGTCCCCAACGGTTATGCTGCATTCACTTGGAATCAGAAAATAGTTACTTCCAATTTCTGAGTCATGCTTGTAGTAAGGACAGTAGTGTAATAGGAACGTGTGTGCGTGCGTGTGTGCATGTGTGCATGTGTGTATGCGAGGTGAATGCATGTCAAAGTTTGACAAGATGGAGGCTCTGAAAGAACAGGCTCTGCTGCAGTTACATCTTACAGCTAAAGAGTCTGCTAGAAACTAGATATCTCAAATCTTATAGAGTACAACCATAGTCTTTTATTATTTTTTATTTTGGCAGAAAGCAGCCCATTAGAATCATTCATGATTGTTAGTTCATATTGCTGTCAGAAGTTTGATGAATAGACTACGATTTACCATGATCACTTACGCGCTCAGCTGGTCCAACATTACCCCTTTTCTTGTTGTTTGATAACAGCAGCCAATTTTCCTTTCTCACAAATGACATGCTTTACTTCCTTGTGTTTCAAACACGCCTTTTCCATTTCTGCATTAGTGAATCTGTGGTTGACCTGACTCATCTGAATGACTTACACCTGGCTTGAAATAGCCGCTGCTTCTCATCCTGGCTTGGCGTATGTGCAACCACTTAAGCCAGAATAATCAGACCAGGCTGGATCGACGCTGGCTTTTTCCATTTCCCGGATTTCCAAATCCTGCTTTCATGCAATAGCCCCCTGGTCATTGAATATCTGCATCAGCATTTTCTGTCACCAGTTAGTCAATTGCCCAGTTATTAAATCAGCAGGAAATTTGCTTTAGTTATTTCAATTGAACTGCAAAATAATTTCTTATTCTTTGTTCTCAAATGTAGGAAGTTGCTTGCTTTTCTTCATGTCTTTTTAATTTCTTTAATCCATTTCAGAAACACAATTATGATGTGATCCCACACAATATTTGATTAACTAGTGTACGCCTTCATATAGTTGGACAGTCATCTACAAGCATCCATCTCCTCAGTACTCACTGTGCATGGAAGTCAACTAGCACGGGCAGGTCACTGTTGATGACCCTGTCTGTGAAGTCATCGTGGTCCTGAACGTTGAAGGAGACTTCCCGACGGGAAGTGTGAGGGAGGGAGCGAGGCAGAGAGCGTGCTGGAGAGAGGAAGGAGACCCGGGCTGAGACGGACTGCAGGGAGGTGGAAAAAGAAGAAGAGGCAGCGGTGGCAGTGGCTGATGGGAGGTAGCGGATATCTTTCGCAGAGATGCTCCAAATTCTACGTACTAGCAGCCTGTGAGCCATCTGTGTGGAAGATAAAGGACAGAAGGAGAAAGTTAATAAAAAGAGGTCATTGAGGTTACAGGCATGTTTGACACTGGTTGAGACAAGAGCAGAAGGACTGCATAGTGCTCTTTCTGCACCACAAAAGTGCATGTAAGGATAGCATGTTTACGGCCATTCTACGTGCAGGGTGTACCGCGGGAAGTGCAGACCAGATTCTCCTGTGAATGTAACGCCATGGTAGCCAGCACTATGTACGCCTAGAAAGCACTAACATTTTCATCGATAACATTTGTCAGATCATGGCTCAGGAAGTAAAGCAGTCGTCCTTTCACCACGCGGTAAGCAGTTAGGTCAGCAGTCAATCCTTGAGTAGTAACCCCAATATGCTCCTTGGGGGCTTTTCAGCAGCCCACTGCCCCCTAGGGTGAGTTAAATGTGTTTAGGGGCAGAGTAGCCAGCACACAACTGGAAATGACAAGGATCCAGTATCCTGCTAAAAATCCACTATGTTGCTCTAACGATCGTATGTGACCATTGATCAATAAAGTTTTTTAAGTTTAATCTTTAAGTGGAGATAAAAAAAAAAATAAGATCAACGCAGAACACACATAATGCATTTTAGAAAGAAAGGTATGGTAAGATGTTTTTTTATATTTGAAAATGTATACACTGCACTCTGGTCCTGGCTTGTATGAATGAATGGTGTTTTGTGGGCTGGGCATAGTTATATGCATGACACAATAATAATATTCATAAAAATAATAATGTCATTCATTCATGCTGCCACAATTTAATTGTTATATTATAATTGAATTCACTGAGAAATTCCCTGGTCCCAGCTGGTCAGATGTGAAAATTTGCTGTGGTGATGAGATGTCAGAGCTTCCTGTGATAGGAAATTGAATATCTTTAGGGTTTGGGCTGTTGGACGGACAACATAACACTAAAATCAGTTAACCCCTGGCCCTTTATAGCCAAATCTATCAATGCAATTAGCGTTGGGCGTTGCTGGTTGCCAGGGTTGCCTGTTGTTGGGTGCAGCTACTGTAGGCTGGCCCTGGGTGAAATGGAGTTTTCCAATCCTGCAGCTGCTTCAGAGCCTCAGTGAAGGGGGCGTTATTTGTCCGAGCAGCTGAGTGAGCGGAGACGGGCAAAAACCAGAGTCAATATAGGCCGAGCATTCACTCCATGGACTGAGAGAAAGGAGAGAAACACCATTCAAACGCACGCCCACATGGCTGCGCTTCTCCTTAATGCTTACATCACTTTCATCTTTACTTAGCTGGAACGGCTAATGCTAATGGCTAACGTTAACTGTCAGTCAAACTCCTCTAATCCTTGTTTTTATGGTGTGATTTACTGGAGGGGACGGGTTCAAACAGGCTCAAACAGACTCCGGTCTCCTGTAGGCTACTGGGCCGGGTCTGACCAACCTGGCAACCCGACTGCTGGAATTATTCTTTGTTGTTGCGACTACAATCTTGAGACATTAGATGGAGCTGTTCTGCTCATTCTCCATATGCAACCTTTAATATTCAGTAGATTGACAAATAATTAAATCGACCAACTGCTTCAACTCCAATGAAAAGTGACTTTTAGTTGCAGCCCTTACTAAGAAGTCATATCTTCTGGCAAATAGTAATCCTTTCGGCGCCCTCGGGACCTTTAAAAAGTCCACAGCCCTTCTGTTCTGCCATATGTTCCAGAGCCTTTACCCCTCACTGAAGTGGCTCACCTGCCCTCTCAGGCATCAGTTTGGTGCTGTTTCAGGACATTTCCGTGACTGTTAACTCTACCAAACACTGGCAGCAGAGCAACCATGAACTAGCATGAGTCCGCCTGCTAAGCCTGTCAGCGCCGGGCTTCAGGAGTCAACTTAAACGAGCTTGACACCATGAACAGCTCGCTTCTCTCTGACCACAGCCATGCTGCTCTGAACACAGATGAAGAAACAGCCGAGCTTCAAACACCAAACATGTCCGCTATCAATAGTTCCTACAACAACTAACACATACCCCACCAAACGTGTTGTCTTCCCGGCTTGTTATGTTTGCCGCGTGTTTACCGGCGGCTCCTTTGCTCCATTTAACCTACGTTACGTTATGACTTTGCCCTCTTCGTCCTCCTCCTCCTTCTCCTCCTCCTCCTGCTCTAACCTCCCCCGCCGTCGCCTCCCCTCTCCGTGAGACACAAACACTCAGACCGGACAGTTTCTCAACACCTGAGCTCATGTCGCACACAGAATACATGCATTAAAACGATACCGTTCATTTTCCGTGTTTACCTTGCTGCTTAGATAGCGCTAATCTTGGCCTTGGAGGACCAACGAAGCACTTCCGCTTTGGTTCCACGAATAAGAAGGGACCGAGCAGCTTTTTATCTCCTCTCTTGGCCGCAGCGCTGCGAGTAGCGCCACCCCCCGGCCACCCCAGGAAGCACAGGGCGGCCCTTTTTACTCAGGGCGACGGGCCAGGGGGATTCATCTCTGGAAACAACCCAGAGTCCCACACAGACGCGTTAATTATATTGTCAGTGTGGAAAACAACCCAGACGCGTTATTTATGTTTTCAGTGTTAAAAACAACCGAGCACATCTGCCTAAGGACTGTATAAGTAGCCTATTGCTTTAATGTAGACTATTTGACATGACAGTTTCCATTTACTTTTACTCAATTACAATTCAGCGATGGAAGAAGTATTCATGTAATGTATTTAAAGGTTGAATATGTCGTTGTTTATTAAAAGCTATACATTAAAAAAATAATAATAACACACCCACGGGCAGTTTGAGGGGTACTGAATGAAAGTATTGCTTTTCCATTTAAAAATTGAGTTTATTTTTTTAATTTATTTTATGGGTTTTGCCAATCCTGCAGCTGCTTCGGAGCCTCAGTGAAGGGGGCGTTCTTTGTCCCAGCAGCTGAGTGAGCGGAGACGGGCAACAACCAGAGTCAATATAGGCCGAGCATTCACTCCATGGACTGAAAGAAAGGAGAGAAACACCATTCAAACGCACGCCCACATGGCTATTCTTCTCCTTGATTGCTAACATCACTTTCATCTTTACTTAGCTGGAACGGCTAATGCTAACAGCTAATGCTAACTGTCAAAGTCCTCTAATCCTTGGGGGGACGGGTTCAAACAGGCTCAAACAGACTCCGGTCTCCTGTAGCTACTGGGCTGGGTCTGACCAACCTGGCAACCCGACTGCTGGAGTTATTTTTTGTTGTTGCGACTACGATCTTGGGACACTAGATGGCGGCGTTCTGCTCATTCTCCATAATCGAACTTTAAGATATAAGTATTTACAGCAGCAGGACAGACGTGCAATTAGAAATTAAAAGTAGCCATGACTCCAGCTTACTCAGTTACAAGCAATAGACCTGAATTCAAAAGTTAACTTGTAGTTAGTACAAATATAAAAGTATTATCACCAAATGTTATCAAAGTAGCAAAAGTAAAATGATGAATTTTTCAGAATGGGCCAATGTTAGCCTTTATAATTATATTATGCAAATGTTTCATGATAAAGCTGGTTGAGGTGGAGCTAACTTCAAATGTTTTATACACTTCTGGACAGTTAAATCAGAAATGTACATACTGAGTGTCTTCACACTATGCTAGCAGTTAGCTTCATATAATTCCAACAGCTCTTTAGAATGTTGCTTGTATAATCTATACTTGAACAGAAATGTAAAAAGAAAGGAATTGTTATGGTTTAAAGAGAAGTTGTGTGCTTTAACTCTTTCTTGACAAAGCTTAGCTTTATGCTAAGCTGAGTAAAGCGCTGCCAGCGGAAGCGTGTCTATGTTCCCTGGGACGTATGTTCTCGCTTGTGAATGGGGAACATATTTTTAAAAAAAGGTCTGTTATTTTTTCCACAAATAGTACAGAATTCCACGGCAAAAAGGCCTATGTATACCTAACACTACCCATAACCCTAACCCCAACCGCAACCCCTGACCCTAACAAAATAGGACCCGGGAAACATGGGGATGACCCCCTGCCAGCCATGATAATGCTGGTATTGTTTATACCTTTTGAGTCTGTGTGTGTGTGTGTGTGTGTGTGTGTGTGTGTATGTGATGTCAAGATGTGCTCCTGGAACACCTACTGTAGTGCGAACTACCACACAAGCAGTTCTGAGTAATGTCCTAGGGGTTTATATCTGTTTGTTATAGATCCAAATTAAGTTTGCGATCGAAGACCTGATTAAGGGCGGCGGAAGTAGGGAGTCAGAAAGTAGGGAAGGGGTATTGCTCCACCACTTAGGGCCCCTGGAACGATTAAGCGTTGCAGCTGTGATGGCATCGCAACATGGTCTCTAGTTGAATTTCATAAACTGCCTTGCTGAATGGGCTGGACAATAACTGTAGACAGACTTTTTATTGTAAGACAGCCTGTAATAACATGAGCTGAATTTTGCATTTTGTCTGTATAATTATTATGGTTACAAACAATAAACGTAAAAAGTAAAAGTAATAAGCTGTGTGGATCCAATCTTCTTCTATAGTAACATCCCCTACATGCTGCTCACCATTAATATATCATTTATTGACATGGAATAGTTGATGGACTGTGCCTTTCATGTCCAAGAGGGCAGCAGGATGAAAGAGAGAGAAGGTGGGTGGGTGGGTTGTTTGGAATAGAGATGGGTGTCATCCAAGGCTCAGTGAAGTCAGACTCAAAAAGACTGAACAACACACTGAGGAGAGGAACACAGATGACTGGAAAACATATTCCATGAGAGAGGACTACCAAAGCAAGTCATGGTGGTAAACCCGATGGTGAAATCGAAGGAAAAGCCTCGGCTCTTATAGTCATTTCTACTCAGAGGTATGGTCATTCGTCATGCCACAGGTATCCTCTTATTAAGATGAAGAGTCAGACACCCTATGTGTTCTATGACTCCTCCATCACAGCTGTTTGATTTTTACGTGTGCCCCATTTTGTCACTGCAAAGCTGCAAACTACCTTCATTTGGAAAGTGAAGCTGTAAAGAAGATTGCTTTTGGAAATTCAGTGGAATGAATTTAACACCCTCACTTTGGACTGTTGAGGATCCATGTACAGAGAGTACCTGAACACTTTTGAACATGATGCATAAAAACATTGAAGGCAAAGTTGGAATTACAAGACCCCCTCCTGTCCTTCAACCTCCTCCGCTGTTTCGCAGCATCGGACCGCCCGGGCTCCTTGCCAGCCTGCCCCCGCACCGACGACTCCGCTCGATATTCTGCAGGTCCAGAGCTGTACTGCCTGCAAACACCCGCCCCATTAAAGCTTCAGACACACATGCCAATGATGCACTCTCAGAGGATATTCTTTCCAGCACAGCTTTGAATGCATTTCAGCCTGAAGTGGACTCAGATCTACACAGGGGAGCTGTGTTTGGGTCAGGGGTCTTTACCGACACATGGTCTAAAGTGTCAGTAAGCCCTCAGCAGCAGGACAGACAGCTGTTTTCTCACCTCTGTCCATCTGCAACAGCCAATGGCAGAAACAGAGGCGGACAGGGCAGATGGGTGACTCCGCTACCGACATCAGAGGACCCTGCGATCAAAGAGAACCAGCAGCAAAGGAGGAGAAAGAGGAGCTTTAAGGTGGACTGCGCAGGGAAACAGAAATATGTAGTGCCGACACTCACTGAGAAAGAGGAAGATGCCAGGCTTAGTGAGTGGTTTCAAAGTCTGGGCATTGCAGGTAGCAATGAGAAGGATTCTGTCACTCCAAACAGCCAGCAGCCGCTGTTTGAATCCAGATGCAGGGGGACAACAAGAGAGCGAGAGACGGCAGCAAGCCACAGGAGAGACAGACGCCCCCATTTCCTACCTCCCCTCTGTCAGTCAGACTCCCTCCTGCATGTGCCCCTCAGTCTCCCTGAAAACTCTCCCCCGCCCTCGCCCTGCCCCTTCCCAGACCCTCCCATCCATCCCTTACCTGTACCGCTGCTGCAGCCACTCTCACTGAGGAGGAAGTGAGCCAGCTAAATAGGGGAGACCACTGACTTCCTCAGGCCTGAAGGCTCTGGTTGTGCGATTCAGATTTTCTGTCTTGTTATGTTCTTACTGGCTCTTGAATTATTTCTTTGATCAAATGAAAAAATTATAAGCATAGCCTACTGAACCTTAATTCCATGTCATCTTGAGTGTTCCCCTATTTGGCTGTTAAAGCCCCTGAACTCCCACACAGGTGTTTTTAGTTAATCCGGTGGATTAGACCTCTTCTAAGGACTGTGTGGGTGTGTCCACTGTGAATGATTGACACCTTCCTGAGTCTCCTGTCAGCTTTATTTCACCTGTTAAAGCGGGACAAAGTACACCTGTTTAATCCTTTTTGGTTTTCATGACCTCATAAATTCCCATCATATTCTCATCAAAGCCCCGCCCACCTTCAACCCAAGCAGAGGTCTAATCAGCCAGCAGAACTGAAAACACCTGTGCGGCTGTTCAGGGTCTTTAATATGTGCGATACATGCTTGACTGACTAAAGAGGTAGTTGTTCAAATGTTCGGACATTGCGTCGGTTTTGTTTCTACGGAGCGTTTGGACCCAGAAATCATATTTTGTGTTGTTGTGTTACGTCACAACTGAACAGCCGAACAGCTATCTTATAGGCATTGAATCCGTTTTAAAATTAGATTAGGATTAAGATTAGATTATGCCATCAGGAAAAACATATCTGCAACAAACTGAGCTCTGTGCAGATGTTAGGTTTTGTTGAGTGCTCAGTTGAGCTGTATGTGTTTGCATTATGATGTTGTGTTATTTATTTATATATTTGACATCATCCATACAGGACAAAGGTACTTACACTTGTGTCAGCCTGCATGAAAAGATTGTGGAGTAGCTCAACAAATTTAATTAAAAAAAATATATGTTAGTGATTTGATTTAAAATTATCTAAAGATATAATAGAGATAGAGATAGATACAAATTGGGTTAGCATGTGTTGTAACTGCGAGGCCATGGACACTTGTTAGCAAGTGAGCAGAGATCTAAACAATGAGTTTTAAGAATCAGATAAATAGTTTAATAGAAGACAAAAAGTAATGAATACACATTTTTAACTTGCATGCATTTTTTTTTGCTAAAAATAATGGATGCACATTTTTGTTTGCTAAAAATAATAGATAAGTTGAAATAGTCAGCTAGATTAAAGGTAATTGATACATTGTCGCCTAAAATGTTTAAATGGTAGCTGAAAAGTAATCTAAACAGTTGAAGAAGTTAGCTAGCTAAAAGTAAAATATACCCGCTTAATACAGTGGATAAACAGTTGAGAGTAGCTAGTTTAAAAGTAATATATTGCGAGGAGGTAAGTAGCCTAAGCTAGGTTCCTCCATAGCTAGCTAAATTTAAATGTACACATTTTAGTAAGCTATGTAGGCTACAACGGGTATACTTTTTGTTAGGTTAAAAATAATGGATAATAGGCCTACAGATTTTTGTTAGCTAAAAGTAATGGATGCACATTTTTGTTAGCTAAAAGTAATGGACAAACAGTTTAAATAGTTGGCTAGCTTAAAAACTAATTGATACATTGTCAAAAGATTGAAGCTGCAGGCAGATTGAGTTGACTCAGACTCTTTTGCAAAACAAACCACGAGCTCTACTGTAGGTGCACGTGATGATTTATGTTGTTCTATCGGAGCATAGTGTCAGTTTCATTGAATATGATCCAAAAAGTTGCAGACTGTGACTTTAAAATGGATAAAGGTAATCTATAAACAATTGAAGAAGTCAGCTAAAACTAATAGATAGCCCGCACATTTAAGCGATTAGATAAATAGTTGAGAATATATACTTAGCTAGCTTATAAGTAGCCTATGTAAATTATGAGAAAAAGTAATGGGTAGGCTACATAGCTAGCTAAATTCAAAAGCAATGGATAAACTGTCAAAGGTTGGGGACAAAATTGCTTGATGGTATTGCATCTGTGTATCCCCTGTACTGACTGTGATGCATGGAATTACTTACCAAGTCCCACTCGTGTAATAACACTGTTCAGAGAGTGTTTATTTCAGTCTCTTGGTGTTTGTGTTAGCCTGTTTTTTCCTGTGTCGTGTCCTCGTTTCTCCAGCAGAGGGTGCTGTCCATGGTACAGACAGGAGGCGGTGAGGGGATGTTTATTAGACTGTGGCCGTTGAGGCCTGAACAGAGCGCTGCTCTGTGTCTCTGCTGAGGTGGGATCTGTGTGTCAGGACCAGAACACACGGGCCTCAGTCCTTCTTACCGCTCGCCTCGCATCCCCCTCCTGCACATGTTTACCCTCGAACGCAGCCCAAACTGTTTGTGAGTGAGGCTCCTTTTTCAAGGCAACTCGCCCCCCAGTCCTCTTTCCGCCAAATAAACATTGCACCGGAAATTGCAGGGATATCTGGGATTTTTGAGGGGTCCCAGTGGAAAGGAGGAGAGGGCGAGAACAAGGGTGCTCTCTGTGACACCTTGGAGGTGAGGGCAGGGCGAAGATGCAGAAGGAGGGGGGAATCCAGAGGGTAGGGCGTGACCCTGCCTCGGGTGGTTGGTGGGGTGGGCAGCATCAGGATATCCACTGACGAACAGGTACAGGTGACCCAGTTTCCTTTGACCCCATCGCTCATCACAGAAGGCCCTGACCCGGACTAAAGGTCAAGAGGAAACGATGCTCTGTGACGCAGAGCAAACCGTACTGCACGTCTCCCGACAGTTAACGACTTCCAGGAATCGTTGTAACTGCTGCACCTGATCTCGGTCCTCTTGTGGCCGTCTATTCCCACTCCAATCCTGGCTGCACAAGCTCGCAGTTGGGAATACAACAGCCATTGATGAAGCTGAGGTTTCATACCAGCCTGTGACAAAGCACGCATGAATGGCAGGGTGTGTGTTCTTTGCGTACACAGAACGCTCCCCCTCCTGCCTTTGTGCATGCGTTTTGTCCCAGCTCACTCCCCATAAACCCGCCGTCTTTATTTGATAATAACAGCCTGGTGGCATACCCGGTGGAAAAGCACACAGTATAAAGCCTGTTGTTGAGCAGATTGCGCCAAGATGATGATTACAGTTGATGACCTTGTATTTATTTCAATTAGTGTGAAACTGTATCCACAGTCATTCCACATATATCATATCCATGATATCCACAGTCTCCTCACATCTACTTTTAAACGTTGTCACTCCTCTCTTTCTGTCTATGCTTACCACTGGCCTGTAATTGGGACATCCTGAGATGTCTGTTCTTTATGTACACTATGGTATAGCCAATTTGGCCAAATGCAATATATTTAGATAAATATATATACATGGGAAAACCGGAATTATACAAATAGAAGTTCAAATGAGTGCTTTTCTCATCTGTCTTGGAGGTTTGATGTCTTGAATATGTTAAAACACAGAACTATATATTGTCCCCAAAGCAATTTCAGTCAAAAGCAACTGGACTTCATGTACGCATCTGACCAGTCCCAGCCTGGTCCTGGTCCTGGTCCTGGTCCAGGTCCTGGTCCTGGTCCAGTCCCAGCCTGGTCAGATGCGTACATGAACTGGTGAAGCCTCTTGGATGAGAGGTGAAACATCTTCCTAGACAAATAACCAAGTCCAGTTGCTTTTGACTGAAATGCTTTGAGGATAATGATGACCTGGACAAATGAGAACATTCACAGACTCACTATATATTGTGTTTACATTAAAGTATGCAGACTCTCCGATGAGAGTGTGAATTTGTGAGCCCTTAAATTTAGCAAATATTGACTGGAATGTGTTTGGATGTGTGGATGTGGACACACTTATGGGATGACACACTTGACAGCTGTGTGTGTGTGTGTGTGTGTGTGTGTGTGTGTGTGTGTGTGTGTGTGTGTGTGTGTGTGTGCGCGCGTCTCCTTTTCTCATGTCTACTCTTATACTGATCTACAGTATGTTTCAGTATTTGGGAAGTCAACAGTAGAGTTCCTGTTCTTGGTTTAAAAATAACTTTGGGACTTAAATTCCTTGCCCCCCTCCTCTCATCCTTTCTTACTGGCACTCTCCCTTTGCTTGTTTTTCTTTCTCATTTCTTCTGTTTTTGAACAGGCTGGGCGCAGACCCCCCCCCCCCCCCCCCACACACACACACACACACACACACACACACACACACACACACACACACACACACACACACACACACACACACACACACACACACACACAACCACACTCATGTTAATAATGTATACTTTGACATGAGTGACAACAGAAGAAATATGCAGTATTTCACTTTGCCGTGGTGGTGGTTTTCTGTTTTTAAAACATATTTTAGTGCCGTTTTCAGAAAGAACAGAGTTGTCAAGGCACGAGCAAAGACAACAATAACACGAATAAAGTGAATGAACACCATAATAACAACAACCACAGTGATAAAAGAACATAAAATATTGGTAAAAATGTAAAATATAAAAAATAAATGAAAGCCTTTACTTAGCATTTAGCTCAGCCTGCTAACATGCTCACAGTGGGAATGCTAACACGCACGTTCATTTTAGCCAATAAGCACTAAATACAAAGTACAACTGACACTAAAGGGAATGTCATTAGTGTTGTAGATATTCGGTCATAAACCAAAGAACCGGAAATTTAAAAATATGTATATTTATGTATTTATTTCTATTTTGACCTGGTGACGCCACTAGCAAAGCAGGGGAGCGTACCTATGTTCCCTGGGTCCTATGTTCCCCGCTTTGTATGTAACTGCTTTTCACAGAAAGGGTCCTATGTTCTCCCGTCTGCTATTTTTTCCACAATCAGTGCTGAATTCCCCGGCAAATAGGCCTATGAGGACCCTAACTCTACCCCCTAACCCTAACCCTAACTGTAACCTCTAAGTCTGAATTAAATCAGCGAAAGCATAGGCTGATGCCACCGGAGAACACAATAACCAGGGAACATAGGGAGGACCCCCAAAGCAGCACAGCCCACATGACAGTGCCATATTCTCCAAAATGTATCAAGCCTAATTTTGTCCGCTGCATATGGCGAAATGTGAAAGCTGCCTTTTCATGCAACTATTAAGTATATTTCAAGGGAAGACTGAAACTAAATGGACTTTATTTAAAGGTTCAAAGTGGAATTTTCAGGAAATCTTTGTAATCAGTGACCCCTGTGACCATTGAGTGAATTGCAGTCGGCATCCTTTCGTTTGTGTTCCTGTGCGTGCTTGCACTCCAGGGGAGTCATCGGCAAAAACAGTGACGTGACACTATTGAACGTGACTGATCAGCATCATGTTCATAGATGTGTTAAAGTTCCTCCCATTTTCAACCCCACGGCGGTCCCATTTCATCTGAGGAGGCCAGAGTGATGTATTCAACAGTGGACGGAGGAGGGAGCTTCAGGCTTTTACATTGCTTTGACACAATAAAGCTTTGCAATATTAAAACCAAAAACATTTGGTTTGTATTCTCCAAATGACGTAAATAAAGACTTTAAAGCCTTATGTGTGTGTGTGTGTGTGTGTGTGTGTGTGTGTGTGTGTGTGTGTGTGTGTGTGTGTGTGTGTGTGTGTGTGTGTGTGTGTGTGTGTGTGTGTACCTGTTTTCCCCAAAGCAATTTCAGTCAAAAGCAACTGGACTTGGTTATTTGTGTAGGAAGACGTTTCACCTCTCATCCAAGAGGCTTCATCAGTTCATGTACGCACCTGATCAGGCTGGGACTGGACCAGGACCAGGACCAGGACCAGGACCAGGACCAGGACCAGGACCAGGACCAGGACCAGGACCAGGACCAGGACCAGGACCAGGACCAGGACCAGGACCAGGACAAGGCTGGGACTAACGATGACCCGACCAATGAGAACATTCACCGGCTGTGTACCTGTTTATATATTCATATTTATGTGTGTGTTAAAGGAGTGGTGTGGCAGGAGCTCTCCTAAACAAACACACCTGTCTCCCCCTCCACTTCCGTTCCCCTGGTGTATGAACTTTCTCACGGACACACAAAGCTTTCCTTACGGTCAAAGCGCCGTTTTTCTTCTTCTTGTGCTCTTTGTGGCGGAGAATCAGATGTGAAAAGTGAGCTGCTTTTGTTCCGCAGACCTGGCTCTACTGTTCTATCCACTTCCTCTTTTCTCACTGCCTAATATTTCCTTGGCTCCATGCATGCGGCTTACCCCTCTCCCCCTCCCTCGCCCCCAGTCTGCCTGTCTTTTATTTCCACTGACTTGTTTTCGATCTGTTCCTCACCTGCCGTCGCTGGCCTTTACCAGACTTTTTAATAGTAGTGATGGGCAGGTTTTTCAGTGAACTCCTAAAACCGACTTGTGTCACTTTAACCGTTACGAGCTGACGTTCGCTGTCAGCTCAGAATGTGAAGGTCAGCGTGCAGGGCAAGTTCCCAGTGGCAGTGTCTAGTATCCCCGAGAGCTAATGAATGCCTCCACTTTGGTGTGTTGGAAACTCTGCATGTTTGTTTATTATGTCTAGGTAGGATGGAAGCCGCCGAGACCAAAGTGGAAAGGACACATTCTTTGATGAGTCAATGGAACTTAAATATGAATACAACAAAAACATATTTCTCTCTCTGTATATGTGTGTGCGTGCATGTGTGTGTGTGTGTGTGTGTGTGTGTGTGTGTGTGTGTGTGTTGTGAGGGCGGGTGCAAACAAACACACACAAGCTTCAGAGGATTCAGTGTTTTTTTCTTCCTTCATTTTCTCGCTGCGTGCTGGGTTTGTTTACCCGGGCCCGTTACATCACCTCCGCACACTGACAGAGAGTAATGGTCTGTGTGGGAAGAAGAGGATGGAAGTTTGGTGAATACATCATTTGGCTGTGTGTGTGTGTGTGTGTGTTTGTGTGTGTGTGTGTGTGTGTGTGTGTGGGTGTGTGTGTGTGTGTGTGTGTGTGTGTGTGTGTGTGTGTGTGTTAGTCATAGTTTATGCTTCAGGTGTTACTCTGATGATCCAGTCTAAAAACTAGACACCCAGTGATCTTTAAAAAAAATCCGAATGGCTGTTTAACCCTATTTACAGAATACTGGTACAGAGGACCGAGCCTACCAGAATAAAAAAATACAAAAATACATAAATAAATAAATGACTCGATAAGAAGTTATATTACTATATACAGTATAGAAATAATAATAATAATGATAATAGATCAGTACTCAAAGACGCTTTTCAGGTAATACTAGTTAAACAACACTAGAACAAAAGAACATCACATTAACAGAAAAACAGAGGGTGGAAGTGATGGATTTTAGTTGTTGTGGTTGATCCTGAAGAGATGGGATTGAAGCGGACTCTTGAATGATGGAGTGTTTCTGAGTTCAGGATGGCAAGGGGTAGGAAGTTCCAGAGGGTAGTGGTGGCGATAGCAAAGGCTCGGACCCCCAAGGTGATGGGGGTGAGAAGGTTGGCGTCAGCGGAGCGGCTGTAAGTGAGGTAGTGGTGATATAAATTAATATGCCAATACATGTACCACAATTATTTAAAAATTAAATGTAGTCATTAATTGACTAATTAAATGTGACATCAATTGGTATTTTTGTTTTTAGTAGTTTCTTTTTTTCTAGTCACTGTGTTTTTATGGATTTGTTATAGGTATGGTACACATATGGAGGATACAGAAAGAATTATTGACCTGAAATAAATAAAACTAAATAAAACAAGCAAGGAAAAACAGATAAATAAACATTTTTTTAAAAAACAGTTCACAGTAGTTTTCATGTACAAAGCAAAGCTCACTTTCAAGAGGTTAGAGGCCTGGTTAGACACACCTAGAAAATAAAAGGCTGCCACAACACATCAAATTTCACAGTAGACCCCTGCAGTGTGTATCTTATCCTCTCTATTCTGAGAACATGCACAACCTCACAAATCCACCTGCCGAAGTGTTCCACTTCAAAAGAATGAGATGCCTTACCAGAAGGGCTGAGTAGGCCAAGCTGCTTAATTGTGCTTTTGTCAGGGTAAGATCCTCTGATAATCCACCAGAGAGAGTCCAAGCAAAGGGCACAGTTGAATTGTTTTTTTACAAGTGATCTGCAAATAAACTTAAGACCAGAATGCCGATAGGTTTGGACCAAATGTATGTGTAAAGGCTGGAAGGAAGGGGCCTGCTTGCATCTACCACAGGTAAGACTAAACCCAAGGAAAGCTTTACATATGAAGCCTGTAAACTGAATAAGGCCATGCCTTGCATAAATTGATGATATATGAATACTTCTGAGTATTTCCGAAACCTGATCATCTGTTATACCAGTTTCAAAATCATTTTCCCAGTCTCCCTTTATAATTGAGAGTGATGAGTCCCGCTTATCAAAGACTTCAGACAAATTCAGTAAATTGACTTTGTATAAAGTGAGTTTTAAATAACAGAAGAAATGATCTGCTGGTATAAAGCCAACTCCCTCTTAATTTGATCAAATCATCTTTGTACAACAGACCTGATCACATGCATTGTCCTTGAGGGAGGCTGGGAACAGGCGGTTGGCTGTAATTAGGACATATCGTAATGTTGTGGGAATTTTGGATATTTGTAATTCATAATCATAGTTTTATCAGGTCAGACGCAGTTCAGTGTCTCCTCTGTTTAACCTGATCATATGACTCGTACATAGCTTGTTTGTGCTATATGGATAACATAAATAACTGCCTCATGACGGTATAATGGCATATCTGTGCTTCTGTACATCCTGTTTCTTGTAGATAACTCATGACTGTTTTTATGGCATATGTAGACCCTGTTTTAGAGACCTTGGTCTATGTGGACCCTGTTTTAGAGACCTTGGTCTATGTGGACCCTGTTTTAGAGACCTTGGTCTATGTAGACCCTGTTTTAGAGACCTTGGCCTATGTAGACCCAGTTTTACAGACCTTGGTCTATGTAGACCCTTTTTTAGAGACATGGTGATGAGAGAAGTTCAGAGAGGGATTGTTATGTCTAAGGCATGTTTCCCTTGGTCTAAGGACGTCACCCATCCAAGGCTTAGCTCGTTCTATCCATTACCCTGTGACCCTGTCTGTCTGGATGGGGGGTCTCCTCCTCTAAAAGGCTGAGCACCAGTGGGCTCGGGGTCATTCCTGCTAAACTCTGAGCTTTGTGAGGAAGCAGGGGTGAACGTATTTTTATGTCTGCAGAAGAAAATACTTTGTCAAAATAAACCACGGAGAAAAAGCTGATCCTGTTTGTTGATCTTTGTTGAAGAAATCCATTTCCACAACAGTAAGTAGACATGGAGACTAATCCAAAGTGTTTTCTAAATTGAGACCAAATTTTTAAGGAGTGTAAAGCCCCAGGGTCCTGACAGGCCAGGCCCTCTGCACCGGGACTGATGAGCACAAAGGAGCAGTGAGTGGAATATGAGTGCAAGAGCTACAATCAGAAAGAGACCAATTTGTAACAAAGCAGGAATATCAATGGTAGATGTGTCACATTACGCCCAGTAATAAGCCATACCACCACCGTGCAACTTTCTCCCTTCATTTTTTTATTTTCATTCAGGTTTAATTGTATTGAGTTATGTTTTGCATATTACATTTACTTAGTCATTTTATATTTATTTCTGTGTTATTTTCTATACATTTTTCTGTGCATTTCTTCTTTATTATGCAAATGAGCACGCTGTCTTTCAAAGTGTATCAACTGTTTGCCAATCGGTCGATCACATGCATTAATTGACTCCGTGCCTTAATCTCCATACATACATACTACCTCAGGTCAGGAGAACGCCTCTCCTCTTTTTTACAAAATGAAAAAAGAAATTACTAAATAAATGTAAAAAAATATAAAGAAATGTATAAAAGGAAATAATAAATAATCAATTAATTTAAAAAAATACATTAAAGAATAAAGGCACAAATAAATAAATAAATACATGCTAAAAAAAATCAAAAATCAATAGGAATAGGTAAGTAAATAAATACATATGTGAATCAATGCAAATATGTCAATTTATGTTACTTCTATGAATGCATTCATATCTACATGTATATGCATTTGTCTGTATGTATTATTTTTTATTCTGGCAGGTCCAGTCCTCCATAGCTCAGTAGTAATAATTCTAAATGTGTTTTGGCTGCCAGGCTGCATTGGCCTCACACTTCAGCCCTGGAAGTAACAGCTTTGTTGGATGGATGGTCATTAAATTTGGCACAGACTGAATCATTTCACTGACTTTTCCTTTAGCGTCAGCATCAGGTCTACACTTTTGGTTTATGATAAAACCAGCAGCACTAATGACATTCCCATCGTCTTCAGCTGTACTTTATGTGTGTGTCTGTGCTGAGCCTGAGTGTGTTGCATATATGCCAATGCTGGCAGTAGGTGCAATGCAGGAGTATATGTGCGTGTTTGTGCAGCACCAGCCTACTGAAAGCATCACTCTACATGGGATCATTTGGTTAAGTGCAGGGGGTGATTGATAGAGGATGAAGTGGGATGATATTGAAACAAATAACTGCAGGCATCCCTCTGCCTAATGATACATGTGAGTGAAACTGCAGCGGAAAACAACAACTTAACCACCCACAATACCTGCTGAATTTCAACAAGCAGCCCACTACATGCACCTGTGTCACCAGTGAACACTTAAAGGTCATGTTGCAGAGTGCATAGATGTGGAATATGTATTTAACCCTCTCGCACATAGAATATCAGTGCACAAGAAAC